>NC_090933.1:1226910094-1227230905 GCF_040938575.1 Ambystoma mexicanum | reverse complement strand
GGGAGACATGAGTGGGGGCCTAGTGGAGGCTGCCCCTGGTGGCTGGGGGGTGGGGGCGATGGGAGACATGAGTGGGGGCCTGGTGGAGGCTGCCCCTTCACTGCTGGGGGGTGGGGGTGGTGGGAGACATGAGTGGGGGCCTGGGGGAGGCTGCCCCGGCACTGCTGGGGGGTGGGGGTGATAGGGGACATGAGAGGGGGCCTGGTGGAGGCTGCCCCTGGTGGCTGTGGGGTGGGGGTGCACGGAGACATGAGTGGGGGCCTGGTGGAGGCTGTCCCTGGTGGCTGGGGGTGGGGGTGGTGGGAGACACGAGTGGGGCCTGGTGGAGGCTGCCCCTGGTGGCTGGGGAGTGGGGGTGATGGGAGACATGAGTGGGGGCCTGGTAGAGGCTGCCCCTGCACTGCTGGGGGGTGAGGTGGTGGGAGACATGAGTGGGGGCCTGATGGAGGCTGCCCCTGGTGGCTGGGGAGTGGGGGTGATGGGAGAAATGAGTGGGGGCCTGGTGGAGGCTGCCCCTGCACTGCTGGGGAGTGGGGGTGATAGGGGACATGAGTGGGGGCCTGGTGGAGACTGCCCCTGGTGGCTGGGGGGTGGGGGTGCACGGAGACATGAGTGGGGGCCTGGTGGAGGCTGTCCCTGGTGGCTGGGGGGTGGGGGTGGTGGGAGACACGAGTGGGGGCCTGGTGGAGGCTGCCCCTGGTGGCTGGGGAGTGGGCGTGATGGGAGACATGAGTGGGGGCCTGGTAGAGGCTGCCCCTGCACTGCTGGGGGGTGAGGTGGTGGGAGACATGAGTGGGGGCCTGATGGAGGCTGCCCTGGTGGCTGGGGAGTGGGGGTGATGGGAGAAATGAGTGGGGGCCTGGTGGAGGCTGCCCCTGCACTGCTGGGGAGTGGGGGTGATAGGGGACATGAGTGGGGGCCTGGTGGAGGCTGCCCCTGGTGGCTGGGGGGTGGGGGGTGATGGGAGACATGAGTGGGGACCTGGTGGAGGGTGCCCCTGGTGGCTGGGGGGTGGGGGTGCAGGGAGACATGAGTTGGACATGAGTGGGGGCCTGGTGGAGGCTGCCCCTGCACTGCTGGGGGGTGGGGGTGATAGGGGACATGATTGGGGCCTGGTGGAGGCTGCCCCTGCACTGCTGGGGGGTGAGGTGATGGGAGACATGAGTGGGGGCCTGATGGAGGCTGCCCCTGGTGGCTGGGGAGTGGGGGTGATGGGAGAAATGAGTGGGGGCCTGGTGGAGGCTGCCCCTGCACTGCTGGGGAGTGGGGGTGATAGGGGACATGAGTGGGGGCCTGGTGGAGGCTGCCCCTGGTGGCTGGGGGGTGGGGGTGATGGGAGACATGAGTGGGGACCTTGTGGAGGGTGCCCCTGGTGGCTGGGGGGTGGGGGTGCAGGGAGACATGAGTTGGACATGAGTGGGGGCCTGGTGGAGGCTGCCCCTGCACTGCTGGGGGGTGGGGGTGATAGGGGACATGATTGGGGCCTGGTGGAGGCTGCCCCTGGTGGCTGGGGGGTGGGGGTGGTGGGAGACATGAGTGGGGGCCTGGTGGAGGCTGCCCCTGCACTGCCTGGGGGGTGGGGGTGGTTGGAGACATGAATGGGGGCCTGGTGGACGCTGCCCCTGCACTGCTGGGGGGTGGGGGTGGTGGGAGACATGAGTGGGGACCTGGTGGAGGCTGCCCCTGCACTGCTGGGGGGTGGGGGTGATAGGGGACATGAGTGGAGGCCTGGTGAAGGCTGCCCCTGGTGGCTGGAGGGTGGGGGTGATGGGAGACATGAGTGGGGTCCTGGTGGAGGCTGCCCCTGGTGGCTGGGGGGTGGGGGTGCAGGGAGACATGAGTGGGGGCCTGGTGGAGGTTGCCCCTGGTGGCTGGGGATGGGGGTGCAGGGAGACATGAGTGGGGGCCTGGTGGAGGCTGCCCCTGCACTGCTGGGGGGTGGGGGTGATAGGGGACATGAGTGGGGGCCTGGTGGAGGCTGCCCCTGCACTGCTGGGGGGTGGGGGTGGTGGGAGACATGAGTGGGGGCCTGGTGGAGGCTGCCCCTGCACTGCTGGGGGAGGGGGTGGTGGGAGACATGAGTGGGGGCCTGGTGGAGGGTGCCCCTGGTGGCTGGGGGGTGGGGGTGGTGGGAGACATGAGTGGGGGCCTAGTGGAGGCTGCCCCTGGTGGCTGGGGGGTGGGGGCGATGGGAGACATGAGTGGGGGCCTGGTGGAGGCTGCCCCTTCACTGCTGGGGGGTAGGGTGGTGGGAGACATGAGTAGGGGCCTGGGGGAGGCTGCCCCGGCACTGCTGGGGGGTGGGGGTGATAGGGGACATGAGAGGGGGCCTGGTGGAGGCTGCCCCTGGTGGCTGGGGGGTGGGGGTGCACGGAGACATGAGTGGGGGGCCTGGTGGAGGCTGTCCCTGGTGGCTGGGGGGTGGGGGTGGTGGCAGACATGAGTGGGGGCCTGGTGGAGGCTGCCCCTGCACTGCTGGGGGGTGAGGTGGTGGGAGACACGAGTGGGGGCCTGGTGGAGGCTGCCCCTGGTGGCTGGGGAGTGGGGGTGATGGGAGACATGAGTGGGGGCCTGGTAGAGGCTGCCCCTGCACTGCTGGGGGGTGAGGTGGTGGGAGACATGAGAGGGGGCCTGATGGAGTCTGCCCCTGGTGGCTGGGGAGTGGGGGTGATGGGAGAAATGAGTGGGGGCCTGGTGGAGGCTGCCCCTGCACTGCTGGGGAGTGGGGGTGATAGGGGACATGAGTGGGGCCTGGTGGAGGCTGCCCCTGGTGGCTGGGGGGTGGGGGTGATGGGAGACATGAGTGGGGACCTGGTGGAGGGTGCCCCTGGTGGCTGGGGGGTGGGGGTGCAGGGAGACATGAGTTGGACATGAGTGGGGGCCTGGTGGAGGCTGCCCCTGCACTGCTGGGGGGTGGGGGTGATAGGGGACATGATTGGGGCCTGGTGGAGGCTGCCCCTGGTGGGGCTGGGGGGTGGGGGTGGTGGGAGACATGAGTGGGGGCCTGGTGGAGGCTGCCCCTGCACTGCCTGGGGGGTGGGGGTGGTTGGAGACATGAATGGGGGCCTGGTGGACGCTGCCCCTGCACTGCTGGGGGGTGGGGGTGGTGGGAGACATGAGTGGGGACCTGGTGGAGGCTGCCCCTGCACTGCTGGGGGGTGGGGGTGATAGGGGACATGAGTGGAGGCCTGGTGAAGGCTGCCCCTGGTGGCTGGGGGGTGGGGGTGATGGGAGACATGAGTGGGGTCCTGGTGGAGGCTGCCCCTGGTGGCTGGGGGTGGGGGTGCAGGGAGACATGAGTGGGGGCCTGGTGGAGGTTGCCCCTGGTGGCTGGGGGATGGGGGTGCAGGGAGACATGAGTGGGGGCCTGGTGGAGGCTGCCCCTGCACTGCTGGGGGTGGGGGTGATAGGGGACATGAGTGGGGGCCTGGTGGAGGCTGCCCCTGCACTGCTGGGGGGTGGGGGTGGTGGGAGACATGAGTGGGGGCCTGGTGGAGGCTGCCCCTGCACTGCTGGGGGTGGGGGTGGTGCCAGACATGAGTGGGGGCCTGGTGGAGGCTGCCCTTGCACTGCTGGGGGGTGGGGGTCGTGGGAGACATGAGTGGGGGCCTGGTGGAGGCTGCCCCTGCACTGCTGGGGGGTGGGGGTGATAGGGGACATGAGTGGGGGCCTGGTGGAGGCTGCCCCTGGTGGCTGGGGGGTGGGGGTGATGGGAGACATGAATGGGGGCCTGGTGGAGGCTGCCCCTGGTGGCTGGGGGGTGGGGGTGCAGGGAGACATGAGTGGGGGCCTGGTGGAGGCTGCCCTGGTGGCTGGGCGGTGGGGGTGCACAGAGACATGAGTGGGGGCCTGGTGGAGGCTGCCCCTGGTGGCTGGGGGGTGGGGGTGGTGGGAGACATGAGTGGGGGCTTGGTGGAGGCTGCCCCTGCACTGCTGGGGAGGTGGGGGTGGTGGGAGACATGAGTGGGGGCCTGGTGGAGGCTGCCCCTGCACTGCTGGGTGGTGGGGGTGGTGGGAGACATGAGTGGGGGCCTGGTGGAGGCTGCCCCTGCACTGCTGGGGGGTGGGGGTGGTGGGAGACATGAGTGTTGGGCCTGGTGGAGGCTGCCCCTGGTGGCTGGGGAGTGGGGGTGATGGGAGACATGAGTGGGGGCCTGGTGGAGGCTGCCCCTGCACTGCTGGGGAGTGGGGGTGATAGGGGACATGAGTGGGGGCCTGTGGAGGCTGCCCCTGGTGGCTGGGGGGTGGGGGTGATGGGAGACATGAGTGGGGGCCTGGTGGAGGGTGCCCCTGGTGGCTGGGGGGTGGGGGTGCAGGGAGACATGAGTTGGACATGAGTGGGGGCCTGGTGGAGGCTGCCCCTGCACTGCTGGGGGGTGGGGGTGATAGGGGACATGATTGGGGGCCTGGTGGAGGCTGCCCCTGGTGGCTGGGGGGTGGGGGTGGTGGGAGACATGAGTGGCGGCCTGGTGGAGGCTTTCCCTGCACTGCCTGGGGGGTGGGGGTGGTGGGAGACATGAATGGGGGCCTGGTGGAGGCTGCCCCTGCACTGCTGGGGGGTGGGGGTGGTGGGAGACATGAGTGGGGGCCTGGTGGAGGCTGCCCCTGCACTGCTGGGGGGTGGGGGTGATAGGGGACATGAGTGGGGGCCTGGTGAAGGCTGACCCTGGTGGCTGGGGGGTGGGGGTGATGGGAGACATGAGTGGGGTCCTGGTGGAGGCTGCCCCTGGTGGCTGGGGGGTGGGGGTGCAGGGAGACATGAGTGGGGGCCTGGTGGAGGCTGCCCCTGGAGGGTGGGGGATGGGGGTGCAGGGAGACATGAGTGGGGGCCTGGTGGAGGCTGCCCCTGCACTGCTGGGGGGTGGTGTGGTAGGGGACATGGGTGGGGGCCTGGTGGAGGCTGCCCCTGCACTGCTGGGGGGTGGGGGTGGTGGGAGACATGAGTGGGGCCTGGTGGAGGCTGCCCCTGCACTGCTGGGGGTGGGGGTGGTGGGAGACATGAGTGGGGGCCTGGTGGAGGCTGCCCCTGCACTGCTGGGGGGTGGGGGTGGTGGGAGACATGAGTGTTGGGCCTGGTGGAGGCTGCCTCTGGTGGCTGGGGAGTGGGGGTGATGGGAGACATGAGTGGGGGCCTGGTGGAGGCTGACCCTGCACTGCTGGGGAGTGGGGGTGATAGGGGACATGAGTGGGGGCCTGGTGGAGGCTGCCCCTGGTGGCTGGGGGGTGGGGGTGATGGGAGACATGAGTGGGGGCCTGGTGGAGAGTGCCCCTGGTGGCTGGGGGGTGGGGGTGGTGGGAGACATGATGGGGGCCTGGTGGAGGCTGCCCCTGCACTGCTGGGGGGTGGGGGTGATAGGGGACATGAGTGGGGGCCTGGTGAAGGCTGACCCTGGTGGCTGGGGGGTGGGGGTGATGGGAGACATGAGTGGGGTCCTGGTGGAGGCTGCCCCTGGTGGCTGGGGGGTGGGGGTGCAGGGAGACATGAGTGGGGGCCTGGTGGAGGCTGCCCCTGGAGGGTGGGGGATGGGGGTGCAGGGAGACATGAGTGGGGGCCTGGTGGAGGTTGCCCCTGCACTGCTGGGGGGTGGTGTGGTAGGGGACATGGGTGGGGGCCTGGTGGAGGCTGCCCCTGCACTGCTGGGGGGTGGGGGTGGTGGGAGACATGAGTGGGGCCTGGTGGAGGCTGCCCCTGCACTGCTGGGGGTGGGGGTGGTGGGAGACATGAGTGGGGGCCTGGTGGAGGCTGCCCCTGCACTGCTGGGGGGTGGGGGTGGTGGGAGACATGAGTGTTGGGCCTGGTGGAGGCTGCCTCTGGTGGCTGGGGAGTGGGGGTGATGGGAGACATGAGTGGGGGCCTGGTGGAGGCTGACCCTGCACTGCTGGGGAGTGGGGGTGATAGGGGACATGAGTGGGGGCCTGGTGGAGGCTGCCCCTGGTGGCTGGGGGGTGGGGGTGATGGGAGACATGAGTGGGGGCCTGGTGGAGAGTGCCCCTGGTGGCTGGGGGGTGGGGGTGCAGGGAGACATGAGTTGGACATGAGTGGGGGCCTGGTGGAGGCTGCCCCTGCACTGCTGGGGGGTGGGGGTGATAGGGGACATGATTGGGGGCCTGGTGGAGGCTGCCCCTGGTGGCTGGGGGGTGGGGGTGGTGGGAGACATGAGTGGCGGCCTGGTGGAGGCTTTCCCTGCACTGCCTGGAGGGTGGGGGTGGTGGGAGACATGAATGGGGGCCTGGTGGAGGCTGCCCCTGCACTGCTGGGGGGTGGGGGTGGTGGGAGACATGAGTGGGGGCCTGGTGGAGGCTGCCCCTGCACTGCTGGGGAGTGGGGGTGATAGGGGACATGAGTGGGGGCCTGGTGGAGGCTGCCCCTGGTGGCTGGGGGGTGGGGGTGATGGGAGACATGAGTGGGGGCCTGGTGGAGGGTGCCCCTGGTGGCTGGGGGGTGGGGGTGCAGGGAGACATGAGTTGGACATGAGTGGGGGCCTGGTGGAGGCTGCCCCTGCACTGCTGGGGGGTGGGGGTGATAGGGGACATGATTGGGGGCCTGGTGGAGGCTGCCCCTGGTGGCTGGGGGGTGGGGGTGGTGGGAGACATGAGTGGCGGCCTGGTGGAGGCTTTCCCTGCACGGCCTGGGGGGTGGGGGTGGTGGGAGACATGAATGGGGGCCTGGTGGAGGCTGCCCCTGCACTGCTGGGGGGTGGGGGTGGTGGGAGACATGAGTGGGGGCCTGGTGGAGGCTGCCCCTGCACTGCTGGGGGGTGGGGGTGATAGGGGACATGAGTGGGGGCCTGGCGAAGGCTGACCCTGGTGGCTGGGGGGTGGGGGTGATGGGAGACATGAGTGGGGTCCTGGTGGAGGCTGCCCCTGGTGGCTGGGGGGTGGGGGTGCAGGGAGACATGAGTGGGGGCCTGGTGGAGGCTGCCCCTGGAGGGTGGGGGATGGGGGTGCAGGGAGACATGAGTGGGGGCCTGGTGGAGGCTGCCCCTGCACTGCTGGGGGGTGGTGTGGTAGGGGACATGGGTGGGGGCCTGGTGGAGGCTGCCCCTGCACTGCTGGGGGGTGGGGGTGGTGGGAGACATGAGTGGGGCCTGGTGGAGGCTGCCCCTGCACTGCTGGGGGTGGGGGTGGTGGGAGACATGAGTGGGGGCCTGGTGGAGGCTGCCCCTGCACTGCTGGGGGGTGGTGGTGGTGAGAGACATGAGTGGGGGCCTGGTGGAGGCTGCCCCTGCACTGCTGGGGGGTGGGGGTGATAGGGGACATGAGTGGGGGCCTGGTGGAGGCTGCCCCTGGTGGCTGGGGGGTGGGGGTGATGGGAGACATGAGTGGGGGCCTGGTGGAGCCTGCCCCTGGTGGCTGGGGGGTGGGGGTGCGGGGAGACATGAGTGGGGGCCTGGTGGAGGCTGCCCCTGGTGGCTGGGGGGTGGGGGTGGTGGGAGACATGAGTGGGGGCCTGGTGGAGGCTGCCCCTGCACTGCTGGGGGTGGGGGTGGGGGTGGTGGGAGACATGAGTGGGGGCCTGGTGGAGGCTGACCGTGCACTGCTGGGGGTGGGGGTGGTGGGAGACATGAATGGGGGCCTGGTGGAGGCTGTCCCTGCACTGCTGGGGGGTGGGGGTGGCGGGAGACATGAGTGGGGGCCTGGTGGAGGCTGCCCCTGGTGGCCGGGGGGGGTGGGGGTGATGGGAGACATGAGTGGGGGCCTGGTGAAGGCTGCCCCTGCACTGCTGGGGAGTGGGGGTGATAGGGGACATGAGTGGGGGCCTGGTGGAGACTGCCCCTGGTGGCTGGGGGGTGGGGGTGCACGGAGACATGAGTGGGGGCCTGGTGGAGGCTGTCCCTGGTGGCTGGGGGGTGGGGGTGGTGTGAGACACGAGTGGGGGCCTGGTGGAGGCTGCCCCTGGTGGCTGGGGAGTGGGCGTGATGGGAGACATGAGTGGGGGCCTGGTAGAGGCTGCCCCTGCACTGCTGGGGGTGAGGTGGTGGGAGACATGAGTGGGGGCCTGATGGAGGCTGCCCCTGGTGGCTGGGGAGTGGGGGTGATGGGAGAAATGAGTGGGGGCCTGGTGGAGGCTGCCCCTGCACTGCTGGGGAGTGGGGGTGATAGGGGACATGAGTGGGGGCCTGGTGGAGGCTGCCCCTGGTGGCTGGGGGGTGGGGGTGATGGGAGACATGAGTGGGGACCTGGTGGAGGGTGCCCCTGGTGGCTGGGGGGTGGGGGTGCAGGGAGACATGAGTTGGACATGAGTGGGGGCCTGGTGGAGGCTGCCCCTGCACTGCTGGGGGGTGGGGTTGATAGGGGACATGATTGGGGCCTGGTGGAGGCTGCCCCTGCACTGCTGGGGGGTGAGGTGATGGGAGACATGAGTGGGGGCCTGATGGAGGCTGCCCCTGGTGGCCGGGGGGGGTGGGGGTGATGGGAGACATGAGTGGGGGCCTGGTGAAGGCTGCCCCTGCACTGCTGGGGGGTGGGGGTGATAGGGGACATGAGTGGGGGCCTGGTGGAGGCTGCCCCTGCACTGCTGGGGGGTGGGGGTGCAGGGAGGCATGGGTGGGGGCCTGGTGGAGGCTGCCCCTGGTGGCTGGGGTTGCAGGGGGACATGCGTTGGTGGGCAGTAGTGAAAGGTGACATGTGGGTTGGCTGGGGGGCATGGCCATGGTGGATGGGGTGCCTGCAGGACATGTGCAGGGTAGGCCCCTGTGGTGTGGGCCACCTGCAGGGGCCGTGGAGGGTGTAGAGGGAACACCTGGGAGGACCCACACATGCAATTCACGTGTGGTGCTCCCCGCGCACCCCAGAAATACACGTACCCTGCTGCTTCTGCATGCGATATTTCCCGCGCACCCCTGGAATACACGTACCCTGATGGAATTGCGTGTGATACTTCCCACGCACCCCTGAAACACACGTACCCTGCTGATTTTGCGTGTGATACTTCCAGCACACCCCTGAAATACACGTACCCTGCTGCTTTTGCGTGTGATACTTCCCGTGCACCCCTGGAATAAACGTACCCTGCTGTTTTTGCGTGTGATACTTCCCACGCACCCCTGGAATACACGTACCCTGATGGAATCGCGTGTGATACTTCCCGCGCACCCCTGAGATACACGTACCGTGCTGCTTTTGCCTGTGATACTTCCCACGCACCCCTGGAATACACGTACCCTGATGGAATTGCGTGTGATACTTCCCGCGCACCCCTGAAATACACGTACCCCGCTGATTTTGCATGTGATACTTCCTGCGCACCCCTGAAATACACATACCCTGCTGCTTTTGCGTGTGATACTTCCCCTGCACCCCTGGAATACACGTACCCTGCTGTTTTTGCGTGTGATACTTCCCGCGCACCCCTGAAATACATGTACCCTGCTGCTTTTGCGTGTGTTACTTCCCACGCACCCCTGATGCACACGTACACAGGACAATCACGTGTGGAACTTCCCGCGAACCACTGAAATACACGTTCCCTGTTTGCCGTTTGCTGTTTGCCAGCCCTGTGAACTGCTCCAGGGTTAGCGCAGCCCTTTGCGATGATTTGGGGATTTTGAAGGCTTTTCCTTGCGCAAGGGCGTTCTTGAGGGCGTAACTGGCGCTGCTGCAGGGTCGCTGCGCCACTCTACTCCACAGCTGGTTTCGGAGGCTAAAATCGATGAATACGCTGTGCGATGAAAAGGATTGTTTCGCACGCGGCTGGCGCAGTGTATCGCACGGGGACACTGTGCGAGAGCCGCGTGCGCCATTTTTGTGCGAATTTCTATGAATTACCCTGTAAATTTGAGTGTTGTTAATACAGGAAACTAATCATATATAAACATAGGCAATGGCTGCAGCATCCACCATAGAAGTACAATATTTGTAATCTTGTAATTTTGGATAGTAAAATAATGAATGCTACTTCATCAGAGTTTTGAGTAATGTTAAGCATGTAATAACTAGCTAACAATTCAATATTTACTGCACACTTGTGCTAGTACATGCAAAACATATGAAGACCCACAATGCATACAAATCAGAGGCACATACAGGGAAAATAAAGTAAGGAAAAATGAAACAGCCTCACCAGAAAATGTTAATAACATTAAAGTTTATCTTCATGTTTACTTCTATGTATACTAGAGAAAAATATAAAAGTACTGAAACTATTTTCTTTCCCAAAATACTTTTCTCTAGCCTAAAATAAGGACCATAATCAATCAACCTGTATAACTACCCACTGTTTCCACAGTCACCTTTCCAGGCCATGGATCATTGAAAGAACCAGATGGCAGGTGTACACCATCGCACAGGGGAGACCTTCGACTCTTTTAAATTTGACATTTGTAACATTCAAGGCCTGCTTTTAACAATCACACATCCATCCACCAATCACTTCCAAAAACTGTACATTTAACCCTATGACCATACTAAGCTTCCACACACCAACTGCCACTTAACAATCTTCTACAAATCTTTTGCAACTGTATTTCAATTACTTATACAAAAAGGATTGTACACAATGGTCCTATAAAGGCAAATATGCATTGTGCAGTGGGAGAAGTGCATGAATAGAATGGACAGTATGAATGGGCAAGTGCAAACAATTGGACTAGGACCGGAGAGGCGTCTGCCTCCTCATAGAAGACCCGACTTTGTCTGTTGTCCAAAATAGAGCAGATCCATTGAACCACAGAAGGGGAAAGATTTGGAAACCAGAATGGCGTGGTCAACCAAATCGAATGATGACAGATCCAGTGAAATAAGAAGAGAAGATAGACCCCTATCAATACGCGCCATAAGTCTGGACTTCAGCTCCAGTAAAGAGGTCTCAGTCCCAAAGCCCTTTCTGAATCCTGATTGATAGCGATTCAGAATAGGGAACTTATCCAAGTTATGAGAAATCTGGCTGTCTACAATACGATTGAGAATGTTTAACAAAAAAGGAGTATTTGTTATAGGCCTATAGTTAAGCGGGTCCTCCAGATCCATGCCAGATTTTTTCAGGATAGGGTTAACCCATGCTTTTTTTTTATATCAGCTGGAACACTTCCCTCTTGTAAAGAGGAATTAACACATTTGCAATGGCATCCAAAAGTACAGGAGTACATGATTTAATAATCATGGAGGAGCAGGGATCACCCTTACATCTGGTTGCCTTCGACTGCTCACCCACCACTCCCAAGTCCTCAACCCCAATAGGGGGAACATTACATTGGGGAATCGAAGAGCATCTGACAAATGACTCCAACCCACTGCTACTAGATGCTGGTGGTTGTAGTTATTTTTTTTTGTTAAAGACTATGTCAGACCTAATGCGCTTCAGCTTGTTTTGCATCAAATCTTTAATTTTCTGGCACCAAGGTGCATCCTTTATAAGTGAATTATCTAGAGCCAGAGAAATGTTCTCTTGTTCCTTCAATATCATAAAAAGTTCTCTACCCTCAGACTTAGTGTTCTGAATTCTTGAGTTGTGGAAGTTTTTCTTGGCTTCCCTAATCTCAGATTTATAACGTTTAGTGGATACTATATAGTCTGCCAGAGATTGGGGACGTTGATTTGCTTTCCAAGAATGAAAAAAACTTAAGGGAAGCAGATTTTAATTTCTGAAGATTCAATGAAAACCAGGGTTTGCTTTTCTTCCCTCCCTTCAATGTGTTTCCTAGGCTTCAAAAGGGCAAGAGAATTAGTGATAGCATCCAGATTAGCTATTATGGATTTGGACATAGCAGCCACTGGCACAGAGTCCACAAAGACAATATCAGGATCCAATAGGGGTTCAATTTTTTCACAAGTAAGATGTTTCAGATTCCTAGCCAATATGGTGTGAGTCTTACTGTTCTTCAATTTATTTATAAATAGAGAACTATAAATAAATCGAGAACTGGACAAAGGCATGATTGGACCATGGACAAGGGGTGACAAAGAAGTCTTGGCTAGTAGCATTAACTGTCAAAACCCAATCTAATGTGTGACCCAATTGATGGGTAGGAACACATATTTTTTGTTCGAACCTCAAGTCAGCAAGAACCTGCTCTAACTCTGCCGCCAAGTCATCATCTTCATGACCCAACCAATAATTAATATTTCTTACTAAAACAAAACAGGAGTTTGGCTAGCAGATAATTAGACAGGGCTAGGGTGAAATGTTCTGTTAAGGAGGGAGGTCTGTATATCAATAAAAGATTCACAGTTTATACTGAATTAAAACCCACTTTAATGTGCAGGGATTCTATGCCGTTGATAATATGGCAATGTACTTCCAAGATACTCAAATCAGCTTTAAAAATCAGGGCAACTCCACCCCGTCTACCTTCTGGTCTGTCCTGTCATAAGATAGCATAACCCTTGGGTATAGCTAAGTTGGGGGAGGGGCCAGCGGCATTGGTACCCCAGTTAATAGAGCCCCTACGTTTTCCTTTAACCACTACCACCGCCCACATCATCCCATACATCCATTCATGTCATCTGCAGAAGCCTTCTATAATATACACAAGGCTTCACTAAGTACCGCTCGCAAGGCGGTGCAAGCTTTTTGGATGTTCAGATGGGACCAACGGATGCGGTCGCCACCAAAGTTAACTTCAATCTCCCTCAAACCAAACCCAGTGTATTTGCATCCTGATGAGCCTCACCTAACTCCAAACACAGCAGAGCATGATCACAACAATCACTATGTATTACTTTGAAGTCAAGTGTGGCCTCCAATAAGGCATTGTTGCCCCCCCCCAGATAGTCGAGGGTGGCAGATTGTGTGCCCATTTGCCAGGTTGGTTTCCCCGGAGAGTCACCCACAGTTCTCACATTCAGGAATACTAGTTCCCGTTCTGCAATAAGTTCTAGCCACTACTTCCAATTCTGTTTTTTTTGTTTTGTTTAATCCTGAATGCCATTACTTGAGGACATGCACTGGTAGACAGGAACTGGGGTGGACTCACCACAACGTGCATTCAAATCTCCTCCAACCAAGCACAACAATCTCACTCATATCTTAGCCCTCCCCCCAGATATCACTGATCTTGTCAATGTATTCAAAGATGTCCTCTGTTCCGCTACTGCCTGGAGGGTCATATACATTCAATACTAACACTTGCTGGGCATCCCCTCAAACCCCTCCCTTGGCATACAAACTTCAACTGACAGCACATTGCCTGTCTCATCAGGAGAGAGAACCTGGCTTGCCTGACATACAGCACACACCCCAATCATCAAGCCACCCATGGGTTGTCCCGTAAGGCCCTTAGATGCTAGTGTTTGGAAAATGTCATACCCATGTCAATAGAATGGGGCACAAAACCAGGTGTCCTGCATGATAAATACTTTAAAACTTGTTAAAAATGTAGTTGAGGGGCCGTTTGGGCAGAAATGGGAGTAGCCCCTATGATTCCAGCAACCCATTTTCCAACTTCAGACAAAACCAGGACCCATACTTTGGAAAACACTTCTGAGCCATCTGAGCCCTACTTCGCTATTAAACCCCTTGGGTTTATTGAGTTCCGACGATGGTACTTGCTCCACAACTGGGATTTCAAGCTTGGCCCTTACAGGTGCACAACACCCTCGGGCCGACTCACAAATTTGCTTATCAAGTTCAAAGCCCAGCTAAGCAAGTGAGGCCTTCTGCCCCCCTATCATTGCGGCACTGTCCGGCAGCGTACAATGTAAACGAGTCGTATAGGTATTTTTGGCACCCAGAGGTTGTACAAAATTTAAATCAGATGTATTTAAAATTCGCAAAGACGGTATCTTCATGAACAGTTTCATAAGGCGGAGCGATTTAAATTAGGAAATTTAGTCTCCTTCGTATTAGCATCTTGTTAGGCACTTCAGTGCCGCCACCTCCTTCATTGTGTCATCCACCTTCAGTAGGTTAGATATTGAGTTTTGTAATTCATACATGTTCATTTCCCGGATCCCCAACCGAGATCCGTTATCATGAGCTTCGCCACCTGTCAAATCCCTTCTGCTTTTATCTTTAAGTAACCAACTTGTAAGGGTTTGCACCAACAGTTGTTGTTTTTTCTCCTAGCAATCTTCTTTCTCACACATCATAGCTGAGTCTTAGAGGCTATTGTTTAATTCAGCAGAGGGCTTGTTAGCAATTGAGGAACAGGTGGAGGATTAATAGGTGCAACTGCTTGGGTACGTTGCATACGTTTCATCCTGCGTCTTTCCTTTCTAGTTGGGTAAGACAATGGTTAGGGGGGCCAAATATCCAGATCGACTATAGATGCATTCTCACTGGTTGGA
Source organism: Ambystoma mexicanum (assembly GCF_040938575.1). Classification (NCBI taxonomy): domain Eukaryota; kingdom Metazoa; phylum Chordata; class Amphibia; order Caudata; family Ambystomatidae; genus Ambystoma; species Ambystoma mexicanum. The sequence goes on along the minus strand of NC_090933.1, from coordinate 1,227,216,679 downwards.
CCCATTGTCTCCCTCATTTTGTGAGCATCACCCTCATTTTCATTTGACTGCACTTGATGAGACACTTCTGGCTACATACTTTTTGGCAATGATGAAGCACTTAAATACGTTAATGAGCACCACTTGCTTATGTACGTCCGGGTGGTTTGACAACATAGTTACAGCAAGATCTTGACAGCAAAGTTCAAGACATCGTTGTTGATGGGGTTACTCGATTTGGTCAGTCACTCAGGAAAGTTCAAATTCTCATTTGCTCCTTTAACGGGAGCAGAATCTTCAAAAGGCTGGGGCGTAGGCTCAAAGCACCAATTGTGATAAGTGGAGAGCCAGGATTTGGTGATGGATTATGGGGAAGGAAGATGGAGTCACATTCTCTACTTTGTCCAAGCACCCCACCGCTAGTGCATCTTCCACCTTCTTGTGTCTGCTTTCTCGTGTGTGAGAGACATCACAGATGGTGTAACATAGCTTCAAGAGAGAGTTTTTATTAATGTCCCCACGGGCGATGCTGTTATTAGCGTGCCTCGCTGCCTCTGAGGTGTTCATCACCTCTGTCTGGATCATTGCCACCGCAATTTTGGCTCAAGCCTTCCCCTTTGTCCCTCCGGGTGGAAAAAAGTGGTGAGTCTCAGGCTTTTCACTGGAGCAGCAGCATCGGCCCCTTCCTCGCTATCAGTATCTCTTGGCGATCCACTCACCTCTGCCACCCTTACAGATATTCTTTTGTAGCCGTTGGTTTTGCCATACGGCTTCACATTGCATAGGATATATATTCTTTATATAGCTGTAGCCTTTCCGGGCATGATCACTCCCAACCCAGATGTTACCGTCTGATACAAAGGGGTCAAAAGCTCCCAAAGTTAATAAGCAAGGGCAGTTGCTGTCGTGCAAGATTTCAACACAAGCTTCACTACTGAGATGACTTACCCCAGAATTCAACAGCTTCCAGCCCACAGATCCACCACACTATTGTTGAACCACGCCAGACCACTTTGCAACCACTTGTCAACCGTGCAGTGATCCACGCCTTCTGGTGGTTTTTAACTGGTTCTGGGACACACTGCTGGACCCTTACATATGGATCCACGAAGCACGGACCTGTATGTAAGTATGATATTAGTAAGTTGTTGGTAATTCGCATTCACTGGTAAAAACCCATGAAATTCATGAAAGAACTTTGCTGAAGGACGTTATGGTTAAGTTGCACTAATAAAAAACAATTAAATTCAGTGAATACACGTTTTGAAAGGGACGTTAACCAAAAAACCTCAGGAATTTGACAGTTATGGTAAGCTAAGCATCCATAACTTGCGCCATCACCATGCACTGCTAGGGCTAACACCAAGAACATGAACGATGACATCCGCAATGATATACATTTTGATGACAAGTCCCTATAAGCAGTGTTGTTTATAATGTTAGTGACAAGATGTCAGGGGTGATCGGGAGACCTATCATGAACTACTTAATCCATTAAAGAATGTACTCATCTAAACAAAACATTATATTGGAGTGTTGGTAATACAGGAACCTAATCATACATAAACATAGGCAATGGCTGCAGCATGCACCATAGAAGTACAATATTTGTAATCTTGTAATTCTGGATAGTAAAATAATGAATGCTACCTTATCAGAGTTTTGAGTAATGTTAAGCATGTAATAACTAGCTAACAATACAAGATTTACTACACACTTGTGCTAGTACATACAACACATATGAAGACCCACAACGCATACAAATCAGTGCCACATACAGGGAAAATAAAGTAAGGAAAAATGAAACAGCCTCACCAGAAAATGTTAATAACATTAAAGTTTATCTTCATGTTTACAAATAAATTGCACTTCTATGTATACTAGAGAAAAATATAAAAGTACTGAAACTATTTTCTGTCCCAAAATACTTTTCTCTAGCCTAAAATAAGGACCATAATCAATCAGCCTGTATAACTACCCACTGTTTCCACAGTCACCTTTCCAGGCCATGGATCATTGAAAGAACCAGATGGCAGGTGTACACCATCGCACAGGGGAGACCTTCGACTCTTTTTAATTTGACATTTGTAACATTCAAGGCCTGCTTTTAAACAGTCGCACATCCATCCACCAGTCACTTCCAAAAACTGTACATATAACTCTATGACCATACTAAGCTTCCACACACCAACGGCCACTTAACAAGCTTCTACAATACTTTTGCATCTATATTTCACATACTTATACAAAAAAGATTGTACACAATGATCTTATAAATGCACATATGCATTGTGCAGTGAGAGAAGTGCATGAATAGAAGGAGCAGTACGAATGGGTAAGTGCTCATGAGAACCCAGGAGGGAAATGCCAAGGAATGCCAAGGTGGGATGCCACTGGCTGACTACTGGAGCAGACGAGTCGCAAGGATGGGATGCATCTGAATCGCAACATCCCTTTAACAATGTTTTTTCTTTCAATTTAATAGGTTTCTATAAGCCAAAATGTTTCATGGTGTTACATCACTGTATGTAAGTGGTTAACAATTCTTCTTTTCATAGATATGAAAGAACTATAAAATACCTTTAAAAAACATATTTTTTGCAACACATACTTATGTCTGTCAATATCAGCAGCGCATGCTGGGGATGGAAATCATTGTACAATTGCCTATGGCATAAGGCTCCACCATGACACCAGCCACACCAAACCACCCCCACTATTCACTGAACCTACCCTGCACTCTAGCTCAGTGTCCACTAAACCCAATAAAGTAACCAATGGCCAGTGCTCATGGCTTGCAGCCATGGTCAGTCTCCAAATCAATGGGGCAAAGGCTATGGTCATGCCGCATTCCCCAATATGCAAATCAGAGAACACATTTGCGTGGGCTGAGGGCCAGGCCCACTACCCACACACCAAATGTATATCACCAGTTTTTCTACTTCTTTTCAAAAATAAAATACAGGACATATTTCCAAAAACATGCTTTCAGGTCCATTCTAATACCCGTCGCGCAAGCTTGTTGTAATCTAGTCCACCAATTCAGGCTGTGACCGCAAGTAGAATACTTTTTCCCTTTCAAACCTACCGCTTCAGCCATGCCGCATGCCCCAAGAACCAAATTACAGTATATATTTCTCCTTGCTAACGCCCAGGCCCTTTGCCCAGACACCAATATTAAAAACTGTGTTGTGTACTTACATTTAACACTTTTGAAAAATAAAACACAGGACATATTTGCAAAACTATGCTTTCAAGTTCTTGCTGACTCTCTTCGTGTATATTGCAGCAATCCCATCCAGCACTTCAACCTGTACCCACGTGCAGATTTTTTTCCCCCACTCAAACCTATCCCAATTTTGGAAAGCTTTCCTACATAGATGGTCCTTGGCAGCCATGCCCACTTCAATTCCATTGCTGTCCCTAGTGGTCATGGCCATGTCTCGCAAAATCTGGCCACTGCCCATGACCACAGGCTATACCTCAGTCACAATAGGTATATCACTATTATTTGTGCGTACATCAGGAAACTTTTCAAAAAATGTAACAATGGCACATTTTCAAAACCATGCTTTCAGATCCTTGCCAATGCTGTTTACACAAGTTTGCTGCAAATATGCCCATGTTTTATTTTTCTTCAAAAGTGTCAAAATGTACGTACATACAATAGACAAAATCACACCAAGCTTTGAAAAAACATTCAGATCTAGGTCTACACACTTTTTGCAATCTGATGTGCAGATTTGTCGAATGGCACCACATTTACAAGCCTTTAAATTACTTTGGGGCCCCCCATTAATTTTCTCGCCTCTTGACAAAACCGCACCACATTTTGCAGAATCATTCAGAGTCAGGTCTAGAATGAAAATCACACGCAGTTTCATTGAGTTGCACCAAGCCATCCAAAAACGGATTTTTACCTACCCTGTAATGCACAAGTAAGCATAGATGTCCCCGAATATCTCAGATGTACGCAAACATCTCAGGACTGCCCCAGACTGATCCTGGGCATCAGAGAACAAAAACACCTGTTTTTTGGCTCTTTAAGGCCACATCCCATCCCATCCTCATCACCACTCACCGCTCCAGAGATTATTTTCATTAGTTTAGCAAGTGCAAGTGCAATGTTGTGTTTTGTGTATTACGTACCTCATGCCTTTGACCATCCAATCAGCCGGCGTGACTGATATTCACAGACATCACGTCACCCTCTGGACCAACTGGAGACCCGTCCATGGATCGAACGTGGAAGTGAGTCTGTGGAGGCTACCTCCAAACTTGCGAAAAAATCTGGCACCCACAAATGGGCAATTACCAGGTCATCCCGAGCTTGGCTGACCTGTAATTGCCCATTCGCAGGTGCCGGTAATAAGAGACTCCCCATCCCCATTCAGCCCTATAGGGCTGAATGGTAATGGGGTGGGTGGTAGCACCAGAACCGTTAATAACGGTACCGGTACTACTATCATGTTCTGCTCATGGGTACCGGTACGGCCACCAGGTCAGAACTGGTGGCTGCAAGGGCACCCGCGAACAGAACTCGTAGTAGGGCGGTACAGTAGCAATGGTGCCAGTAGCGATACCAGTGCCGTTGTTGCCTGTATTATAGAGATAAGCGATAGGCCAATGTTTGTAAGCATGCTTCACACTTGCATGCACGCATACATTATATGCGCTTGTTTCACCATCGAAGTAGGTGTATCGGATCAGTGTTGTTTGGCTGTGGCAGAATTGTTCACAGCAAAATTACCTTTTCCTCATCCGTCGCCTCTCCAGATCCTGCAACGTCAGTTCCGTCCATATAATGCGGGGCGGATCCAAAACCGCAGGGATCCCTATTCTTTTTTTTTGGTTGTCCCCGCCTTCAATCTTCAGGAAGTGGGAGACACCCCTGCAAACCCCAAAGGCCATCTAAACTGAACATGGGGAGTGGGGTACACCCACAGAAAACCCCCAAACCCCATGTTCGGTGTTGATGTTGATTACCCGATTTGATCCAATCAAATCAATGTAATGGTACTGGCCGAATTTGGCCAGATGTACCGTTCTATCAATAACATTTTTTCAAATTGGGTAGTACCAGTGTATCAGAGTGGGAAAGGTTAGGGAAATAACAGAAACTGTTAGCTGTATCTCTCCAGGACAAACATAGCAGGAAACAGAACAGATCACAATCCTATGCCATCTGACAAAGGGCAACAAAGAAGAAAATCATAGAGAAGATTTTGTCCATGAGCAAGTACAGATATTGCAGTCCCTGTTACTTCAAGGAAATATACAAAGACAAGGCCAGCAACCTCCATGCAGAAGAGGAGAGAAAGGCCTTTTAATTGCAAAGCACAGTTCTATTTGTTAGTTTACCATGACATCTTGTCCTCATTTGGTCTCTTCAGGACAACAAGAAGCATTTATCCATGGACGTACCTAGAAGAAAGAACAGGTGTGACACATACATAAAAATTTGTTTTGTATTGCTGTTTCTTTTATATTCTCTGTTTTCCTTCCCTTTTGGTTAAATAAAGAAAGGGGGCAGAATATCCCGAGTAAAATTAATAGTGTAACATTTTATAATGATTTTGTGACAGAAAAGAGTTTTGAAGGTTACATTTGCTTGGAGATGGTATCCGAGGCTGGCGCAGTGCTGAATAAAGAAAAGTGTGGTGTGAATCTGCGGGGCTAGAGAAGGCAAAATGACACATGTTGTGTGTGCTCTCTCATCTCACATATCACAGAAATACTGTACAGATGAGAGAAAATAAACATTAAAATAGGTAACAGTGCAAGGAGTATCAGTTATTCGCCACATAGCACATGGGGTTATGCTTTAAGTAGGAAGAGCATGCATTTCCGAAATGAATAAAGAGGCCACAGAGGCTGTTTGAAGAGTCAGCAATAAGAATACAAACTAGATGGAATGGGTCATTAAATGTAAAGAATAAATATTAGTAGTAGTTGTTAAGGAGGTAGTAGTCTGCATGAGCAAACAAGCAATTGAAGTAATACATATCCAGGCTGGAGCAGGGAGTGATGTTAATAACATGCATTTACACTTCAAGAAACACACCCAATGTTCTCTATGTTCCAACTGGAGAGAATGCACACTGAAGGATCAAAGCACCCGAACCCACAAGCAGGGTGTTGGCCCCAATGAAAAACAAACAGGCCCGTGGGACCTGTCCTAATGCCCATTTTGTGTACTCCCCTGCCCTTGTGTACCGCATTGTGACATTGCCCCCTTGATTGACTATCACATCCTGAGGATCAAGCATTTCAAAGCACAGCCCTTATACAATATAAGGGTGCCGCAGAACTTGTCACAAAGCAGCAGAGAGACCAATGGACTAATGAAAGGTCCCTGAATGTGACGCTGAGAAGAACAGAGAAGCAGATTGAAGATGACCCATCAAGTTTTCAGAAAAGCTGACTACCAGAGTTGCACTTATATGTATGGCTAGCATCCAGGCAGCTGGTGATTTGTACAAGAACAAGGGAAAGGCTGTTGGGGTTGAGGAAGAAAATATTGCTCTTGTGGTTAACCACACTTTAATGTAATTGTGACTAGAATGGAAGAAATAAAAGGAGAAAGATAGACACATAGAAGAGGAATTAACAATGGGCTGTTGGGTCCCCACAAACGTATTTAAATGCCATCTAATGGCAGACCCGATTCTCTTGGTGGCAATTGTCACTCAGTGTGCATGTTAGCTGGTGTTAACTATGTAATGGGGGTGGGAACAGGGTGGAAATAAATGATGACATTAATAAAAAAATACATATACAATAAAACACCAGAACACAAAATCGTTGGAGACGCCATGGATGCCAAGGAGTGCTCTCCGCACCACCTCCTATACTGTGAACAGCAGTGGTTTGACGGGGGGTTACTAAAATATTGATACATAAAATACTTCATCCGGGGAGGCTAAAAAAAGAGTTTGTGGTTGAAGATTTCGAACAGAGGGGGGATTGCTAAGGGGCATTGGAATATCTACTGTCCCTCCCCCTATCGATGGACAGATGAACATGCCACTCATAGATATTGCTCCTCCCATGGTGCAATATTGTAAAGATGAGAAGCGTTATTCAATGAGACAACCATATCACCAATATTTTAAGCAGGCTTAGACATGAATGACATTACATTTACAGACCATTCATGCATGAAGACCATAACATAAGAAATGTAGAAGCTGAATGCAACACTAACGGTACACAGGTATAGCTCACTAAAACAGAAAGTCAAAAGTAATGAGAAGCCCTATTATCTGAAATGGAAGTAACAGTCAGCCTTTATGATACATAAAATCCATAAAGATTTTCAGAGAGCAAAACATGTTGAAGTAATTAAATAATTGATCGGTGTAGAAGCTCAGATGGTAGCTCAGAGCCTAAGCTAAGGTTGAAATATGAGAGAAGAATGTTCCCATGAGGCAGGGGTTTGCCCAGAAGAAGTCAGCTGCTTAGACAGGTTTTGAAATTTAGAGTAAAATAAATCAAAATCATAGGAAATACGGTCCCATCAGTGTCTCATAGGAGGTTCTTTTAACAAGGAAACTTGGCATGAAGAAAGCGGATAGATAATGAGTGAATAGACAACCAATCACAGTGCAAGGAGATAATGGTCTAGTTTTTCCCACCTTGGGGTACTGTGCACCATCTCGTTTAGTTTCTAGGCAAACAATATCTAGTTGAAAGCAGTATTCTTTCTAGCTAATTCTGATAATCAGCACATAGTGATGTCAGTAAGAGGGAGGGAGTTTCAGGGGCCATGCCAGAAAATGGGCAGTGTTTGTTTAATGCCAAAAAATGTGTTTGCCCAGTCAGGGGAGGGCAAAGTACTCTATCCATAAGGACTTTACCAATCAGTGTTCTTGACATATCTAACATGTTATTAATGCATTCTATTTTAATTTTGTGATAAGCTTGTATAAAGCTCACTTTCAGCAGAGGTGCAGTTTAGGACTTTTCATTCAGACCACAGCAGGGCTTCTTCCAACTGTTCTCCCAGCTGTTTGGGGAAAATTCATCTGTTTTGTTTCCTGCAAAAAGCCCATTTGTTGGTGGAACATTTTGTTCATGTATTTTTGAGCATAACTGACAATGGGAACCTTTTTTTACATTATCAGCATAAATAACATCATCAGAGCTCACCATGTTTTTCGTTCTTCCACTATCCAGCAGTTTCTCCATGCATGCTGGAAATGGAGTTTGTTCATATAATCAAACCTATCCTGGAATATGTTAAGAACGCTGAATAGTGGAAGCACATAGCACATTGTCAACCCAAACAATGTCATTTCTGCTTATCCTATCACATACATCTGAGTCTAAAAGGAGCACATGGTGGCTGTCTACCTCTGCCTGGTCTCCAGTCTGGGATGCTTCTCCCCTGGACCCTAAGGTAGGGCATGTGAATGACAGCATGAGGCTCTACTAAATAGCAGAACAAGCAACAAAGGTGGGTCTCTCAGGGCTTGCTCCTGAAAAACTGGTCAGAGCTTCGCCATGGCAAAACACAATGAGCAATGGTAAAGCAAACACGTCTGAAGACTTGTTGTGCCAATAGCACAAAAACTGTTTAACCATTGCAAAGCTAGAACAATTGGATTTGCTAACACATGTTGAAATCAATGTGGCACCATCTCTGGCTTTCTGCACATGCAGTAACTGGGTTTACCGTATGCTGCGTTGTCAACATGCATTGTATTGATTTTGTTCTGCATGTGTTGTCTTTTGCTGTCACTCTAAGAGAAAAAAACTCCTAAGTGGGGGAAACTGAAAATTTGATTGTGAAAGTGAATATCCCAACACTCAACTAAGGCCTTCAGTGGTTTGAGTGTTCATTTTATAAATATTGTAAATACACACAAACTTGACATGCTTGTTCAATGGGCAGTGCGGATACATAGCATAAGCTTTAAGATTTCATGGGGCATTAACATTTACATGCTTACATTTCAGACTATTATTTTGGGGCTATACTACATTTTTCATTTTGATATGGTATCAATGAAAACCATTTCATTTGTGTTTCCTAAGAATGTCCCTGTTTCATGGTTTGGTTCTATACTTTCCCCCAAAACATACTGCTTCCAAGATCCTCTGTCTGCAGCGGGCGCTAGAGAGTCTGCAGCAAAAAGGACACGTTTTCCTGAGGCTCTCGATACCCATGCGGTGAACAACCTGCATCATGTTCCCTGTGGCAGCTCTCAGGGGGTTGTAGAGCAACAAATGTATGGTAATCCCAGCAGGGGCACCATATTGCTAGGTGGAGGTGCAGGTGGTGTCGCCAGCCTTGTGAATTCCAGAACAGCGAAACTCCTAGGAGTGCAGCGGCCTTATGGGGTTGGGCTCTGTGACTCAAGATTCCCCCTATAAGACAGCATGGGCAGTGCTTGAGGGCAGTGGACTGGTTGGACTATTATCTGTTCTTTCAAGTCCAATGTATAGCCAAGACATGTGTATATTGCCTACAGTGACAATCTGGATACAGGATGTAGCTGACTGCTATGGCGCAGAGGAGCAGTATATCGGAATGGCTTCTATAACTGCTAGATACAGGGACATTTGGATACTGTATCGAAACTACTGGGTCACTAGGCCAGATGCTGAGGTAGAGGATAATAATGCTTAGATCTGTTATTGCTGATAACTTTTAGTTTATGACATACATGAATGATGCCGCATCAACAATATAAAGTTTGTGGAATATGCAATTGTTGTGTATGGATTTTGGATATCTTGCTGTAGTGTTGATCCAGGCCTGGATGTTTAGTGCTTCTCTGATTCTCATCTCCTCCAAGAACGATTTCCTTCGACTGACACTGAACACACTGACATTCAGACCTGCTTCTCTTCTCTGAAGGTCCAGGGCTTCAGACCGCAGTTGGCCACGTGGCCAAAGTCTGTTGAAATGGACATCAACAAACACCTCTTCTTCAAACAGCACATATCAAGGAAGACAGAAACAGCTTGGTACTAATTTTCTCTGCAGTAGAAAATCAAGCACTTCATCCCAGAAAACTACTTCAGATCTTTTGTCAAAGTTTGTTTCACCGCAACCTGGATGTTAGCAATGCCCTTTTGGAAGACTTTCCAGGACACACCTCACAAGTTTCCTATCTGCATAAGCATGACTCCTCAAATGACTCTGTAATTTCGCCCACATCACCCAGATCCTCATCAAACAGTACTCCTACTGCATGCACTTATCATCTTGAAATCCTGATGCATCATCTACAAGGCTGTCATCCTGAAGTCCGTAAACCACCTCACTGAGAAACTCAGCATCTCTGGACGCCTTCAATCCACCAGAACAAAGGTCATGTGAAGACTTGAACTCCGCTTGGAAGGAAAGAACCAAAAGACAGGCCTTCTCTGTTTTCACCTCCTTCCTAGCAACAGACTTGCCAACTCACTTCTACTTTTCAGAAAGGTGCTGAAGACCTGCTCTTCAAGGATTGGCTACTCCCTTACACCTAAGTCTACACTACCTTCACTCCCCATCTTACTTGGGACTGGGAGATCTGCTCCCTCCTGCTTCATTCCTTGGTTGCTTGTAGATCCCTCGCTGACACATTGCCATTCCTTCCCCTCCCCATTCAATTCTAGCACTGCTTCCATCACTGTGTTCTTCCCCCAATGATTTGTAAAGTGTTCTGTTGCCTCCCGAAGCTAGGCCCAAACTCAATAAATTCTCCAACAGTAATAATACAAAAATAATATTGTGTCTATTGTGTCCTTGGACGTGCTTAGTGTTAAAGATGTAATGATTCTGTTTACTAAATTCTCTTTCTCAAAACAAATATACATTTAAAAAGAGATCTTCTGTCTTCAGTGTTTATATTTCTATGGTTTGCAAGTGCTTGCCATAAAGCCATTTCAGTTTAGTTTAAGGAAACCGACACCGTGGGCCTCATTACGAGTTTTGGGGTAGCCATACCCTTTATAAGGGCATGTCTACCCCCAAACTCGGGTCCGGGTCCCGCAAAAGGGGACTTTCCGGGCCATTCCGACCTTGGAGGGCCCGGTAATTCCCATTTGCGGGACCCGGACCTGGTACGTCCCCATTCCCATTTGAGCCCCTATAGGGCTCAATGGGAATGGGGAGGATGGTAGCAGCGGTACCGTTCACAACGGTACCGCTGCTACCATCCTAGTCTGCTCGCGGTTGCCGCTCTGCACATCTGGTCTGACCAGGCATCCAGAGAGGCACCAGCGAGCAAACTAAGAATGTTTCTGCGAGATAACAACGGCACCGGTAGCATTACCAGCGCCGTTGTTGCCGTACCGCAACACTCCTAATGAGGCCCAGTATGTTTCCTTAGAAATCTTTTCGATCTTGATGAGATTCGCAGTGTACAATTCATGTCCATCGTGTAACAAAGAGGCAGTTTTCCATTCTATTGCATCTTATGATCTGCCTGCCACAAATACTGGCATTGCAATGGTGAGCCAAGCGCCCATCAATCACTGCGTGCCGTCCCATACAAATGCCTCTGTCACATCTCCATAAATGTGATAGTTTATATTTCCGCCCTGGGTCACCTTGTTGTGGCACCTGCAAATAAATACATCTTAAACCGGGAAACATGTACTATCTATCTGCACAAGGACTGGTGGCATTGTGCTCCCCTGTCTCAGTGTCATCCTCGCGTGTCCAGCAATCAGAAGTGAGACTGCAGAGCAGGGAGCAGGCAGCAGGCGGCTCAGCCTGGAGGAGATAGATATCCAGTGATGTTGCCGAATAGAAAACAGAGAATAACTTTTTTACCGAAACTGAAATACCAATTTCTTTAAATTAAAATGTATATGGGGGGGGTGAGGTAAAGGGCTAAAAACGGGTGGGGAGGGCTTATAAGCACAGTGAAGCGTGGGGTTTGCGGGGGAAGGGGCACATTAAAAAGGAAAACAAATATATATATTTTGTCGGTAAAACAGGTCGGTAAAAATCAGTATTCTCTGAAATGTAATTTGTTAACATTACATAGATCCGAATAGGAATGGTCTTGGTGGGCAATGTTTGAACTGTTTTGAGGGTTACTCCTCTAATTCATAGTTTTCTGTTGAGAATCTGTGCAAAAGAAACTGTGCGTTTCAATAAAGCTGTTTGAAAACAAAAGACTGACTTGGTATGAAATGTACCATGCCTTCTAATCTGGTCATTTTCTATCACATGTACATTGCATGAAAGGGACTGGCAATGTTAGCTGTTGGGTGCCCTGCATGCAATTTAACATGTTCACAAGGTGGGGTGGAATACTAAAGAGTAAAACGCTTTAGTTTTCCTCTGGGTCCTGTGAAAAACATAATAGCACCTGTATACCTGCACTTTGAGGGCAGTGGGGATTATGCGTCCATATGCTCTTTATCAGGTGCAAAACCCAGCCCGATTTCATACGAATCCATTAGTTTCACACATGCATTAAAATGTCATTCAGAAGTAAAACCAACGTACTGAGAAGACATACGAGGTCAGCACTACAGAGGTCCTATCTTTCAGTGCAGGCAAATGGGGCAGGGCAGGTTATGAAGGCATAAGCGCCTTAGCCTTCGCTTTTCCACTCGCATTTCTCGTTCTTGTCCATTTTAAATGAGTCTGAATGTGTCCTTTGGGATTAATATCAACCTTATGATGAGTTCTTTAATAAAAAGTCTTAGGAAATGAAGATATGGAGCCTCACATTTGCAAAACTGTGTATACGACGAATGATTGCTGATTCTTGTAATTTCATTTGCATTTTTTTAATAAGGAAAACTCTTCACTAATTACGATTTCCTCTAGGCGGCTATTGGCCCAAACAGACCAGTTGTCATTTGATAGAAAGCCAGATAAAGCCAGAACGCCAGGTAGATAAGGTGGTTCTGCAAAGAGTAATCACCACCACGCATAGTGTGCCCTCAATAACTGGAATAAGGCAAACAACCCATTGTTCCAATGGGCCCAGTCACCGGACCTGTGGAATGCCACTACTGTCAGGTTGACCAGATCTTAGACAACTATTGTCCTGGAGGTGGAGCGGGATTGGCACAAGAGTGATGACTACTCAGAAAATACTTTCTCTAGAGAAACCAGCCTTCAAAATGTTATAATAAACGTCACCATCAGTGTGCACTCAATACAGTATCAGGGGTATTTGCACTTTTCTCTTACCTCGGGAAGCCAGCTAAGCGACAACGTGCTCGCCTTGGAAGCAAGACGATACGGGGCAACACGGGTTCTATCCCCGGTCCGTGCTTAGAAACCTCTGGGTATTAAGCGCGTTATAAATAACCTTTCATATCATACCATCTACTGGAAGGAAATCAACACCACAGTCAGCAGATACCCATGGAGCTCCTCCCCATTGTCATATTCCATATCAAATGTGCAAAACATATAAAAACATATCGAAAATAACCCGCAGGCACACAACCACATACCGACGGACCACACAGAGTCTCACCTTCTAGTAGGCCTCAAATGTCAGTTAGATCCTTGAGTACTCTATAATAAAATCAAAGACGAACAGACATCTCCACCACAAACCCGGTCCCCCATCTGTGGTCCAGCACCAGAGGAAGACCTCTGAGCTAGAACTTGTATGTCACAGGTAGCGATGCCTAAACCTTAGGGCTGAAGAGCCATACCCTGGGATTAGCTAGAGTGTGTAGTGTATAACAAGGTCTCAGGTTTTCTCAATAGGAACGAAAGACCTCTCACTAAGTAAAAGGGGATAAGATGTGTGTCTGTCCCTTTCTGAGGAGAGCCTTCAAACAGTACAGTGGGGCAACTCACACACTTGAACACAGACATTATACTTTTTTCTCACAGAGGAGTGGATGGTAAGTAACCCAGGAGACATATTTTGTAGAGAGACAACGCCTTAAACAGATGCTGCTTTACCATGGAGGTAGGATACAACAAGGAGGGATGAGATGCCCCGACAACAATTACCTCAGTCAAGACGATTTTGTTTGATTTGCCCACCAGCCAGGCCACTCAATTACATCACTAACACGGTTATCACACCATTCATTCCATCCCATGCCCCTCACACTGACACCACCTTACCCCTCAACAATTTCAACACCACCATCACCGGACATTAAACCAAAAAGCGATCCCCACAGGTCAAAAATGCCATAACTGTCATGTCGTGGATGTGGCACTCCAGCCCACCACATCGTTATGTGGGAGGGCCCACGTTGGAGCCGCATCCCAGGGGGAAGTGACATTGGGGCTAAGTAGGTGGGTGCAGGGGACAGGGCCAGTTTCTGTGTATTCGTCAAATAAAGAAGACGTGTTGTTTTCCCCCCCCGACTGCTGTGTCTTTTGTCGTGGTCATGACCGTGACCTTCAGTGTGCCTGGTCGTGCCGATTAGTGGGCAGGCCCCCCCGGCTAGACCATGACATTGGCGACAAGGAGTTTCAACACCACCATCACCGGAAATTAAACCAAAAAGCGCTCCCCACAAGTCAAAAATGCTATAACCAACACTACACGTCTCCCTGTGGGTATCCAGTTAAAATGTCGGAAAACCAAATCGAATTAAAAAATGTTGAAAAAATTAATGCCGGAAAAAAAAAATTCAAATGTGTTTTTTTTTTATTTATATTTTTTTGGGTTTAGCTAATAAAAATACATTGTAATTTTTTTAAAAAATGGAGGTTTGGGGGGGACCCCCCCCCCATTAAAAAAAAAAAAAAGAAAATCATTTTTCTCGGCATTTTTTTCGACATTATTGCATTCGAAAATATGTCATTTGACATATTAACTATAAACCCTCCCTGTGTACAGTGGGACAGCAGACATGTTCAGGGATGCACCTGAACCGTCAGGGAACCTACGCCACTAGCAACCAGAACCCAAACATTGGATATGCATCAATTGAAGGGTGCTGTTAGTGGGGATGTGAGATACCGAGCTTTATAATGCAGAGTGGATAGGGTCTATGCAATCATCAATATCTTTACTGGGATTCGAGGTGGACATCCTGCATGTCCCTGGAGAAAGATCTTCCACTATAAACAGCTCTCCAAATTCATTTGGCTGGAATCATGAGGATGACCCAGTGAAGAGTTAGCTCATAATTTCTCAACTGTATTTGACAGATTTCTATTTGCCGGAAGAAACATCATGTTTTTAAAAAAATATCATTCTGAACATCAAGTAAATAGATTTTGCATGGAACGGAGCTCCCTCATCCCTATACCTTTAAGGCATGCTATGTGGCTAAAATGTAGTTTCCGTGGTTCCACGTGATCAGACCTCAGCCTCAGTGAATGTGTAACATAAACATTCCCATGCATATAGTGTATTACTTTACTCTTTTGCTGTACATAGTCTAAAGACATCGGTAGCTAATGAGAACCTAAGTTGTATATTACTCAAACTGTGCACACTTTTGTTGCAGCTTCTCATTTTATATTTATTTAAGAGCCTTTTGGCAATAGGGAGATGGCTTATTATTATACAGATTCTTTTTGGCAACTCTAACTCTATCACCACTAAATAGCATTGAGGATAGTATAGAATTACTAGGCCTACATTATCTTGGCACCAGAGGATTTATGTTAAATTCATTTGTCTTTTGCAAAGCTCTCTCGCAGCATGTGACATTATGCTAGAATTCTACACATTGGATGCTAATCAGAGATAAAACTAAAGCAATACCCTGCCAATGGAGGTTATTCTTCTATGGCGGCCAGCGGCGAATGGCTGTGAACACAGCATTACATTGAAAGGATAACTATATGTCCTGAAGAGCACTGGACCAGAGTTGGGTGGTAGAACATCTGACATCACTATAAACTAATCTGTATGCACTGTGCATTAGTCTGGGCTACTGGACCACAGGAGGATGCATGAAAGTATGACATCACACTGTTAATCGCTTTGAGTTAAAACTGCAGTTTGAAAAGTGTGCGCAACACAAGAATGCATAGCAGTGTGAATTTTATACAACGAAAAGTAAATACAACTATACGTTGCTCCAAAGAAGAGACAAAGACACATTTGAACAATTATGAAACCCAATCAAATGCAACGAAGCCCCTGTAGGCATTGCTGATTGGTCAACGGAAGGCTTCCTGCAGTGACATGGCCCTGGTTTCACAATGGTGCTGCGAGTGTTCTTCTTGCGCTAGCACGGTCGATTCTCCTTCGTCTTGGCAACTAGGTAATTAATGGATTGCAATGACTGTATAGCTTCACGGCTATTTTTAAATTTTTTACATTTTTTTTTTCACTTGCTAGGCACTTATGCAGCAGGTAAAATACTTTTTCAAAATGGCCACAGGTCAAAGGGAGGGAATAAGGAAGTGCAGCACAATATTTAAGAGCAGTGGAAGGAAAAAGGAAAACAGGACGAACCTACTATGTCTTGTGAGTATTCAGAACGTGCAAGTGCAACACAGTAGAGAGTAAAGGGGTTAAGTGATGGGGAGTCTGTGCTCATGAGTGAACCACAGTTGAAGTGCATGGTAAGGTGAGTGCTACACAGCCAGAGCTACATTAGGTGTTAATGCAAGCCTCCTGGGTGGAGGTTTTTCCAAGGCAAGTGTTGAGGGTAGACATGAGCTGGGCGATTGGGTGTGGGAGGTCAGGGTCACCGAGGATGCATAAGGGCCCATGACACCAATCACAGCAATTGAGAGATTAGCAGAGGAGAGAAGACGGGAAGGAGGAGGTAAAGAGGAAAGTCTTGAGGAGCGTCCAGAATTTGAGAAAGTCCTGTTCAAGGCGTTGAGGTAGGGGGAGGGAGCTGAGAAAAGCAAAAAACACATACCCTGTGTTTAGAAAAACACTTTACCCACAAAGAGTTGGTGCCATAGGAACGTAGTGGTCTAGAGGGACAGCATTTACTAAGACAAAGCCTTATTGATGATGCAGAGGGATTTTAATTATAATCCATTCAGCAACCGGGAGCCAGTCAAGACTTTTTAGGGCAGGAGATATGCAGTCCCTGGGTTTAAGACCAAGGATATGTCTATTCTGGATTAGCTGGAGGGGTCGCGGAGTAGATGAAGGTATATTCAAGAGGAGGCTATTGCAATAGTCAAGCTTAGAGAGAAACAGGGCTCGGGTAACAATGAGCCTCTTGGGGACTGCAATAGTCAAGCTTAGAGATAAACAGGGCTCGGGTAACAATGAACCTCTTGGGGAAGGTGAGAAAAAGGAGAATGCCTTTCAGAGGGAAGAGCAGAGAGTGGGACTTTTTGGCAATGTCTGGAGTGTGAGGGAGCAAGGTGAGAGGGGAGTTGAAGATGACTCCAAGGTTTCTGGCTTCAGAAGAATTAGCAGGGGGAGAGCCCAAGGAGGAAGGCCAGAGTGAAGGCAAAAAAGAGGGAGCTGGGGTCGTGAAAGGAAGGATCTCAGTATTACAGGTGTTGAGGCAGAGATCATGGGAAGTGCACCAGGACTGGATGGCAGAAAGGCAGTCAGGGATGATGGAGTGTGGCAGAGGGTCAGAAGGACATTTGAAAAAGAGGTGTGTATCATCTGCATAACACTGGAAGTTGGAGGAAAAGGATGACATGAGGCATGTAAGCTGAGCGAGATAGATGTTAAAGAGCCAAGCGGAGCAGATAGAACCTTTGAGGACACCACTGGTGGAGAAGGAGGTGGGTGAGGAAAAGGTGCAGATGATGACTTGGGAAGAATGGTCAGTTAGGAAGGATGTCAGCCAGTCCACTGACCGTTCCGAGTTACCAAGGGTATCATGGAGCATTTGAATGAGGAGGGAATGGTTGACATGTCAAAGACAGGGGAGAGGTTGAGTAGAATGAGGACAGCTGGGGAGTTGGAGTCCAGAGATGCATGCAGCTCTTCACAAGTGTTCAGAAGAGCAGATCATATGCCTCTGGATGCTCAGAATCCAGATTGATGGTTGTGGAGACCCGCAAGTTTGGTTTGCGAGTTTAGTTGGGGCAATGGCTGCTTCTCCAGCAGCTGCCCCAGGAAGAGGGTGATGGTAAAAAGGTGGTAGTTGGCAGGAGAGGTAGGGTCTCCTGTAGGTTTTTTCAGGAGGGGTGCACAAAGGAGTGCTTAAGGGAGGAGGGGAAAGATCCAGTGGCAAAAGAATGATTGCAAAAATCAGTGAGTGCAGGGGCAACAGAGCCAATGTTACACGTGATGGTTCTGGATGAGCAAGCAGATACCTGTTTAGAAGAGACCTTCATGGAGTGGACAACTCTGGCAACTTCCTAAGGTGTGACAGGACAGAAGGAGGAGAGGTGGAAGGAGGAGGTTGAGGTGCCAATGGAGGCAAGGGGATGTGGGATGGGTTGGGAGGGTGAGCAAAAAGGGTGAGATGTGAGTGGCCTGTGCATTGCAGCAGGCCTGGGAAGGAGATGGGGAGGAGGAGACTGCAGAAGGATTGGCTAGTTCCCTGCAAATTTTGAAAAGTTCATCAGTGTTGTTGGAATCACCAGAAACCTCTGCCTGAATGTGGGCTCTTTTCATGGCCTGGATGGAGAGTCTGTGTTGCCTTTGGAGCAGGCAACAGGCCCGTTTGTCAGAGGATGAGCCTGAGGTTTGCCACTTCTGTTCTGCAGCCTTGCACTCTCATTTATGGGCTGGAGGTTTGTTGTCATGCCAGGTGTTACGCTTAAAGGCAGGTTTCAGACGGATCCTCATGACTGGGGCAAGAATGTCACAAGTTTTTGTGATGGACAAGTGGAGGTGCTGAGAGCAGAGTCAGAGGTAGGGTCAGAGGTAGGGGGCAAATGGGATGAAAGTAGAAGCGTAGGCAGCAGCGACACTCATTTCATCAGGTGGATGTTGGTGAACGAGATAGGAAGGGCTTTTGGGGGAATGATCAGAGGGCGAAAGGGACCCAGGTGGGAGGAGAGGAGAGATCGGTCTGACCAGGAGAGCGAGGTGAGTAGTGGGGGGCAAAGAGAGAGGTCAGAGTGTATGAGGGCATCCAGAGTGTGTCCAGCTGAGTGGGTTGGACCAGAAGGGACAATGGAGTGGGATAGAGAGGGGCAGAGATCGATGAAGAGAGTGGATGCTGAGCCAGGGGAGTCAAGTTGGAGGCTGAAATCAGCCAAGAGGAGGTGGTTGGAGGTGGATGAAAGAAGGGAAAAACAGAAATCAGCCCATTCAGAGAGGAACAGGGTGGTGGTGTCTGGAGGCCGGTAAATGGTGGAAATGGTCAGGGAGGAGATGGGAGAGATAACTAGCTAGCATACTAGGCTCTCAAAGGAAGAGTAGAGCTGGGTGGGTAAGATGGAAGCAGGAAACCACTCAGGGAAAATGAAGGCAACCCCACCACCAGTACGGTGAGATCGAGGCTCGGAGATGATCTTGAAGCCTTCAAAGAAGAGGCAGTCAAAAACAGTGACTGAGCCGGCATTGAACCAATTCTCAATAAGAGTGAGAATGTCAAGGTCAATGTCTTCAAAGAGGAGGTAGATGTCAGCAGAGTGTTTGTTGCCTGAGCGGGTGTTAAGGGTCACCAGATAAAGGAGGTCTCTGTCTTTGAAGGTTTTCTGAGGTGGGGTAACGAGGCGTGGTACACCAGTCAGAGGCAGGGGGATAGAAATAGTAGTAGGGGGAGGTGCTGGAGAAGGAAGGTGGTTAATGAGAGAAGGCAGGACATGGTCAAAGACAAGGAGGTTGGTTTGAGGACCCTGAACTAGGATAGTGCCTGTGTGATAGACATTAGCGAAGCAACGTGAAGATGAGAAGCCGGCCAAGAGGACTTCCCAATTGGTGCCACCATTAATGGGAGAAGTTGTTGAAGGAGAGAGAGTAGAAATGAGATGAGTAGTCCATAGGTCTGGAGAGGGGACAGAGAAAAGAATATCAGTGGAGACCTCGCTGGAGAAAGTGCTGGCATAGGTTTCTATGATGTGAAGGGCAGGATTTGCACTCAAGATATCTTTTTTGTGTTTTTTCCTGCTGGACCTCATGAGAGAGGGGGGATAGGTGATAGAGTAGCATTTTCAGAGTGGCGGCAGAGGTTAGTCGAGGAATGAAGAAGAGTGGCTGCACATCACGGTTCTACCTATACTCACCAGGAGGCCTAGTAGAGGTAGTCACAAAGAAATAAATGCGTCCAGAAAGGAAATCAAATGTCAAGAGACAAGAGGTGTATAGATGTAAAAGCACACACAGCTACAATTGAATGTTTAAATATTAGGTATGAATGCAATACAAGAGGTGCCCAGATGTAAAAGAACACACAGCTACAATCACATTTTTAAAAAGGGGGCACCAATGCAATGCAAGAGGTGCACAAATGTAAAAGTACACACAACTACGATCAGATTTTTAAAAATTAGTGCACAGCTGTAAAAGTACATAGCTAAATTGCATTTTTTAAAAGGAAGCACAAATGCAATGCAAGAGGCGAACAGATGTACACACAGCTACAATCGGATTTTTAAAAAGAAGGCACACATGCAATGCAAGAGGTGCACGGATATAAAAGTACACAGCTAAAATCGAATTTTTAAAAAGGAGGCACAAACACAATGCAAGAGTTGCACAGATTTAAAAGTAAAAACAGCTAAAATCACATTTTTAAAAACGAAGCACAAATGCAATACAAGAGGTGCACAGATGTAAAAGTACACACAGCTACAATTGAATGTTTAAAAAGGGGGCACAAATGCAATGCAATAGGTGCACAACTGTAAAAGTACACACAGTTCAAATCGAATTTTTAAACAGGAGGCACAAATGCAATGCAATCGGTGCACAGATGTAAAAGTACACACAGATACAATCACATGTTTTTTTTCTTTTTTAAGGAGGCACAAATGAAGTGGGAGAGGATGTAGGATAGATGAGGTAAAGAAGGCAGAGTACATAGGCACAGTAAATGGTTCAGGAAGATTAGTGGAAGAGGGAATGGAAGAGTTCAGCCATCACTCACTTACTGATCTGCATAGAGCGTAGAAGTCCAAGAATACAAAACATGGGGAAGCAGTAACTAGTCTGGAGGCCTAGTCATAATTTGTTGGGTAGGGGGGTAGAAAGGCCATCCAGGCCCTCCTCGGCCCGGACTGGCTCAGACAGGTGCTATAGGAGTGGGCCTTCGGAAGGGGGCCTGCAAAGGCCGTGGGCTCGGAGATTGGCCCAAAAGAGTGGAGCCCAGCCAATAGCAATCCCATGCCAGTACACACACAAAGCACTCCGCTGCATGTGTGTTGGTCAGCCATATTGGATTGGACAACTTTAACTTGGATACGAATGTCCACAAAAGAAACAGAGCTGGTTTCAAAAATCTGTTTTGTTTGGTGTCAAATGACAGCACTCAGGAAAAATTGACACAACACTTGGGTCCAGCATGCATCTGTGGACATTTCTCTAAAGGGAATGTGCTCCAACCTCCCGGAGTGCCAGAATTGTATGGCCATTTGGGGGTAGGGTGGCTTAGGTGTTGCCAGGAAAGAAAATGGGGCTGCATGTGAACAAGATACACTGCACATGTAAATAATGCCACAGAGGGTGTTCTGCATTCAGATGATCCCGAGGGGGTATGCACTGGTGTGTGCAGGAGACGGGGCTGCCAACTGTTGTAGAGAAGCCCCTCACTGCTCAAAGCAGAAAAATTACACCCACTATGGAAAAAGGACCAGCACTCCTCTTGCAAGGAAAACAAGGTGTAATCTCCCAAAAATACAAGTACTTGACAGCACAGAATTTTGCTGCCACGAAGCACTCTGACAAAAACACCATGAGCAATGGGTTTTAAAGTTATCCAGCATCACAAGTGACATACATCACATAGGTTACTAATCCAGGTAGCTGGTTGGTGCAACCCTATACACATATAGCCTTCTTCATACGGGATGCCAGGTGATTGGTCCCAACATCTTCTGTCCATCTTCTTCCACGTGGGGATCTTCTTCTTCCATCGACAAGCACAAAGCCTCTATTTGGCAATTTGGTTACACAATTCATTATTTCATAGCTCTACAGTGCACCTGGTACCAAGGACATGAGCAAGGAGGCTACATTAGAGATTGTGATAACTTCTCAGAACTACTTGTACCCCTGCTCCAAACCCAGACACACCGGCACACCCACAACTTTCCCGCCCACAGCTTAAATTTGTTACCTTCTCCCATGCCACCTCGCAGCACAAATCACATGAGCCCGTCCCTACTCTCTGATCTTCCTGATGTATTGTCCACTTTACAGTTGTATGGCATGGGGTCTTGGGCTGGTCAGAGCACTCAAAAGTTTATGTCTTGTGTTTGGGGGTCTCGGACCGCTATATCTTAGAGATTTGGACTGGCGAAGGTCAGAAGCCATTGCCCCCTTCTCGTGGGATAGCTTCTTCAGAGATCCATTCTGACTCACTCTTGGCCTTGCAGGGCACATTCCTTCTGTGTTACTTGCACTAATGAATAAAGAAATGCATGTTTTCAGGGAATTAACCTTCTGCGCGACTGCGAGGGTTGCCTGCAGACAATGCACATACACCCTTCTAATTCTAGGGATAGGATGTAAGAATACGGGCATGGCTATGGCACTAGACCTCAATTTCAATATGGCGTCTAAATTATAAAATGGAGTCTCACTACACACGTGACACTAATACCAGAATTAACTACTTTCCCACTGCAATCCAGTTTCTACAGCTGCGACCCCCCCCTCCATTCTCCTAACTTTCCTACAACATCTCTTTCTATAGTCGCCTCAACCTAAATCACAGAGGGGCCTTGGGCTTTCGACCCTGCTTGCCAACATTGTGCAGAACATGGAGCCGAGAACAAAAAAGGCATGCTCCGCATTCCAAAATAATGGAGCACACATTCGGTCTTGTGGGATGTCTTAACCCACTAATCCAAGCCCTGCAACATCACCGTGCATTGCTTAAAGCAGAAACCTCAGAAATGGCTGCCGGAAAGCGTGCAGCTCGCTCGAAATCACCAGAAAGTGCGCAGTGAAAAAGCAGAAAAATAGGCCACCATCTACTTTTGCCTAGGTCAGTGGTAACCCAGGAGACCACTGCCAAAACCCTATCATTTGGCTGCTCTCAGAGCAAAATAATTGCAAAAGAAACAGAGCTGGTTTCAAAAATCTGTTTTGTTTGGTGTCAAATTTGCACAAATCATGGCTCACAAACCACCCAAAAAGATCAAACCTCCTTGTTGGGTGGTCAACATCATTCTCCCGCAAGAATCTACATAATTATAAGGTCCAAAGAAGTGTATCTATATCTGAACACTTTTGCGGATTGATTGCTGGAAGAAACCTGTCAAAAATGGGTGTAATGCCGTTACTCACCTCTACCAGAAGCCGGCGTTTTAAAACCATTTTGTGTACATTGAGCCCAAACTATGCCAAAGAAAGACTTGCTATCAGAAGCCTAAGAGGTGGATACAATTTAAAACTATATTCTGAAAAGGCTTGAAGCAAGAAATTGTTTAATGTATGTGTTAAAAATGAGAATTATATCATAAGAAAAGAAAATGATTAGACATTGGGTTAAGAGTTAAAGTTTCCCACACTGTGTTCAAACAAATTCCACACCTTCTCCCTGGACAAAGGAGACTTTCCCCTGCCCTTGGCAAAGAGATTGACAGGCTGGTGTCAAAAGGAACTGGGAGTGGCACCCTGGCCTGTTGCTCTCAGTGCAGACAAAGGAATCATTGGGCTGAATAGAAAATGCTAATTCAGGTGTGACTGACAACAAACTGCTGCAAGGAATGAGAGACATGTGACCTCTGAGTCAGCCCAGACCTTGGAGGCGGAGACAAACCATTGTGTGGATTCAGAAGGCACAGCAAATATATGTTTTAGAAAAATGCTTATAACAAATTGCACTGAACTGACAAAAATGTGAAACTTTGAGATTGTTAAAATGAAAATGTGCTCACAGTTTAAGACTAAGCTGGACTCTGTGCAATGTTCTGAGACCAAACCCGGAATTATTCATATTGTAGCCACTGTGTTTATGCTATGAACATGAAAAATTACAGAAATATGCCCAGGTGGAGTGGGCATGCGGGTATAACAATTGGTGCAGAATTAATATTGAAAAACCCACCAAAAGTGCAAAAATGTTGTCATTTCTGAACCAAAGCTCTTAGGAAGATGAGAGTTCAACAGAAATGTACCTTAGGCAATCTGTCATATAATTTATATAGTGTTAACAAGTGGTGCACCTTGTAAAGATGTTTTTTTAATGAAAAATAAGATATACTGTACAGAGAAAAGTGGAGGGTCTTTCCCCTAAGCTATAAACATGACACATGATGACACAGGATGACACGCTGTCCCTTTCTCCAATCAGGGGACCGGGAATCCTCTGACCTATCAGATCTTTAGAGGGTTGGGCATAGAGAATCAGCCTCCCCACCCACTTTGGAAATACATTAATAGGGACTGCTGAGGACAGGCAGGACAGACACTTTTTCACTACTCAACTGATTTCTTGGGGAAGCACCCTGCAAGAAGATCCAGATCCAGACAATATCCAGACAGAGACTCTAGAACCAAACTCTAGAACCTTGAAGCAGCGAGGCCTAAACCACAAGCTGAACCTTTTTCAGAGACCTCAGAATCTTTTGCAACCTGATTCTAACCCCTAAACTTCCACGCGGCCTAACCAAACCATTCAACAGCCTGGCTGAGCTGTTTTGTTGTTCTAGCTAAGAAACCTGTGCTAGAACCAAGATCCAGACCCGCAGAGCAGAGCTGTAACCTAGAACCCGTCAGATCCAGTCCAAGAGGCTGTGGTGCTGTGCTGAGACCAGAGTGCCTGAGACCTGTCCGGTGGCGAGAGAGACTCCCAGCTAAACCCTTGACCAGATCTTTGACGGGGCCCATTCCATTCCATTTCTAAGCCATAGGAGTGAGTATCCAGTCTAGAACTGTACATAACTAATCTCTTAATTTAAGTAATCCCATTCCATCCATTTCAATCTGCCCAGAACTGCATTATAGAACCTCTTTTGTCTATCCTAAATTCTCATCTCCTCCACATAATTCTTGATAAATTGTTGCGATAATCTTCTATGCGCTGATATTTTTTCAAGTGTCTTGACTCACAACAATCTGAGTGGAAGGCGCCCTGTTTCTGGTTGTTGTCCCGTTGGGTATCTTGTAGTTCCATAGCCCTTAGTATAAGTCCATATTGATTCCTAATCTGTAAAGTGCAATCTGAAAAACCTACCTTCAAAAAAACCTCTGTAACTTTTGAACCACACGTCCTAGAACCATAAGCTTTCTAACGACATTCCAATTCCTTATAATTTTGCTGTATTCACATTTCCCGCACGTGAAAAATTTGCAGCAAATTGCAATTTAGCTAAATTTCACCACATGTCAAAATAGCTGTTTCTTGTTTTCAACTGCTGAAATTCGTTTTCAATCTGATAATCATTCATGAATCATTGCTAGTGTTGACCTGTACCAATCCAAAGTAATTCTCGCTAGTGCTGAATCTCCTTTAGTGAATTAAAATCATTTTAGCATATTTCCCCTTACATTGCAATCACATTCAAAAGTATTTTTTCCTGTTTCAAAATCATACCTGTTTTCTCTAAGCTTGCTGGGGGAACTGGGATTGAACTGCATTATTGATGGTATTCTTGAAACCTGTGTGCCCTCATTTCCATTTCTTCATATTGCATAGTGGGGGGAGTGAGTAGTCACAGGGGAAAAAAGTTATCATATTGCTTTGATTGAAATCATATCAAGTTTTATTTCTGTGTTGCCTCTTTTCGATCTTGCATTTCCTTGAACTCATACAAAGTATTCTCTGCTACCTTATCCTTCCTATTCCTACTCCTAAGTGATTAAAGAGATTGTTGATATTGTAATATTACCATTGCTGATCACTGTTCATATTCATAAGTTTGATATTCAGATATTATTTATATTCATAAAAGTGTGAAATATATGTATTGTTCAATTCGTCAAATAAACCTTTTCATTTGCAAAACAAACCTACTTCTTGGGTCAGTGAGGTCAGGGGGATTCAAAGAGAGGGTTCTTATATAAGGGTTTATCATCCAGATTTAAAGAACTTTGACATAAAAATATATAAATAAGGGCTTTTCCATTGGGCATCCCATACTAAGCATTGACTTAGTTGGAGTGCTGGATTGAAGTCACTTACAGATTGGGTGCTCGTAGCAGGACTTCTGGATTAGATCTACCACTTGTGCAGCTTAATACAGTGTGCTAACTAATAGGATACATAAATCCTGTTGGACTACCACGCTGTGTTACGCTGTAAAAGCACCACTCAAAAAGGAACACTCTCAGGAAACGGTCTGTTTTGCAAAATAAAATAAAAAACTTCTGTAAGTCAGGAAGGAAATCAATTTCCAGAATGGCGACACTGGTAGATATCAGTGACAGGTGAATGGACAGAGCAGGACCAGAATGTGTGGTTGCAGGCAATCACACAACAGATCACTGCAACTGGGTTAGATGTCTGGAGAGATCAGGGTCCCTTACATGTGGCCCTGAGTGAACTATATATGGCCCTAAGGCCAAGGATGAGCACAGTAAGATTGCCAGGGTAGAGGCATACCTAGATTTGTCTATGGGAGCCATACAGGACAATTGTGCTGATGGCCAATATCTGGCAAGTAGGCAACTGATGGCATTGGAGAAGGCCCAATCTGATCTGGAATCTTCTGAGCAGAGGCTGCAGAGGAGCCAGGAGTCAGAAAACGAAAGTAGTCAGTATCTAATTAAAATAAAAGAGGACATCGGTATCCTGCAACAGGAAAGGGAATACCGGGATATAAGAATTCTGGCCTGGCAGAAGGAGTACCAAGAAGGTTTGGACTACTTACTGCAGAGCCAGAAAAAGCTGGAGCATGGAGCAACAACTGGATTTCAATCGGGCATGGGCAGAGCAGGTAGTCACCCTGCAAAGCCACCTGGATAGAGAGAAGGCAGAGTGCAACAAATTATTTCTGAAAGACCTGAACACCCAGGCAGAATTTGAGGAAGGGCGTCAGAAAGCTGGTGCCCTTCAAAGGCAGTGGGACAACCTGGCGGCACAGAGGCAGGCTCTTGCTCAGGAAAGGGATACCTTAGGCCAGGAAGTCTGTCACTTAAAAGGGAAACTGGAAGAAAATCACCTGGCCCTCCAGGGACTGGGTGACCTCCAAAAAGAGCATCAGAACTTGTTAGAGCACACCAGAAGAGTGGAAGATGCTCTGGCAAGAAAGGAAAAGGCCAGTAGGGACGGGACTCAGGAGGTAACCCTCCTGCAACAAAGACGGCCCAGCACTTCAAAACAAACCAGGAAGCTCAGAGAGAGAATGAGGCTCTCTGTCAGCACAATGATAAACTCCAGCGACAGGTGGCCATGCAAGAGAGACTGATAGAGTCTAGTAAGGCCTTGATTCAGGAACTGAAAGCTCAGGCTCTTGCATGGCAACAGGGAGCAGTGGCTGATAGAGATGAGTACGCTGGGAAAGGGAAACACCTGAGCATAACCTCAGGAGCCCCAGGACCAGAGGCCTCCATCTCTCCTAGTCCCTGGACTCTGCCACCCCATTGCCCCTGACGCACATGAGCCCAGGGCCACGGGGATGGCAGATTACTATCCATTCAGAGGTATGGGGCTCATATGCCAGTACCTCCCAGGAATGGATGGGCAGGCAACTGGGTATGTGCACCCAAGTACTGTGAAGTTTAGTGGGGAACCCCAGGAGAGTAGGACCACTAAGGGCATCCTGAAAACCTCCGCCCAGTTAGGTCAGTGGGGGGTACACATCAAATCCTGGGAGCAAGGAGGAATCAGAAGACTCCTCTGAGCGTCCCAGGACACAGGAGACTAGGTCCCCACATTCTGCCAGCCATTCCCAGGCTCGCAGAACCTGGGAAAACCTGGAAGATCAGACGGGCACTTCTGGGAGCAGTGCCTCTGAGTCAGAGGATGAATGGACCAGGGTTACCTGAACCAAGAAGGCCAATAAGACAAAAAGGGCCTTGATTAAGGACCCCTTTGAACAGATTAAGGCAATAAAGAGTGTCATCACGTTTTATCACAAGAACGCCAAGTGTTCTGTGTGGGAACACTTAGAGCTCTTTGAGCAAATGATGGAGACTTTCCATTTGAAAGACAGCAGTAGCTGCATTCAGTACGTAAAATGGACATTCTCCCCAGAATACTCCAGTTTCTTTGCGGGGCTGGTGGACCAAAATCATTTAAGATGGTCCACCTACAGGGTGGCCATCTTAAAGCACTTTTCTGTTCATAGAAATCACCAAGAGGCTCGCAAGGCAGCCTACAATTTACAATGTGGGGAGGATCATGCCCCACAAGAATTTGTGCAGGAGTTGAAGCGTGCCTTTGCGCTGACTACCAAAAGGGTGCGCACGGACAGTAAAGAATTTGTTAATACGTTTTTCCATGCGCTGCCGAAATATATCATGACCCTGCTAGTGAGAGATTTTCATGAGAAAAGGTCACTAGACTGGGTCATTGAACAGGCCACCCAAATCTATGAAGTGCAGAAGCCCATAGAAAATAAAAATAATGGGCAGAAAAGCCCCAAACCGACCAGCACCCCAGTCGCTGCTAAGGTGGCAGAGGTAAAGGTTGCCCCCATTTTAGATTTGGAGATGGGGGGCCTAAAAACCTGCCTGTACAGAAAAATTCCAAGCCCAGAAGGCCCTCAGGCCAGTCATAGACAGGGAGTCAAGGAGGAAGTCCCACAAATGGGGTCCCTCACTCCCCTGAATATGTAAGTCCCCGCTACAAGGGAAACAAACCCCTCCTGGGTTATGTGTGGACCCCTCCAGCCAAGGGGGGGGGATCCAACCAAGCACCTAACCCAGGCAACTTCCCTCCTAACTTCCCCCAGGAGGGCAGAAATTGCCCAAATCCTGGGCAGAACTTTTTCCTCAGGTACCCACAGAACTTCCAACCCCAAAATCATCCATCCTTCTTTCCCCACTTTTCTGAGCCCAGACAACCTAATCCGGGCGAGAGGAGGCCAAGGGTGGAGGGGTACCCAAATCTTCCCAACCCGGGGTACTACCAGAAAAGGGATAGCTACCCTTCCCGGGCTCAGCAGAACCCTCAGATGAGCATGCCGGGACAGAATGCCCCAAACTCGGGGGGCAGCACCCCGATAACACACCGGTTCCCAGGGAGGAGGCACAAAGGGAAGGGGGTGTAAAGCCTTGGAGGAAGCTTCCTTCCCCACTTGTAAACAGCCCCTGGAAACCCAGGAACCGGAAACAAAATCTCCTACCCCTGAAAGTCTGCCACCCAAGGAGCAGAGAGGGGGTAGGAGAAACAAAGGACCCAAACAGACCCATTTTGAGGAGAAGGTAAAAATCTTCCAATTTGAAGGAGAAGGATCCTCAGGGGATCCAGGGAAAAGGATCTTGTCCGTCAGAGGTGGGAGAACTCCTCCCAAAGAAAAATGGGTCCCAAGGGATTCAAATCCAGACTGGGTAGATGTGGGGACTGAGCTAGCGCCGCCCATCATCCCATCCCAGAACCAACAACATCAAAATCCCCTGGTTCAAACCCATCCTGGTGACTGCCTCCAAAAAGAGGGGGTGGCCCAGAACTGGAACCAGGGGAACTCAAAAATGTCTCCTATCTCCAGTTGCCAACTATTTCTTTCAGATTCCCAAGACTCTCCACATAATTCTGCCCAAATCTCTTCCTTCTCCATGTCCAAAACTAGAAAACTAGCCCACCAGTTGTCCGAAAATGTGCATTATCTGTGCCCTCTTGCAGAGAAGGAGGGAAGATACTATGCCCCTTTTCAAGTACAGGAGCTTGGTACAATTTTGGCACTGGTGGACACTGGATCCCAAGCTACCCTTCTGTCCAAAAAGGCCTTTGATGAACTAAATTCAGGAAGGGGGGAGAAATACCAAATTCCTCTCACCTCTCTTCCTGGACAACTTCATAACTTTGACGGGAAGGAAATTCCCGTCGAGGGGACTGCGGATTTGGACATTAACATTGGGTGACACAAGGTGAAACATCTGGTCATAGTTGTGACTCTAGATGGCACCCCTTGTTTACTAGGAAATGACCTTCTGAGAAGGGTGTCACCCCTAATAGACTGTGTAAACAAGGTCCTCTGGACCCAGACTAGCCAACCAATAAAATTGAAACAGAGTGTCAATCATGTTAGTTTCAACGGCACATGCCACATGGTTGAACAAAAATCTGATCAAGTAGAATTTCACTTCCAGGACAATCAAACTCCAGACGTGACAGTAATAGCAGTAGGACAAAAGACTGGTGATGGGGGGTTCTCTCTATTTCTGAAAATCAACCTTCCTTCCAGTTTAAGGTGGTATTCCACACTGGAAGGAAACATTCTGAAATTCTTTACCAATCCACAATCAGACATTCCCACTCCTATAGCCCAGAAAGATGCGAAATCAGCTAAGAGCCTGGCTGATATTCAGCAAATTGGAGAGCGTTTGTTCATCCCAATGCAGTTAAATGAAGGGAAGGACTCTGTTCTCGCCCGAGTGTGTGTGAACAATGGTAAGAGCTTCATCAGCGAAGCCATGTTCTGCCAACTCCCAAAAGATCCAGCCATTCCCACATTTAGACTCATAGACAAATGGGAAATGGATCTGGAAGAACCCAATTCCAAACATCTCCTGCCAAGCAGGTGTATGCTCAAAATCTCCATTGGCAACAAGAGCATAGTCCATAATTGTTGGGTCGTGCGAGACGTCACTGCCGCATTTTGCTTAGGCAGTGATATTCTCAATCGTTTTGCCATTAGTTTGGACCTAATAAACTTCAAAGCTTGGTCCCGATTAGCGGATAATCCCATGGGCTTTGATGATCCAGAGAAAGCATTTAGGTTAGCTCAACTGCTACCTTATGCAGTTGAAATTCAGATTGGAGAGGAAGTCACCATCCCAGAAAGGACCCGACAATTCTCCCTGGAAGTGAACGTTAAAAGAGGACAGAAATTGAAAAACACTGATGCTTATATTCATCTGAATGCTTCTCTCCAACAGCAAGGGTTGGGGATAAACCCAACACCACTAGTCAATGTAGAACATGACACCATTCCAATAGAGGTGGATAACAGCGACTTAAAGAGTATCACTCTAGCCGCAGGCACCATTATTGGAATGGCGGTTGATGACTGACATTTTTCCATTGATTTAGGAAATGAACTGTTAGGACCAATCCCCAAGGACTGTTTTGACAGTGACAGTGATGACAACACAACACCAGACAGGATCTTTACCCAGCATGGGGGGAACTTCCTGGTGTACACTTCCTGCCCTTATGGCAAGGAAGATGTGACTTGTGACTTCAGAAGGGATGAGGTGATTTTCCAGGTCCATGAGGGCTGCCTTTCCCACCTGAATCCACCTGTCCAAATCAGCACTCTGACCAGGGACTTCTCCACCCAGCTGGAAGAGGTTGCTGAGATAGCAAAACCAGAGGTCTTTCCAGGCTTCAGGCAGATGGTTGAAGAGTCAACCTAGATGATGCCTGTGAGACTCTGGAGCAGAAGCAAAAGTTGAAACAAGTTTTCTTGGAATTTCAAGATCTCTTTGCTGTAGACTCATTTGACTGTGGTCGCAATGACATCCACGCAACAACAATTCCCACGGACCCTGGTATGACTCTAGTGTTTGTGAAGCAATGTTGCTTGCCTCTCGCATCAATGGAGTCCCTTACTGAAATAATTAAGAACCTTGAGTCTCGTGGGATAATCCGTCCAGTCCACAGCAGCTTCAATAATCCGGTGCTGGTGATATTGAAGCCAAACGTCTAGTGGAGACTCTGTACCGACCTTAGGGAGCTCAAAAAACGGGTCCATACTTCCCAATGGCCTCTTCCCTACATTGACCAAGGGCTGGCCCAGATCCAGGGGTCACAGTTATTCACTGCAATAGACCTGACCAATGGATACTGCACTGTACCTGTCAGTAGGGAGGACCAATACAGCTGGCTTTTACCTTTGGGGGCCAGCAGTATACACGAACCCGGACTCCCTTTGGATACATCAACTCCGGCAATGAGTTCAACATTTTTCTGCATAAGGCCATGCCCGACCTGGGTGAGAGGGGTAACCTGGCTTATGTAAATGATGTCCTCATCAAAAGCCCAACTGTGGAGGAACACATAGCGTAGATCCGTTATGTTCTGACACAGTTGAGGGCCGCCGGAGCAAAACTTTCCTTTCAAAAGGCATAGTGGTGTAGAACCTGTGTTCATTTATTGGGGCATGAGATTACTCCTCAGGGTCTCTGTCCCCAGGAAAAGAAAGTGGAACACTCCAGAAACTGAAGGACCCCACAACTCTGCGGGAACTAAGGAGCCTCCTTCGACTGACTAATTACAGTAGAAAGTTAATAGAGGGCTACGCAGAGATCACTAGACCCCTGATTCATCTTTTGAAGGGGGGGGGTCAAGTGGGAATGGGGTCCAGAACAATCCGAGGCAGTAAGACAGCTCAAAAGAAGCCTCTCACAAGTGCCTTGCCTAGCTTACCCTGTCAGAAACAAGGAGTTCTTCTTGGAGACAGGGTTCTCTAATACATGCTTGACTTCAGTATTATACCAAAAGCATGACAAGGTCAATAAAGTAATCTCCTATGCGAGTAAAACTGTATCCTCTGGGGAGAAAAAATTCAACGATTGTGAGAAGGCACTCCTGGCAACGGTGTGGACATTGAAGAATTACCGCCCGTTTATCCAGGGGGAACACATCATAGTGGAGACTCCACACCAGCCTCTGCAATATCTCCAAAGTGACAGAATCCGGGCCGGAAATGTGAGTAATTCCCGAATTACTTTCTGGATTCTGTCAATGCAAGGCTTTCCTGTGGAGGTCAGATATGGTCAAAACAAGAAGAGTCCCCTTACGCAAGGTCTGGCTGACTTGCATGATTGTGCCAGAGAAAACTGCCTCGAGGGCGAAAGTCTAAAAATCAAGGACAGCATGGAGGCATACCTCGATTCCCCACACAAAGTCTTTGAAGAAGACAAGTGTGATGGAATGCCCACTGTCAATGTGGATGGATGCTCTTACCATGTTGACAACAATGGGGAAAAATAACTTGTGGCCGGCGTAGGGAATGCATGGGTGAATGAGTCCCCAGAACCCTCCGCTGGGTTCAAGATTGGTCCCCGAAGTAGTCAAGTGGCGAAGTTGATGGTTGTGCATCAAGCCATCCTCACTGCTGTCCAACATCAACTCCACAAACTTTTCGTAATCACATATTCGGATTATGTACGGAACGGGTTCAAGGAGCACCTGGTTAATTGGAAAACCAGAGGCATGTTATGTGCTAACAACAAAACCTTGAAACATGGGAAGTTAATTCAAAATATTGATGATCTGGTCACCTCGAATGGGATGACCATCTACTGGAAAAAGATCAAAGGTCATTCCAAAGTAGAGGGACCAGACGAACCTGGGAATGACTTAGATGATCAGCTGGCCAACACCGGGGCCATCCAAGGGGATCTAATAGAGATCGATTCCCTGTTGGGGGAAATCCAGGTCACTGCTATCACTAGGTCCCAGACAAATGCTCACAATGATCTTTCAACTGCACAATGGAGTAAGGAGACCCACGATGCTGATTTGATTACGGCTCAAAAAGGGGATCCAATAATTGGTAAGTTTTATCAACACATTGAGGACCCTGAGAACTTTCCCCTGATCGATACCTATTACATTGGGAAAGAGGACTTCAGAGTGTTGATGAAATGTCCAAAAATGTTCTGAATCCAAGACGGTTTGTTGGTGAGGAAATCCTGAGCTGGCCATGATCAGTGGGTGGTCCCTACCTCATTCTGAAGCCTGATGTTAAGTCACGCCCATGATGTGGCCACAGCCGGTCATAGGGGTTTTCATACAACACTTGAAATCTTAAGAGAGGTTGCATACGGGCCACACATGGGGCAGGACCTCGACCAATACTTGAAGGGGTGTCTTGTGTGTGCACAATTTCAGCCAACATCCCTCACACACCGTGCGCCTCTCCAAAAGAGGGAGATGACACTACCATGGTCAGATTTGCAAGTAGATTTCATTGGGCCCGTGATTCGCTCCTCTAGGGGAAATAAGTACATGTTGACCATGGCATGCTCTTTTACTAAATGGGTGTAATGTCTCCCGGCCCCAAACTGCAAGGCAGAAACAGCATCTGCCCTGATGATTAACCACATCTTTTCGCGTTTTGGACTACAGCAAAGGATCAAGTCAGACAGAGGTAGCCATTTCACTAGCGAAGTAATGACAAAGATGTGGGAGATACTTGGGGTTAAAAGGAAGCTACATATTGCTTACCGGCTAGCCTCTAGTGGTGCTGAGGAACAATACAACAAAACCATTGTGAGCATAATAAAAAAAATGTTGCAAATTCTGGGCCAAGTTGGGATATTCGATTACCTTTTGTTATAATGGCCATCAGATCTACCCCTTCATCTGCAACTAAAATGTCACCGTTTGAGCTGAATACTGGATTCAGGATGGTGCTTCCCCAGCATCTGCTTTATAGAACTCAAGAGCAGACATTGATCAATGCCTCCACAACTCATGAGTATGTTGAAAATTTAAGAAAACACCTTCAACATGCTTTTGCCTATGCTCAGCGAAATCTAGAAAGATCAGCCGACAGCATGAAGACCCACTATGACTTAAAGACTACCAAAAGGAACACAATATAGGAGACCAGGTCTATCTATACAATTTCCAAAGGAACCAGGCCAAACAGCGGAAATTTCTGCCTACCTGGAAGGGACCTTTTGAAATTGTAGACAAGATCTCACCAGTCGCCTACAAGATCCGCATCCCCAAAGGCAGTTTGGCAGAAGGGGAAGACAAGTGGTCCATATCAATCAGTTAAAGTGTTGCCATCCTAGGCACACTCTGCAGCAACTGGAGGAGTCCTCTGGAACCCCAGAGGGGGCCACTCCAGATCCATAAAATTCCAGCTCTAAAATATTCCATATATAGTCTATAAAATCCAATAATAAAAATGCAAATGTCTCCTGATTTCTTAAAATGTATATGTCCACCCCACTACATTAATAGTGGTGGGGAAATGTCTACAAATATGTTTTTGCTTTGTCATCCTAGGGGAGAGAGAGAGAGAGAGAGAGGGAGAGAGAGAGAGAGAGAGAGAGAGAGAGAGAGAGAGAGAGAGAGAGAGAGAGAGAGAGACCATGGAGACTAACCAAGGAGGATAACCTGGAGACCAGGAGCAAACATCCGAGGGGCCCAGAGTATCGCTCAATACTCCTATCAGGACTGGTGAGGAGAACTGATAGATCCACCCCTGATGGAGGAAAAGATGCTGAACTTTGCCAGTTTTGGAATCTGGAGAGATGAGACTGACATCCCAGTCTTGCGAATTTCCATTGATGGAAGATCAACGGCCATCGCAAGAGGGGGGCATGTGGTATGTCTTAACCCACTAATCCAAGCCCTGCAACATCACTGTGCATTGCTGGCAGCAGAAACCTCAGAAATGGCCGCAGGAAAGCGTGCTGCTCGCTCGAAATCAACAGAAAGTGCGCAGTGAAAAAGCTGAAAAATAGACCACCATCTACTTTTGCCTATGTCAGTGGTAACCCAGGAGACCACTGCCAAAACCCATCATTTGGCTGCTCACAGAGCAAAATCATTGCAAAAGAAACAGTTGGTTTAAAAAATCTGTTTTATTTGGTGTCAAATTTGCACAAATCATGGCTCAAAAACCACCCAAAACATCGAACCTTCTTGTTGGGTGGTCAACATCATTCTCCCACAAGAATCAGCATAAATATAAGGTCCACAGAAGTGTATCTATATCTGAACAAAGTCCGCTTTTGAGGATTGCTTGCTGGAAGAAACCTGTCAAAAATGGGTGTAATACCGTTACTCACCTCTACCAGAAGGCTGCGTTTTAAAACCATTTTGTGTAAAGTTGTACATTGAGCCCAAACTATGCCAAAGAAAGACTTGCTATCAGAAGCCTAAGAGGTGGATACATTTTAAAACTATATTTTGAAAAGTCTTGAAGCAAGAAATTGTTTAATGTATGTGTTAAAAATGAGAATTATATTATAAGAAAAGACAATTTTTAGACATTGGGTTAAGAGTTAAAGTTTCCCACACTGTGTTCAAACGAATTCCCCACCTTCTCCATGGAAAAAGGGAACTTCCCCCTGCCCTTGGCTAAGATATTGACAGGCTGGTGTCAAAAGGAACTGGGAGTGGCACCCTGGCCTGTTGCTCTCAGTGCAGACAAAGAAATCCTTGGGCTGAATAGAAAATGCTAATTCGGGTGTGACTGACAACAAACTGCTGCAAGGAATGAGAGACATGTGACATCTGAGTCAGCCCAGACCTTAGAGGCGGAGATTAACCATTGTGTGGATTCAGAAAGCACAGCAAATATATGTTTCAGACAAATACATGTCTTTTAGGCTTATTTAGGCTCATGACAAATTGCACTGAACTGACAAAAATGTGAAACTTTGAGATTGTTAAAATGAAAAATTCACTCACAGTTTAAGACTAAGCTGGACTCCATGCGATGTTCTGAGACCAAACCCTGGAATTATTCATATTGTAGCCACTGTGTATATGCTATGAACATAAAAAAATACAGAAATATACCCAGGTGGAGTGTGCATGTGGGTATAAAAATTGGTGCAGCGTTAATATTGAGAAACCCACCAAAAGCGCGAAAAAGTTTCTGAACCAAAGCTCTTAGGAAGATGAGAGTTCAACAGAAATGTACCTTAGGCAATCTGTCATGTGATTTATTTAGTATTAACAAGTGGTGCACCTTGTAAATATGTTTTCTATGAAAAATAATATATACTGTACAGAGAAAAGGGGAGGGCTTTCCCCTAAGCCATAAACGTGACACATGATGACACAGGATGACACGCTGCTCCTTTCTCCAATCAGGGGACGGGGAATCCTCTGACCTATGAGATCCTTAGAGGGTTGAGCATAGAGAATCAGCCTCCCCACCCACTTTTGAAATACATAAATAGGGACTGCTGAGGACAGGCAGGATAGACACTTTTCCACTACTCAACTGATTTCTTGGCGAAGCACCCTGCAAGAAGATCCAGACCAGATCCAGAAAATATCCAGACAGAGACTCTAGAACCAAACTCTAGAACCTTGAAGCAGAGAGGCCTAAACCACAAGCTGAACCTTTTTCAGAGGCCTCAGAATCTTTTGCAACCTGATTCTATCCCCTAAACTTCCACGGGGCCTAACCAAACCATTCAACAGCCTGGCTGAGCTGTATTGCTGTTCTAGCTAAGAACCCTGTGCTAGAACCAAGATGCAGACCCGCAGAGCAGAGCTGTAACCCAAAACCCGTCAGATCCAGTCCAAGAGGCTGCGCAGACCGCAGTGCTGTGCTGAAACCAGAGTGCCTGAGACCTGTCCAGTGGCGAGAGAGACTCCCAGCTAAATCCTTGACCAGATCTTTGACGGGGCCAATTCCATTCCATTTCTAAGCCATAGGAGTGAGTATCCAGTCAAGAACTGTACATACCAACCTCTTAGTTTAAGTAATCCCATTCCATCCATTTCAATCTGCCCAGAACTGCATTATAGAACCTCTTTTGTCTATCCTAAATTCTCATCTCCTCCACATAATTCTTGATAAATTGTCGCGATAATCATCTATGCGCTGATCTTGACGCACAACAATCAGAGCGGAAGGCGCCCTGTTTCTGGTGGGTGTCCCGTTGGGTATCTTGTAGTTTCATAGCCCTTAGTATAAATCCATATTGATTCCTAATCTGTAAAGCGCAATCTGTCATTTTGAATCTTGACCTTATTTCTGAAAATCTACCTTCGCACAAACCTCTGTAACTTTTGAACCAAAATTTATCTGTCATTTTGAAGCTAAGATCCTAAGCTTTCTAACGAACCCAAAACATTCCATTTCCTTATACTTTTGCTGTAATCGCGTTTCCCGCACGCGGAAAACTTGCTGCGAATTGCAATTTAGCTCAATTTCACCACATGTCAAAATAGCTGTTTCTTGTTTTCAACTGAAATTCATTTTCAACCTGATAATCATTAATGAATCATTGCTAGTGTTGACCTGTACCAATCCAAAGTAATTCTCGCTAGTGCTGAATCTCATTTAGTGAATTAAAATCATTTTAGCATATTTTCCCTTACATTGCAATCACATTCAAAAGTGGGGGAACTGGGATTGAACTGCATTATTGATGGTATTCTTGAAACCTGGGTGCCCTCATTTCCATCTCTTCATATTGCATAGTGGGGGGAGTGAGTAGTCACAGGGGAAAAAGTGATCATATTGTTTTGATTGAAATCATATCAAGTCTTATTTCTGTGTTGTATCTTTTCTATCTTGCATTTCCTTGAACTCATACAAAGTATTCTCTGCTACCTTGTCCTTCCTATTCCTACTCCTAAGTGATTAAAGAGATTGTTTATATTGTAATATTACCATTGCTGATCACTGTTCATATTCATAAGTTTGATATTCATATATTATTTATATTCATAAAAGTGTGATATATATATATATATATAGGTCAGGGGGATTCAAAGAGATGGGCGTTATATAAGGGTTCATCATCCAGATTTACAGAACGTTGACATAACAATATATAAATAAGGGCTTCCATTGGGCATCCCGTACTAAGCATTGACTTAGTTGGAGTGCTGGATTGAAGTCACTTACAGTCTTCATACAATGCATAATGGTCTCACGCTATATTTTCTTTGAGCACTCTGACCATTAGGAAATCTTCATCTCATGATCATCCAAGCACTCATTTAGAGTTGTTATGGCAGCAAATTAAGGTTCCCATTTATGCTGCATCACGTGATTTGCACACAACCCATTTGTTATGTTAGAGGTGGTGTTTCAGAGGGAAAGGTTCCTCTTGATACAAATTGCATTCCTTGCCTTTCAAAGCACTCTACTATAACTAACAGTACTTAACGATAAGGCAATCCTGGTAGCAGTAGTGCCTTTAGGGCTTTTGGAGACTAAATATGGCCAGGCAAAGGACTGCACGGCTACTTGTAGCACTATACTTACAGATGACAACTGAGATTCTTTTCCTAAACCTACCCAGTGGTGCAACACTTGTTGTACCCCGCAATACAGCAAAGTACCCCGCCATACAGCAAGGGCAATCAAAGGCTTCCATCTTCCCCTGGGAGTTACTTTCACTGGACCTAACTTTCATGGTTTGTTTGTTTCTTTATTTACTTGTAATGCGCGCCAGACCCGAAGGTATCAGGGCGCAAGGGTACATTCATATTTTCAGCTTAGGGTTACACAGTATTCATACAATAAGGAGTCAATTAGAAGGAATACAATAAAGAGTCAGTTACAAGTAATATACATGCAGTTTGAAAAATCCAGATAACATTACATAATTTAAAGAGAGGTTCAACATGAGATAACCATAATGGAATCTATTTACAGTGCACAAAAAGTAGAGACAGTGACCAAGGTATATTAATGGTCATTTTCTTTGAGCCAGTTAATGATGTTATATCTGAATTTCAGATATGATTGATCAACCTGCAGGGAGGGGGGTAGGGAGTTCCAGAGTTGGGCAGCTTTGACTGGGAAGCTACTCCCACCAACTTTGGTCAGTTTGGACCTGAGTAGAATCAGACAGTTTATGTTTGCAGTTCTAGTAGGCCGGTTGGTGATTTTTCTATTGATTCTCTCTATGAGATAGTGGGGTGCAGCATTGTTAAGGCACGTGTGTTAGCAAGGCAGTTTTAAGCCAGATTTTGGCCCTAGTGGAAAGCCAGTTATTCTGTCTCCTTGCCTCAGAAATATGTTATTTTCTAGCTATGCTAAGTGTTGCTCTAAGGGCATTATTCTGGACAATCTGAATTTTACTGACAATGTACTTATTGGCGCCCAGATATAAGAGTTACAATAGTCCAATTTGGACAAGATTAAAGCTCAGGCTAGTATGGTACAACTATTTTTTAGAAAGGAATGGTTTGCCGGCTCTGATGAGCTTACATGTGTATGCAGAGGCAGAGGCCATGGAGTTAACCTGTTTGGCAAAGGTGAGTGTGAAATCCAGATAAAAACCTAAACTTTGTACCTCTTTAGCAACTTTAATGGTGTTGCCATCAATGTTAAAGGAGGTGTATTTGTGGGCAAGTTTATTGAGGTTGGGCGTGGTTCCCAAATTGATGAGCCCCGTTTTGTCATCATTCCGGCATAGACAGTGGACAGCCATCCATGCCTAGATGATGAGGTAGATTTTATTTACCAAGGCCAAATCCTTGTCATAATCCCCAGTAAGTGGTATGTGAATATGGGTATCATCTGTATAGTTAGTGTAGGTGACACCAAGAAGGTCCTGATCATCGAAAAGGGGCTTAGTAAATTTTTTATATATTGTGGGTGAGACACAGGAGCCCTGTGGCATTCCATCAGTAATAGGAATGGGGTCTGCTGCTGCTGATAGCGAGAAGACTCTCATAGTCCGGTTGCTTAGAAAGGATTGGATCCAAGCTATGGCCTTGTGGGAGAAGTGTGCTTTTGAGTCAAGGTGATTACATAAGACCGTGTGGTCCATCAAATCGAACACAGCCGAGAGATCAAGGAAAAGTAGTAGGGCAGATTTCCCTTTGTCCCTAAGCTCGTCAATTTGGGCCTTGAGGTCAATCAGCACAGTTTCAGTACCATGTCATGTTGGGGCTTAAATCCTGATTGGCAGACTCCTAAAAGCTGGTTGTGCTCTAAGTAATGCTGTATTTGGAGATAAGCCACCCTATCTAAGATGTTTAAAAGGAATGGCACTGTTGTTATGGGCCTTTAGTTGGTGGGTATAGTAGGATCTAATGGCTGTTTTTTGAGGACTGGGAGTACCCAGGACTCCTTTTGATTTCTGGGGATGGTGCCAATTGAATATGAAGCATTGATTAGCTTGGATTTGAAAGGTTCCAGGTCTCTAGCAGCATCTATAACGGTTTTGGCTGGGCATTTATCTCCCTGACAATTTGAAGGTTTGAGAAGAGGATCATTTTTTCGACATCATGAATTGAAACTTTAGAAAAATGTAAGCGTTGTTCTGGTTATGCGGGGCCGTGGTGCTAGATGGTGTGATCAAGTTAGGTAGGTTCACTTCTTTTTTGGCAATTTTATCCTGAAGAGTGGTAACTTTGTTAGAGAGGGCCTCCTGTATATTGGAACACCAGATGTTTTCCTTCACACAGTTAACAGGCACAGGAATAGGGGCGTCAAGCTCTTTTAAGATTACAAAGAGTTCCTTTGTATTTGAGTTAGCTTGCAGGATCCTATTGTTGTAAGTGCTTAGTACGAAGTATTTCTTTCTTATAACAGAAAGAGATATTGATAAGATTGGCTCTATTGCCATCGGAGGGTAGCTGACTCCAGATGCCTTCACATCTTCTTTTTTCCCTTCTAAGGGTTTTGGGGTGGGGGGGTGAACCAAGAGTTCAGGTATGCTCTAGGTTTACTTTTTCTCATTTTAAAAGGGGCAATGGTATTTAAGGTTTTTGTCATGGTTTTATTGTATTAATTAACTAAGGTAGTGGGATCAGTAATACCAGGTAGTGAATTGAGGGTAGGTAATATTAGGGGTAAGAGTTTATTTTCAGTGATGTTTTTTTTATTCCTCGTTAAGGTGGGGGGAGCGAGTGTAGTATTTTTGGTTGTGAGAATTTTAACTGCTAAATAAAATGCTATCAAATGGTGGTCTGTCCATAACTGTGGCATTATGGCCATGCAGGAGGCATTACAATTGTAATCTGCTACCCAATCGAGTGTTCTGCCTTTGTCATGAGTAGGGAATGACACACTTTGGGTGAGGCTGA
Source organism: Ambystoma mexicanum (assembly GCF_040938575.1). Classification (NCBI taxonomy): domain Eukaryota; kingdom Metazoa; phylum Chordata; class Amphibia; order Caudata; family Ambystomatidae; genus Ambystoma; species Ambystoma mexicanum. The sequence goes on along the minus strand of NC_090933.1, from coordinate 1,227,174,946 downwards.
TTTCAATGAGGACATTGGCGATTACTGCTGCTTTTGGTATTTGGGGTCAGTAAATCCCATATTGAGATCTCCAAGCAAGAGTACTTGTGACTTGTTTTTTAGATTGTCGGAGAGAATTGTAGAAATCTCTTCCTTAAATGTGCCGATGGGACCTGGGGATATATATATATCAGGTAAATCATAAGTGTTTGGGAGTCAGAGATCGGAAGTTTGGCCGTGAGGGATTAACATGATTTAACATCAGGAGAAGGGACTGGTCTCATGGCTAGATTGGATTTAGCTATGAGAGCTATGCCTCCTCTGCCAGCCTCATGTCTATCTGCCCTGAGAATGATATAATTGGCAGGTACTGCGAGCATGAGGGTGAGGGCTGCTGCTGCATGTACCCATCACTCTGTCACGGCTAGAAAGTCATAATTTTCTGCCTGAATTAAATCAGCGACCTCTGTAGCATGAGCTACTAATGATCTAGAGTTTATCAGGGCCCCCTTGAGGTCTGAAACAAGTTTGCCTGTTGAAGGGTTGGGCAATGTATGGCTATTTGCTTCATCAGTTATTATCGCAATGTGGATTTTATTCTGCTGATGTCTTTTGTGGGTAAGACTGTGGGCCTCATCACGAGTTGGGCTGTATTCCTGGCTGTAATACTGCCGACTGTAATAGCCCTAGCACCGACCAGCCTGGTTGTATTGCCACCGGATCATGGGTTGAGCCTTAACGGTAAATCCCCATTCCTGATTGGGTCATTGGATACAATGGGGAATTTTCGTGCTAATACTGCGGGCTAATACAGCTGGCTGTAATACCGCCGAAAACACGGATTTTCACCTTCAGAAAAAAGCTGGAGGTAGAACAGCCGATTTAGCGCCGAACTCGTGATAGGGCCAGCCCTTAAATGCAGCGGTAATACCATTACCACCGCATTTAAGGGCTAAGGGCTGTGTGTCTCAGGCATGGATAGAATAGTGGAATAGTTGAATTTAGTTATGATGGTTGGTTTGTTGTGGGGGCATTTTCTCTTAAGGGCTGTATTGGTCATACAGCTGGCAGATGGTTTGAATAGTTTAGTAAGTCTAGAGCAGAGTCTCAGGTTTCTAGCAGAAAAGTGGCATGGTATATTAGTTATGGGTAGGCCCTGGGTGATGTTTAAGTGAAGTGGCAGTTGTAGTTGTCCCTGATTACTGGGTAATGGTGAGGCATGGGTAATACCCATTGTAGCTGTCATGTTATTTATTATGGTAGAGTCTGGAGCCGGTAGGGTAGATATGTCTATAGTGATGGACACTAGAGCTAGTGCCAGTATGGTGCACAGTAAGATTCACTGTGGGACAGTAGCATGCATAGGGCCCTTAATGCCAGTTGGAGTATGGTATTTCACAGGGAAGCGGTGTAGTTTAGTGCTAGTCTGCAGATTAGAACACATAGGGCCTCATTACACGGTAGGCGGTAAGGGATTACCAGCACCGGTAAGGGCACCGGTGCCGGTAATCCCTTACCACCCTACTACGAGGTCCCATAGTGGGTCGCTCCCCTAATGCCTGATTTTACCAGGCGTTATGGAAGGGATCCGCTAAGGGACTTCAGAGAAATTGCGGTACCGTTATTAGCTCCTTCCCCATTTCCATTGAGCCCAACGGGGCCTCAAATGGGAATGGGGAATGGTTCCCGGAATGGGTACTTACCGGTCCCGCCAAGGTCCGAATGACTTGGTAAATCCCCATTCCGGGAACACGGACCCGGAATGCGGTAAGGGGGTAGCCAGTGCACTTATAGCGCCATGGCTACCGTCTACTGTGTAATGAGGCCCATAGAGTGTGAGTAGTTTGGGTACATAGGGCACACAATTTGATAAGATAAGCTATTTCATTTATTTACGCTTGGTGTAACAGTATACAGTCTGATAGGGGGGCTGGAACAATTTGTCAACGATGAGTCTAGCAGACATTAAATTAGAAAACACAGACTAGGTCAGTTTGCTAATAAAAAGGCAAAATGCCCTCTGGTAGGAAAGGCTAATTCAGTAGCCTAACCAAAAAGTAAAGGTTAGGCACTCTCAGGTGGAAAAATCAGAATATGCTCTAATAGTCTACTACAGTTATACAGTTATAACAGGGCAATGTGCGAGCATACATTGGGCCTCATTACAACCTCATTACAACCCTGGCAGAATGGGTTTAACAGCGCCGATAAAGGTGCTGGCGGCGTTAAATGCATTCGGCCCTATTACGAGGTTCCCTTGCGGGACCCGCTATGGACGTGTGGTCAGACCAGACGTCCTTTGCGGGTCTCGCGAGGGGACCAGGGAGTTAACAACGGTCCCGTTATTAACGGGCCCGTTGTTAGCAACCTCCCCATTCCCATTGAGCCCTATGGGAATGGGGATGGGTACATTGAATGAGGAATTACCTGGTGCTCCAAGGTTGGAATGACCCGGTAATTCCTCATTCAAGGAACCCGGACCCGAGTTTGGAGGCAGCATGCCCTTATTAAGGGCATGCTGCCTCCAATCTCGTAATGAGGCCCATTGTCTGTTAAAATAGGCTAGTTCCATTTGTTAGACAGGCAGATACAAATAAGTCCTGTTTCCTAAATGGACGGGTTAGATACGGGTTAGATACAATCTGAAGGAGTAGGCTAGTTCAATGTTGGTGCAGCAGAATGAAGTAGGGCCTAGTCTAATGGGTAAATGAGTACATTTTCTCATACTGTGAAGTATACAGACATACAATATAAGAGTAGATATACAGTGAATCCTGATATCGGTTTAGGTACTGCGTGACAGCAAAACATGACAGCAAAATATCCTTTTAGATGGTGCTATCACCGGTCTGAAAGGAAGGCTGTGCCTTGTTGATAAGGATGTTTCTCATTTCCTGATGTTTGAGGGTCATTGGATGCCATATAGTTCCTAGTGCTCACCCCTAGTAGCCATTTTTAAACTCTTTGCCAAGTTATAGTATCTAGGATGAACGCAGAAGAGACCAGGCTGGATCCAGGCATGTAGGTAATCAAGTTAGAAGATTATTCTTCTTTCATCCCTCAAGCTGCATGAATCAGGGTTAGGTCTCATAATTAAATAATGGTGCAAGCACCCTACCAGACACCCATTGAGATCACACAGGATCACCTTACACAAGCATATGCCTCTTGATACATATATGTTCATAGTTCCATGCATCAGCCGATTCGGGACATCATTCACTCTGTCATTCAAGAACAAATTCACTTAGAATTAAACAGCTACACCACATAATACATAGTGCTGTTTGTAAAGTATCATGCCCCAGCCACCTTCTTCCAGTTGTTTATTAATGTCACTTCGCTCCAAGGGATAATTAAAAGGCTTGCCTCCAGTTCTTATGCCATGCCAGTCAATCACAGACATGCAATTCTCAGGTATATGTCATGTAGTGCCTTGGATTGGCAAGTCATGTCCTACAATATGGAAGCCAGACCTTGAGTGTCATCCTGTAAGTCTTTGAAATGTGACAACATGCTCCATGTCGCTACTCTGAACTGTCGCTCCGCTTTCAAACACTAATCTGACATCTGCCAGCTCCTCGAAGAACTTGACCTGGATTTCCTTGCTCTCCTTGCTCTCACCGGGACATGGCTCTCGGCCAGCTTTGTTACAGGTTTAGAAACTCTCCTACCTGATGGCTACAAGATCCTCTCCGAGCCCAGAACCAACCGAGGTGGAGTAGCTCTGATCTTTCTAGAGTGGGTCTTTCATTCCTACACATGCCTACTCCTCCTTTGAATGCCCGGTCTGCAGGCTCTCTATATCTCCAGCCCTCTCTCTAACTGGCCACCTGACAATGTTGCCCTCTTCCTCTCAGAGTAGGATGACCTCTCCTCTTCTCTCCTTGCCACTACCTCCCAACATATCCTCTTCGGAGACCTCAACTGGATTCTTCTAATCCCTCCTCCTGGATCTTCTGCAACATCTACAACACTCTTTCTCTCTCTGTTCTACCATCTGGTCCAACACACTGTGCCGGGCACACATTGGATGTTCTCATCTCCTCAGACATCCCCTCTCTAAACCTCTCACCACTCCTCTCTCTTGTACTAACCACTGTCTGCTTTCCTCTCACCTGAAACTCTCTGTCCCTCAAGCAAATCCCACCCCAGCACTGCCACCTACCTTCTTGGTCATTCGGCCCATGAAGTATGTGTCAGTGGATGCCTTTGCCCGCTACTCCTGCGCATCTTTCTATCTCCAACACTCTGGACATCCTTGCCCCTGTCATGAGAAAATCGGCTTGAAGCATATCTCCAAGTGCAACTCTTGGTATGACTCCAACCTCACCACTCTGAAATGCAAGTGCAGGGTGGCTGAGAGGAAGTGCAGGGCTTTGAGCACATCCTCTGACAAACTGGCCTGCCACCTGCTCCAAAGGCAATACAGACTATCTGTCCTTTACAAAAAGAGAGTGGACATCCAAGCCCACGTCTCCACAGCCTCAAACAATACAGCCAAACTCTTTAAAATCTGCACAGGGCTGGCCAATCCTTCTTGTCTGGTGCTAAACAGAGATTTCTGGACATTGGTGTTAATTCTCAAAACATTTCATGGTGCAAGTGAGGCCCCAAAAGAAGATGCATCCAATTCATTAATGGCATCTGAATGCGTGCATCCAAATTTGCCCTTTCAAATGCCATATGCTTTTGTCAGAATCACTTGGCATTTCTGTGCATTCTAAAGCACAGACAATAGCCACAAACTGGATGTGCATTAATATGAGCAGAAAACAAAGACAGTCCACTGTGCCTGAGCAGTGCATGATGGGGGCATTCCTGAATAAATATTAGGAATGCTTTCCCACTTGGATTTCTCTTCCTCAAACATGGGTGCTCCAGGCAACCGGGTAGGTGCTCGAAGTCTGCTTTGCATTAGTGATGGAAGTGCTCTGTTGACCCCATCAGATGCCGTGGGATTGGCCAGGGCATATTTTGCTTTGCTGGACGCCCCCCTAAAATGCGCAAGTCACCTATGAGAATAAAGATACCTGCCAATTTCGTTAAAAGACGCAAATGAAGGAAGTGCATCTTCTGAGCTTTCTTCTTTTTTCTTTTTTTAGATGGGGCAATTTTCGTGATTTCACCCCCCTGGGTCCTCCTAGGTGAAATGGCACAGATCATTATGGCATATGCATACAACACTAGTGCGGATCATGTCACAGAGGACTTTACAACGTTTGCTCTGGTTTACCCTACAGGTGGCACAGATACCCCCTTAAGCCTTGATTGATAACTTCCTACCACATTACTGCAAGTAGAATTCATAGGTCTTGTGAGAGAACCCATAGACAGGGTCGGACTGCGAAAAGAAATAGGCCTGGTCACCCAAAAAAAAGTGGTTCACCACTCGCCTCAAAAAAGTGGCCCACCTCTTATCTCACGACCCTTGACGTCTAAAGACTTCACCGGAAGTGATTTTGACCCCACCCCAAAGTGACATCCCGGGAAGCTAAGAAACACAACCTTTCACCCCTTGACAAAACAGGAAGTGGCATCAAATGGCATTGTTCCTAAGTACACTATGAAAAATATGGTTACGATATCATTGTGAAGTGATATATATTTCATACAAGAATGGATCACCATATGTATCATTAGTATCTGCGTGTATAGTCCCATATTATGAAATAACTGTGAATGCAAGCAGACGTCCAAGGCCAAATGATAATATGTTATTGTATAGCATTTACGATTAAGCTCTTTTTTATAGTTCAAATATGTACACAATATCACCCAACCTTTGTTGGTACTGATTTATCGACCTAAGAAGGAAGAAAGGATTTTAGAAAAAAAAGAAATGTAATTTTTTTTCTTTTTCTTTTGATTTTCAATTTTCTTTTTTCCAAACCAGCCCAGGCATGGCCAGAAACTGGCCCCACTCCCCAAGGAAGATTTCGGGCCGGCCCCGGGCCAAAAGGCCGAGGGGCCAATCCGACCCTGGCCATAGAATGAAAAATAACCCATGAAGACAGCTATCAGTGTCCTCAGGCAGGGCCACGGGGGCTTGGATTAGGAGTCTGGTTAAGACATGTAACGAGCATCAGGCACAGCTGAAACAAAGTGTGGCAATGTGAGCACTCATTTCCAAGTCAGCGCGAGTATCGGGTGGTGGGACAATGTCAGAGCTGGCCCGGGCATCTGTTTAGATAAATTAGCCACACTGTCAGATTGGTGGTCGTTCATAGTTTGCCATGTGAACAGAGGGCGGGGGATTTTGAAGAGTAGGGCGCTCTGTATCTCTGTTTGAGGGTCACTGAGATTTAGGAAACCTTAGGCTGAGCATACGTTTCTGTAGCTTGTCGGGTCACGATTGCAAGCTGAGGGTTGTGGGGTGGCGTAATGGCCGTAGGGTGCAGCAGTCTGGTTGAGTGTGGGGATAGCGGAGGGATTCTCAAGTGATCTGGTGGGAGAGGTAAAGGAGGTAAAAGAAGGATGCCAGCTCCAGCTGTTGTAATTCTCGAACATTCCTTTGTAGCACAAGTAGCACAGGTAGTTTCATGATACACCATGATATGATACAAATCAAAAGTCATCATAGATATTCTGGAAGAAAAGCTTAGCCTTTAGATTCTCTCCTGCAGTTGGAAGCTTCTCTGCTCATGAACCATACACATTAGAGACTTGTGCTAATGTGTGCGCCCCTTTGCTCAAATAACCACAAGCTCCACAGCACTGGAGTAGGTGTATTTCAGATACATGGAAGTGGAACGCCGTGAGCACTCAATGTTCCCAAACCTGCCCCGCTTTGTTTGGTGCACAGCCAGATCAGCGTTAGAGGGATTAGGGCACTCAGAGAGACTGAACAGAACATCCTCCAAAAAATATGTACTCAAAATACTTTCAGTTTCAATGCCGGATTTGTTCTGACTGTTCCCTATGCACAGACATGCTTGGTCAATAACACAGTCCTACTGGTCATTGAACAGAAAGAAAGGTCTGGAAGGAAGAGCTGCCAAAAGAAAGACACACGTTTGTCTGACGATGGCCTCCCCTCTTCCACAAACATTAGGCAAGCAGCACAAGTGCAGAGAAGCTAAGGATTGATCAGGTGAAGGAGAATCAGCCACATGTGGAAAGTAAAACCACATGACATGCGACCTCCACGGAGAGACAATTGCATGTATGTATTTATTTATTGGTCATTTATATAGCACCTAAACACTTAACAAGCGCATCAAAGCACTCCAACGCAGGGAGGGTGAGAACAGAGATTGACATTCTTAATAGCCATCAGTAAATTCAGAATGGGCAAGTGCTATGCGTTTAGTGGTACAGCATAGGACAGGAAGAAGACAAACTATTACACGTGCTTGACGGTCGTTACAATAATGCACGAGCTATACGTGTAGAAAGGAGAGATGGAGAGGGAGATGTACAGAAAGACGAACAAGGAGCAAATAAGTGCAAGAGACAAATATTTGCTCTTTGTTCGTCTTACTGTACACCTCCCCCTCTCCTTTCTTCACATACAGCTCTTGCAAGACACAAGTAGAAGGAGAGGGATGGGGTGAGGGCAAACTAAGCACATCCAAAGGAAAAGTGGCAGCAAGTTTAAAGCGCCCATATTCGATTTTAAGGAAAGACACACTATACACAGAACAATCTTCTTTTTTTTTTAATTGTGATATATTCAATTTGACTTTTCACAAAACAACTAAAAATTACAAACATTTGAGCCATAAAGGAAACATCAAAAATATCATTCAAAGAAAAAAAAAGGAAAAATAACATGTATCCACAACAGCAATACAGAAAATAAACATTTAAAAATATAAATCACTCAATTAAAATAGAAATAGAGATAGAAGTAGAGAATACGCACAAAAGAATTCTACAGTTTAGGTAGCATCAGCAAGTTCCACTCCCTTAATAATTGTACAACTTCTGACATTAAGAAGACTTCATTGCCCAAGGCCAGTCTATTCCAGAACCGATCTGATCCAGCCACCAGCCCGATGAGCAAAACGCTCAAGCCTTAGGGCTCTCATCTCCCAAGTCCCGGAGCAGTCGCTCAGTCGATCTCTCAAAGTCTGAGCAACTGAACCCCCACTTTTTTTACAACTCGAATTGGGAGTCCCTATACCAGCGGTATTCAAACTGCGGGGCATGCCCCTGCAGGGTGCCGGGCAGCGGGTGCATCCCTGGGGAGCCATGAGAAATGTAAAAAAAAAATAAAAAAAAGGTTTTTATTTTTTAGATTGGCCAAGCAGGGGCAGCTCACATGGTCGGGCTGAAGCATGAAACTGTCTCAGGCACCAATGAAAAAGTGGCCAGCAGTTGTAAATGGATATTCATTCCTTTAGTCAAAGACTATTTCAATAGTACCCAAGGGGGTGTTTTGTGTTAATATGTAAGTTAATTGTGATATTTAAAGAATATTTATTCAGCAACAATGGTAAAAATTACTAACTGCATAGTGAAGTAACTCATCAAACTGCCCCACACTGGCCCAAAAGGTGGCCCAAAAGGTGGCCCATTTTGACTGGCCCACACTAGCATTTTGCTTTTTTGGTACAGGCATTGCCCTATTGCCGTATAGGCCAGTCCGAGCCTGGTGTCTCATCCATAATGGCGAGGGGGCGCCCACCCAGTTGCCCCCTCACGTATTATGGAGGAGCTAAGCAGCAAGCCCAGTGAAACAGTGAACACTCCCTCAGCTGCTTTTTCCAGCTGTAGGAGTGCTCCTAGGATGGCTGAACTGTGCAGGGAAAAAAACGATTTCCCTTTGACAGTTCAGTTCCCCAGCCGCACATGCTCACTGAGCCATGCAAGGCTGGGCCGTTTTGCTTCGCCAGCATTGCATAGCTTATTGGAAATGCTGGTTGCGGCACTGTATGTCTGAATATGCAAGCGGAAGCTCCTGCGCCTCCTCGCACATATGGACAGAGCAGCCTGGAGCAGGGTGTTTCAGCATCCACACACAGGCTAATGCAGAAGGTATTTATATGTTCATTTCTTTTTGTATTTAAACATGTGAATGGATGTGTTTATGCTTGTGTTATTAGTGAGTGTATGGTGATGGATGCTTGTGTGAGTCATTGCTGTATGAATGTGTGTGTGTGTGTGTGTGTTAGTTTGTTTTGGTCCGTTGAGCTGATTTTGGCAAAGTGGGGAATAGAGGGGGGAAGGAGGGTTGTACAACAAAGGCATTCTAAAAATGCTTAAATGTCTTTGTTGCACTATCCCCTACACACCTGCCAAAATCATCTCTCCTTCTGAGGCACTGTGGAGCCCAGGGGAAAGGGATTGCATTTTTTTTTTACTGGATTTCTATCATAGATGTCCAGTCGAAAATACCATGCTCTCCCTCTTGGCACACCAGCGCCTTGCATACACACATAATCATTTGATTGTGTTAGGCCCAATGGGGCCCAGGGAACAGGGATTGCAAACTGTTTGGCTATTTTTACCCATTTTTTTTTAAGTGTGCTCTACAGTGCAACATTGTAACCCATTATTTAAAAAGAATCACGCGGGGGGAAACCCCTGATACCCCTTTGATTGGTTTTGGCTCCCTCACTGCGCTCGGTCGCTATGTCATTTTTGGGGGAAATAATTATACCCCCCCACTTAAAAAATTCACCAGCCTCCACTGGCCCTCGGACTGTGTTGGGAACGGGATGGGGGAGCCCAGCGATTGTGATGGAGCAGGTGACGTGCGCAATACATAGGGTCCATTTGGCATTTTTGGGGGGCGTGGCCTGCCCAAATTTTGCTCAGGGGGGCCCAAGCCAAAAATATTTGAAGACCACTGCCTTATAGGGTCTCTAATACTCCTAATCTCCAAGCTAGGTCAAAGATTTAACCTGAATCGCAAGAATTTGCCTCTCATAACTGGATCAGGGAATTTATTCAAATATGACGGTAATTTGGACCTATGTTTATCCGTCAGTGTTAAGGAGGCACACAACCAGGATTTTCTCACTCGCTCAATTATTCTTATCCAATCCATTCTTTTCATGAGCTCTTTAGCCTTATTAGGATTATGTATCAAGATAGCTTCCACACATTGCTTCTTTTAAGATCTTAACACATAGATTTTCGAGATTATTCAGATATTGATTAGGCAAGCCTCTCAATGTAACCAGAAGATCTTCATAAGGTGAGTTAAGGGGGGGGGATGTAGAATCATCCTGTACTGAGAAATCCAACTCCATTCGAGACAAGTTCTCAAAGATTTCAGGCCCAGCTCATATCCCAGGCATGCAATTGGTACACAATAAGGTAAATTTAAAACACGCCTCCACAGATTTCCATTGAGTCTCCCCCAATCGATGTTACATGATTGGGATTAGTCTATTAGTCTCTAAGGCATTAATCAATGCTGGAACGATCATACCAATGTAATATTTGATTAGCGGAATCACAGAGAACCTGCAGCATATACATAGAATTCTTTTCATCTGGCAGCCTAATTGCAAGATCTTAGCATCCAGGTGGACAAACCCTTGTTCGGGAAAATCTAACCACCAAACGCAGGTACTTAAACTCCTTCACCTAAATAATTCTTTGATTATATAAACACCAACTGAAAGACTAAATTATCTTCAGAGGATATGATATGATACAGCATTTATAATGCGCATATACACAAGTGTTTCAAGGCGTGACGAGGCAAGGGGGGGTTTAGGGGTGAGACAGACAACGATCCTACTAGGCCAGGTGTCATTCAGATTGCGCAAGTGCAATGAAAGGGGGAAGGGGGAAATTGGTGGGGAAGGGGAGGGGACAGTGCAGTACATGGGATAATAGAATAAATAACAATAATGAAAGTATGGCCAGCAGATGGCAAGTGCAAGGGTAAGTACAGACAACAGGTGTCAAGTGCTGGTAGTGGGACTGTAGGGATACAGAAACAGTCCCCAAGTGAGGGGGTTGCCAGGAAGGCAGTGCAGGTGTGTGTAACTGGCGGGGGAGGGACCTGGCCCAGAGACCAGAGGGTGGCCAGGTAACCAATGCAGTTTCATTTTCAGCCTGGAGGTCAGCAGGGGAGAGGAGGAGAAAAAGCAGAAGCAAAGAGAAAGGTTTTGAGGTGCTTCCGGAACCAGAGATGATTATCCTCAAGTTTCAGGGAGGCAGAGAGGCTGTTCCAGAGGGAGGCCCCAGCCGAAGAAGAGATCTACCACCAACTCATTGCTTTGAGAAATGATTGACCCTGAGGGAGTTGGAGTCGGATGAGCGAAGAGCTCGAGAAGGAAGATATTTAGGAAGAGAGAGTTGGCGGTATTGAGACCCCAGGCCTCAGAAGGCCTTGTGGACAATGCAGTGGGTTTTGAACTTAATCCTTGCAGCCACTGGGAGCCAGTGCAGAGATTTCAGTCCCAAAGAGTTACGATCCCTGGGCTTGAGGCCAAGGACAAGTATCACAGTCCTGTTCTGGATGAGTTGCAGAGGGCGGAGAGTGGAAGCAGGCAGATTTAGAAAGAGGCTGTTGCAATATTCCAATCTATGGGGACAGTGAGCTTCTGGGGGAAGGAGAGGAAAAGAAAAATACCTCTGAGGCGGTGCAGCTGGTGGTGTGACTTCTTAATAATGTTTAAAGATCATAATTCTTGATTTCTCCAGGTTAGGATTTAGCCCATTCACCAAAGCAGCTAAAATGCTGCAAGCAATCTCTGCAGGCCAACTGGGGACCTGTACAATAACACAATGTCATCAGCATAGGCCAGCCAACTAATGATGGTATACCCTAGTTTCGGGCTAGCCAATGCCGATTCCATTAACCATTTCACCAGGTCAAGCCAGATATAAATGAAACAAAAACGGGACTAATAAACAACCCTGCCTGACACCCCTGGATATTATGATCGATCTGGAAAGGTTCCCTTATCTATCCAGTCTCACCTGCATATCAGTATTTTTATGTAGCTCAATCAAAATTGCCAATAGGTTCTCAGGGATACCCCATTCTCTCAGCTTTACCCAGAGGCAGTCCCGATTAATGGTATAAAATGCCTGGGACAGGTCAATCCATGCCCCAAACAAAGGTTGACCGCCCCTTGAGAAAGCTTCACTACTGACTGCATTTAAGACAAGACCATTTAAAGATGTAGATAGCCCTATTCTAAAGCCTGTTTGTTGTCTAGAGATAATGCCATGTGAATTTGCCACCATTTCTAAATCTCTGAGGACCAGCCCTGCAAAAATGCTACCAACAGCGGCCAGTAACGATATTGGATGATAGTTTGTAGGGTCTAGGTGGTCTCCTTTCTTATAGATAGGGATGAAAATTGCCCTCCTCTACAAGCTGAGAATGTGTTTAGAGTTTATGATGCCTTTAAAAAGGGCAGCCAGGACCAGGGTCCACGTTTCTGGATCTGCTTTAAAAATCATGTCACTGAGACCATTGGGACCCATGGCTCTGGAGTAGGAAGATGTCATTATTAAGCTTTTTATGTCGTCTTCCGTGAAGAACAAAGCCCACTTTTTGACAATTTCGATGTTTAGTCGTTGATGGAACAGACCCATAGAGCCCAGAGAAATGATTCACCCACACATGCTCTTGAATAATTCCATCCTGTTCAGAGATATACGGCTTATCAAGAGAACTCACTAAGGACCAAAAATTGCAGGAATTATTTTTCCAGATTGTCCTCAACATAATTTCTCTTTCGAGATGAGAACGTTGGAACCGATGGGATCTGGACCAATTCCTGTAGGTTTTTTTATGGCTCTAATCTCACTGTTCATTATTTGTGGATCCCGGCCCCCCCACCCCCCCACTTAGAATTCTTATTGCTTGCCTCATCTCTCCTTTTCTCTCCCAGGTTTGTTGATCAATTGATGGGGATGTTTAACCGGGACAGCAGACAACTAATTATCAGGAAGGTAAATATCCCAAAGAAATTCCACAAATACAGTTGACAGTTCTTCACCAAATTACCTTCTGACATTGATTGCATTGTCCTACCCTGGCGATCTGGCAGTACCCGGCCATTGTTTTTAAATCTCGAAACTCCTTCGCCCCCTCTTTTACAGATAGAGTTCATCATATTTATAGGTCACCCCCACTGGTTTTAACCTGAAAACCGCTTCCAATATGTCGTGATCACGGGGGACCGGTTAGTAATAGTAAAGCCACTCCGACAAAAATAAATTGTCGATTGTCGAAAAACTGGTCTCCCTATGCCAACTCAGAGTGGGGGGAACAATTCTCTTAAAGTGACCAGCCCCAGGATCCGGGGCTTTGAACTTGCTGCAAACGATTAGATATCTATCATTAATGTGTCCTGCCTGCCAATCTTCAATTTCAATGATTATTCAGGAGATAATTGGCCAAGAAAAAACAAAAAAAAAGCATATATTCTATCATCAAATCACTGACAACCATTAAATAAGTATTCTGATGGAAATGTGTCTTCTGGTGCACTTTCCACATTTAACTAGCTATAAAATAAGGCCTCTGTCACAGCATACAGTAGGTAGGTACTTTATCCCTCATATGTTCCATCTGGGAAGGCGCCATTAGTCTGGAGGAACTGGCTGAGCATGCATACATTTGCTCAGAGCCTAGTTTGATCACTCTGTTGCTGCCAATGTGTTCAGGGGGAACCGGTGCATGCAGGCACTGCAATCTATAAAGCTATCCAAGCGGTGAAGGTGCTACTTTCCTTTCACTTGGTGCAAATCTGCCCATTATTATTATTAATAAGGATGAGAGATCTCTGTGTGCTGTGCATTTAGTTTCCACTGCTTCCTGTACAATAACTCTGCCAATATCTTTATTGTATTTCTTCTCTTTTTAAGGTATGTTTTTTTGCTTTTTTATATATAAGAACATCACACACATCAACATAAGTCCCCCTCTACCCCCCCGCCCCCCAACCATTTCCTCCCAAACCCCAATCCCATATCCCCTCTATTGTTCGTGTAGGTTGCGGTCGTGCTTGATTGTATTTCTTTATTGACCCACACCACCTGCTGCCTTCGCCCACTTGGGCACTCTGAATGATACATTGCACAGCTGTTCATCATAATGGCTTTTCAGTTAATCACAGGCCATTTTACGCCATAACAGTTCACATTTTAATAAATAGTACTGATTGAGCCTTTCAAACCCAGCTGAATTTGGTGCTCCCTTTTTTCAAAGTTCATCGTTTGATCTTCTGCACTACCAGTGCTGTGTTTGCCCAACCTGTAGACGTGTGTATGACCGTAAATGGAGCCCAGTACATCACTAATTGTTGGGATACTGTGACAGTCATTCCAGCAATCTTTTGATTGCGCCCTTGATGGCTGCTGTGGAGGACGAGCAGAAGTGCAGCACTTGCACAAACTACTGCCGGGGGGCACCGCAGGCACATGGGAGTAAACCAATTATATGTTCTTAAATATGCAGTGATTACTACTGTATCACCTGCATTACAGAAGCCTCAGTGACCTACTAATATGCACTACTCTGAAGCCATGAAGGTATCTCTGCATCTTTAGCCTAGGGGCATCCCCGTAAATATACTAATTACTGTAACCACACCATGGTTCAATGGTTCCCTCTAGACATCGAGTGCTCTCTCGCTTTGATTTTGGGCCCCTCTGTCTCTCTGGCCGTTATTATTAATAATGAGAGTTCTTTGCTTCTAGACATGTCCTTTGGACAGACTCTTGTAGAGTACCTCCACCAATCTCTTGATTTTGATTCTGCCTTTACCCCTTATATCCTTCATCCCTTCTCTAAGATGTAAATGATGTGTTTCACAGCTATTCATAGTATCATATTCGTTTAAATGTAGGCAATAGGTTAGTCTTAACCTTTGACAGTTATACAAAAGTAACACTGATGGAGAAGTTAAACCCCAGATGACAGGGCCGCCCCCTTTTTTCAGAGTCAAATATTCAATCCTCTAAACTATCAATGCTGTGGTATGAATCTTCCTCAAGCATGCAAAAGCTGGAGCGCAGCAGGTTACGCGACTATGTGCTGGAATTCATGAATAGAAGCTCCACCAAGCCATTCATGGCGTCTTTGGTGGTTGCAGTGAGACAGAGGCAGGAGAGCAGAATCTGGAGATGTTCCAGATGGAGGGGGACTGCAGAGTCAACCAATGCTATTTTATTTAATGTTTACTTTCATGGACGTGATCAGTCTCCCCCAAACGTTCCCCCAAACGTTTTTTGCCTGTACTTGTATTTGAAGTTGTTGTGTGTCACCATACGCCGGGCAACATCACATACCAAATTCCTATTTTGAAAGCCATTTAAATTCTTAATATTGTCTAATAACTCAAGCAAGAATTCAAATAGAGCTGCTTCAATTCCAAGAAATTAGACAAGAGCAAAGCCTGCTGCCTTCTTTCATAGTTGACTGTATTTTCGTTAAGGTGTCAAATGTCTGTGTGTACAACTTCACCAACGTGCACCCACTGTTTTACAATGTTCTCTGATCCTGCTTATGAAAATATATCTCAACATGACCCTGTGGCCTCGGTAGCCTGGTGTATTTACCACAGGGACGGCTAGAAATGTGGAGATAGTCCTTCTGTTCCTGTGAGGGAATAAGTTAAGAGCAGTATGCAGACTAACCAAACCATTCAGGAGGGATTGATGTGCAAGGATGGCCAAACATTTTCACAGTCACTTGGGACCTTGTTTGTCCTCAGTTTTAGAACTTGCTTTTAGGGGACACCTTGTTCTCTATATAATGTTACACTCCTCCACAATGGTTATAACCATCATAGCCCATTTTTGACCTCATTGCAAGCTTGATGGTAAAGATGGCGCAAATTTGCTCTGACGAATTTACCATTACCTCCATGTCCCTGGTGGGATCAGCACCAAATTATGAGACTGTGGGCCTCATTACGACCCAGGCGCTAAGTGTTTAACGGCGCCGTAAAAGGCTGCGGTGCCGTTAAACACTTAGCGCCTAATTACGAGGTCCCTTTGCGGGACCCGACCTTAACGGCTGGTTTTACCAGCCGTTAAAGTAGGGTGCCGCAAAGGGACCTTGGTGCTAAGTACGGTGCCGCAATGGGGCAAAAATGGGAATGGGGAAGGGCCCATGGTGAATGGGGAATTACTGCACCGCCAACCTTGGAATGGGGCGGTAATTCCGCTAATAGCACCATGGTTTAGTGCCGGGGTCGTAATGAGGCCGTGTGTGTCTCAACCATTGGCGGGAACATTAAATGCGTTCAGCAGAATTAGCACCAAAAATGTACACCGATCGGTAAATCCCCCAGTGTTTGGCCAAATTATCATTACTGCTGTGAAACTGAAGGAATTACTGAACAGTATTTCCACCAGCGGAAATAGCACCAAGCGGAAATAGGATCACCGCGTGATAAGGAAGTTCAGCTGTGGCCATTTTGAAAAACACAATGGGCCTCATTACGACCCTGGCGCTAATGGGTTAACGGCGCCGTAAAAGGCTGCAGCACCGTTAACCCATTAGCGCCTTACTACGAGGTCCCTTTGCGGGACCCGACCTGAGTACGTAGTAGTAAAGTAGGGACCCGTAAAGGGACCTTGGTGCTAAGTGCGGTACCGCAATTTGCGGTACCGTACATAGCGCCTTCCCCAGTCCCATTGAGCCCTATGGGGCAAAAATGGGAACGGGGAAGGGCCAATGTTCAATGGGGAATTACCGCCCCGCCAACCTTGGAATAGGGTGGTAATTCCCCATTGAACATTGGCGGACTTGTTACGATACCGGCACAAACCATGGTGCTAATAGCGCCATGATTTAGCGCCAGTATCGTAATGAGAGCCAATGCATTCAAAATTCATCACGTCCTGTGTCCACCAAGACCTCATACTCACAAGAAAGATACAATGAAATAAGAGCAAGGCAAAGGTGCTGGAAATGCGAGTATGAAAACCAGAATGTAGGGAGGGAGAGCTGCAGATGCTAGCGGTGGTATCCAAAGCAGAGGAGCTGTTTCGTGTCCAGCAACAATAGACCTTCATTCAAAGGAAGACCACCATCAACATCAGGAGAAGATGGTGGTGGTCGGCACAGTGGAGCATGACACAGAAGCTAAAGCTTTGGTATGATATGAAGGAGTGTGTGCAGTCTTCTTGACAACTTCCACTGGGTGGCAGCAGATACAGGAAGATGAACTATGGAGGAAAGGGTGGTCAGCATACTACACATGGCTAGCATTGAAGGGGTCAGGACATCAGATTTGAGTGAGCATGCAAGTGGACCCATGGGAGTACACATGAGGTTGCAGGGTATATTAGAGAAGGGAATGAATGAGTGCCATGTATGCAGCTGCAGGCAACACAACAGGTGATCTTGTTTTGTAACCAAATTTCGTAGTGTGGGGAAACATGGCAGTGCAGCATGCATTGCCTTGAATCTGGCTGCAACCTACCATCCTATGTTTAAACTACACCACAGAACTCTTAGCCTCCAGTCTACTGTAAATAACATTCCAAAACACGGGGGTCTGGACCAACGGCCCAGGGAAATACTGAAATACTGCCAAAGCACAAATATAGTGACACAGACTCTAAAAGGGAGATAAACACTGACATGGCAGCACTCTGGCATATTTTGAATGGCTCTAACGTCAACCAAGTTTTTGAGTATTACCACAGACATACTACTAATAAATACTGCCAAACTCAGACGGAGACACTCTAGTCAGCGTAAAATTTCATTCAGAATGTCCAACAGATATGCCATGGGAATTGCCAAGAGTACACCTAAGAGATTGCACAAAGTATACATCAGGATGACTTTGATGGCTCCATCCTACTATGTAGGTGTTACTCCATGCATCATGAGAGCTTAGACACCCGCAATCTCATTCCCTTCCACCTCAAAGTAATCAGCATTATCCTAAAGAAAAAAGAATATGTAAATTCAGCAGGGCATATGAACCAAAAGCATGTTTACTAGTACTACTACATGTAGTGACATTTCATGATTGCTGCTGTAAGGAACAGACCCCAAATGGTGATACAAGTTCCAAAATTCATGATGCCAATTTAAAATCCAGCCTGCTTGCTAAACACTACCAACATGATAGACAGCATGTGTCCCTGTGTCTTCATTCTGAATGACTGATGCATTGGCGGGTGAGTATGTGCATACGGTATCCATACTGTGCAAGATGGCACACTCACAAGCAAACACCTTCTAATCCTATCAAAGGCAATCACAAGGCACAAGGCAGAATCTCACGCAATATCCATACCGCAAAAATGGGCATACGATTTAAGATTGGGATAAGGAGTAAGTGTTATGTACATTGTTCAAATTCCTTGGAATCAACAAAAACATTGTTTCTGGTAGTTGGGCAAGGAAAGGGTGCTACTGTATGTTTTAGGTGCTAATGCATCCAAGATGTTATTGCTGAAGTAAGACGGATCCCAATTTAAGTGGCAAAACAGAATTGAACTATCATGTGTATTCTGTTCCTGATTTATGTCATGACCAGCCCATAACAAATGCATACCAATCATTTTCAAGATGGCATGGTTGTAATGCATCCACACGAATTCCAGCTCTTTTTGATGACAGCAGACTCCCATAGCAACAAGGCAGATGACGCCAGCAGCAGTGAAACAAGATGTGAACTTACAGTCTGTAGGCTTTCATTTGTGTTTGAGTGTGGAAGGAGGCCATTAGTGTTGTGGACTGAGTGTGGAGGGAGGTCATGAGTGTTGGGGATTCAGGGTGAGGGTGGGTATGGATGTTTGAGATTGAAGGTAGAGGGAGGGCATGGGTGTTATGGACTGAATGTGGAGAGAGGCGATGGGTGTTACCCAGTAAATAAATGGAGTTTGCATCAGGAGTATAGAACAGCATGAGCAGCCATCCCTTCCTACACCATGCTCAGACTGCATTGGCCTGCTAGGTCATGCATCACCATCCTCCTCCAAGGCAAATACACATATTATCCAGCATCACTCACACAAGGATGATTTTACCAACCTTCTCAAACCTGCACATCTGTCTTATGGAGGCACTGGAAATATCTTTCCAACAATCCGAATGTGTGCTCTATTCACACCCTGTTCCATCTTTGTGCCCCCCTGTAGGCAATCTCTTGTGGCATCCGATGGTTCATGATTCGGCTCATTAGCCATGAGCCAGGGTGTGATGGAATGACTACTATTCTGCAGGTGTACATGGATGAGTAGTGGCTAAACCGCCTACTCAGCCTCACATTACCACAAACCAACAGTGATCCCAATCATAAGGTCAAACAGGCACATAAAAGAGATATACCTCCTGGGACTTTTATGGTAATGTATGCCCAGGGATGTGCATGTGATGACAGCAGCATCCCAAACAGCAATAGTGCAAGACTCCAAAAGAAAGGAATGTCGAATCAAGGTTCTAGAAAAATGCATTTTTGAATTGAACACACCAATATGCAAAGTAACTGACTATGAAAACACTCAAAATATCAATCCCTGTGGAAAGAACACAGATGATACAAAGCATGAAGATAAAGGCACTCTGGGTACAGTAGCAGGGATGAAAAGCAAGACATTGCAAACATTTGACTTTCAAAGGATATGTCTTTGAAAAAGGTGCACAAGGGTTGCATAGCAGTCACTAGGGTCCCAGAAATGGACCTAGGAATCTTTGGCCTCTGAAAATTTAGCTTATTCTAGCTTGATGGTTTGGCAACATTGAATATTTCTGAAATATGTGGGTGAGTTGAACCGGGTTTGAATGCAGCAAGTCACAGGGTTCCAGGCAGCAAGTTGGAGTTGTGTTGTGTTTGATGTGAAGATTCATGTGGTTCTATGGGGCGTATGAACAGTGCAATTTGAAGAGTCCATCAGGATAGAATGGACCATCGAGTCGGGATACTGCTTGGACGAGTCGTAGGGCAAACAATATTTCCAGAGGTAAGAGGTGATGTCCGGGTTGATTCGATACAAAGGTCCTGCCAGTTTGAAGTGCTGTTTCAAGAAGCTGAGGATCAAAGACTTTTGCAGCAGTGATCTTCTTATTCAAGCCGGAGCAAGTGACATGCTCTGCTGGCACGATGTGGTCAACTCAGGTTTGAAGACGGTTCACAGTGGCAAAATACAGGAATCCTTGCCTTTCCTGGTGCTGTCTGTCCCAATCCAGGGGCTCTTGGACAAGATACGTCCTTTTCATCTTCACTCCCTGTCCGGGGAGGCTAGCTAGCAGTCTTTCGCCTCTAATGAGGACTCTGGTTACAAGTGCAGTTGGTCTAGAGTTCAAGTTTTTGTCCAACAGCAGTCATGTGAGTAAGATACAAATCTGATGTGGCTTTAACAACTGTTTGAACTATCATTCACCATACCAAAACCAGACACAATGTATTTCATAGAGATTAGGCTGCCACCGAAAAGATAGTCCCACAATTATTAAATGTTTAGATCAGAGGCAAGCGGTTCAATGTAACCTCACTCTGCAATGGTTTTGTGTCACAGCAGCTGCCAAACAGGGCACATGCAACCTATGAACATGTCCTGCGCCACTAAATGGCAGATGCTGCAGTTCAGGAGCCTGCTGGAGCTGGGCACATGTGTGCTATGCTTTTGGCATGGACATTTGTGAAAGGGGTTGGACTGATTTACAGATCACCCTTTCTGAGATGGATTACCCACATAATTTTATGTCTTCATAATATCATAAGAAATCCAGGGCTTCTACACACCCTTACCGGATGCCAGTCCTTCACAGAGAGTCACGTGCAAATGGAATGATATTGGGTCACTTGAATATAGACAATGGGCCTCATTACGAGCTTGGCAGTAGCCGTGCCTGTTTTACAGGCACGGCTACCGCCAAACTCGGTACCGGCACCGCCACCCGCGAATGGCAAATTACCAGCCCATTGCGAGTTGAATGGGCCAGTATTTGCCCATTCGCGGGTGATGGTATTGTCGGGCTCCCCATCCCCATTCTGCCCATTAGGGCAGAATGGGTGTGGGGGGCATGGATGCAACTGCACCGTTGATAACATGCTGGTGTAATTATGAGTTATGCTCGCGGGTGCTGCACAGCCCGCCAGGTCAGACCTGGCGTGATGTCATGCACCCGGGAGCAGAACTCGTAATTCGGCTGAACGGTATGAACGGGGCAGGTGCCTTACCGGCACCGTTCACACCGTACCGCCAACATTATAATGAGGCCCAATGTCTGTACTCATCTGTGCTAAGTGGGCATTGCGTTTCACTTCCCTAAAGTGAAATGGGTTAACTCAAGTGCCATCTGGCTGGGTTCATCGTGCAGTTGCCACTGCTCAACAAGTTGTTCCCACCCAAATTTTCTGCATTCTCAATCATGTACTGGCTTTTGTTGTTTATGTTGATGTATTGGATCTGTACCTATGGCAGTATGTTCAAATGATGTATCATATGTCTCCATACCATTGTGTACTGCTAGGAATGATAGTGTGTTTTTCTTGCTTCATCCATGGGAAACCACCTGGGGCATTTATCATGGCTGAGTGGTGGTGGAGAAGGCACTCTATCAATAGAATTCCCATCCTATGCATTCTGGTAAATGGGGTCCTTTCAGCCTAAGGGCTTCATTGTGGAGATAGCATTGCATGGAGTGTTAGCGAAGCCATGTAGAACATGTCCCAGGAAGCCTCTTGTTATATGTGCATGGTGTATCAATGATGAACCTTTCCCCAAATGTGCAAACCCCCTCCCCTCAATACAGATTCCCTAGGAAGGTCCTTACTATACGGGCATGGTATACCTTTGACGCACCTTCCTCCTTATAACATAGCACATGTATTTGGAAAGTATATGCTCAGCCACAGAGGGGTCTCATGGTGCTATTGACAGATAACATATGTTTAGTGTTTCCCAGCTCAACTGTGCTCATTTCATTGACCTCAGAAGGATAAAGGTGTGTGTGCACCTGGCGTGATTCGAACCTGTAACCATGAGGTTAAACACAGGCTCCTGTAGTGAAAGCATTTGTCCAATGAGCCACCGACCCCTTCCCTACTCCACACTCTCTTTCCCCGTTCGCATACCCCAGAAAGAGCCTTGCCATTTGTGCATAATGTATCTATGGTGCACCTCCCTACCCCCACATTGACTTACACATGCGCCTTTGTGGAGCATGATCCAAGTATGCTGTCCTATTTTGTTAATATCCTTTTCGTCTTTTGACACATCTTTCCCAAAATATTCAGTTTGGGTTGGGGATGGGGTGGGTACTGGGTCAAACATTATTATCACACACACAATATCATCCATATCCGCCCAGCAAGTCAAAATTAATTAGCAATAGAATTTTGGGAAAAGTCTATATACACAGGCTTTTCCTTGCCACCCAGATATATACACAGGCTTTTCCTTGCCACCCAGATAATACGGATATGTAGACACCACTATAATAAAGTGGTAACCAAAATGGCATCCTCCAAATAGATGTTGATATAAAAACAACATGCTGCAGCGAACATCACTCTCTTAGGAGTGGGACTGAGTGCCTACCATGAAGGTTTAAAGATAGTGTGACATGTTGAGTAGGGTAGAAAGCTGGTGCATGGATAGTGCATCTATCTTTCGAGCACCACACTATCAAGAGGGCGGGGAGGTGCAGTTTGTTTGCTTGTAGGTGTATATAGGCTGGGGAAAAGAAGTACATGTGTGGGTAGTGGTTTGTCGAGATGCAGGGTAGCATATTACTGCAAAGGGTACATGGAATGTCTGTCGATGTAATAGATGAAGCTGCTGTTAATACTGTGTTATAGTGTGGCACACAACATGTGACGTTGAACGAATCAGACACCCAACAGACACCCAACACTACTCTAAGGCATTCTGCAAACACTCATCCAATCCACTTTTTTTGCATTTATTAAACATTCTTGTAAACCGCTCCACATGCCCGGGGGCCTCAGGGTGCGCAATACAACAAAACACACAAACAGGCTACACGGAAAGATCAGCCTGAAAAAAACAGTAGGTCTAGGCCGGAAGTGAAAATAGGCAGGGGAGCTCAACCGTTTAATCCGGTGGTATGCCAAAGAGCAGTGTTTTAAACTTTTTCATGAGTTATATCGTTGTTGAAATAGTTCTCAGACAAGAAGGAATCAGGTTCCAGGAAATAGGGCTCTGAACATTGAAACTACGCCCACCGGCCTTCACCAGTTTGAATCTGGATGGACCAGTTTAAATAGGTTCTGTGACTTAAGTGTGAGGGGAGGGACATATGGCTGCAGAGGAGCACCAGATATTTGGAAGCCAGGTCATTTGTGAGTCAGCGTGAGCACTTTATGTTTGATTCTGAGCTCACTGAGAGCCAATGCAGGTCCCGTCTGGACGCAGTAACATGAGTACGTCTTGTCAGTCCAAATACTGCCCGAACAACGCCGTTCTGCGTGACCTGGAGGGAAGAGATGTTAGATTGCGAACAGCCACTTAAGAGGCTGTTGTAATAGTCTAAATGAGTTGTCGAGAACTGTCGCCAGTGTTTCTCCATTTCAGGAGTCAAAAATGGTTGGATCTTGCATAAAAGTTTATTAATCAGGCCACAGGAGGATCTGATATGGTCTGGGTGATCATGGTGAGCTCAGCATCTAAAACCATGCCAAGGGACTTTACCTTCTTAGCCACGAGAATCGTGGAACCGAGGATAAGGAAGTTCTTATATTCAGGGATATATTCAGGGGATTCAGGGTTTCAATAGGGATTTCAGTTTTGAACAACAATCAGAAGCTCAGTCTTTTTGGCATTGAGCACAAGGGAATTAGTGATCATCTTTTCATGAATAGCGGCATAAATAGAATTGTGGTTGGCCAGGTCCTCAGAGTAAGAGCCAAATAGTTTTATGACAACCCTGGTGTCAACTGCATAGTTGGCATATTGGACACCCAGGCTTTCCAAGAGTCTTAAAAAAGGAATAATATAGATGTTGAACAATGCAGGGGGAATAAAAGAACCCTGCGGAACACCGCACGTAACTAAGGTAGGTTTGGATAAAGCCTCACTTGCACGCACTCTGGCATTTCCGGGACCCAAGAATGATGATATCCATTGGGTCGCCTTGGGGGAACATCCCACTGCCGAGTGTAGCCTTTCCTCTAATAACCCATGATCAACACGATCAAAGGCAGAGGACAAGTCCAACATCATCAGAATAGCTGGTTGCCCACAGTCAATACTCTGCAACAAATTAGCCTTGAGATCGAGCATGGTGGTTTCTGTGCCATGGCCCTTTCTAAATCCAGACTGGTGAACCAACAGAATCTCATTCTCCTCAACAAAACTCTGGAACAGAATGTATGCCACTTTATCCAGAATTTTTAAAAGAACAGGAACATTTGTAATGGATCGATAACTATCCACTAAAAAGAGATGTTAATGTTAATGTTAATGTTAAAGGACATTTGTACCGCGCACTATCACCACCGGAGTGGTCCCCTGGCGCTCTGGCGGCTCTGACAGAGGGAGGGAGGGCGGGTGAGTTAGTGGGTGGAGGTTGGAAAAGTGCAAGAGAGCAGTGATGTACTGTTGGCAGCCTCAGCCCAGTGGGTCCGTCGGCTGGGCCTGGGGTGTACGCGGCCGGTAGTCGTCGTATACTGATGTGCGGGTCTATGTGCTTTTATTGTTTTGTTGTTGCAGTGTGGTGAAGTTTGTGCGGTTTGTTGTGCTGGAGGTTTGTGGTTGTGTTTAATTTGGAGTTTGAGAGGTGTATGCGGAGGAGGAAATTGTTAGTGGTCTCGGTTAGTTGGCATCTATATCCTGGTTGACCAGTTGTGCTCACGTAATCTCGCTCGATGGGGTGCTTGGGCATCATGTGCCTCTGGAGGTTCGTGCTCGTTTTGTATACAAGGCCCCTTGAGCATCTCACTGACTCTTCCGCCCGTTCTGTCAACAGCCTTGCATGCTCCCCACCCCCGCCCACATGGCCAGTGCACCTGCCAGTGTCCATATCTTAGTTAGTACGGTGATTGGTGGTATCTCGCTAGTTCCACAACAGATCAAGAATTTCCTTCTTTATAAGTGGCTCATAGTTTTGCTTTATCCATTACATATGCAGGAATACAATATCCAAAATGGAGTGAGAACAACAGGGCTATATGAGAATTTTCTGTATATTTATTTTTATTTTATTTTATTTTTTACATTTTTATAGCGCACAAACAGCCCAAAGGCATTGTGGCGCTGTTACTTGTAGGAAGCTTAGTTACAGTGGGGTCAGAATTCACACATTTTACATTATAAGTATTATACATAGTATGCATTGAAGGTCATCAGTACATTAGACTAGTTGCAATAGCAGAACATTTGCAGATTCTCAGGGATGAGACAAACAGATACATTGGCCAGTTAGAGTTGATCAAACGAACAGTGTGGTTTTCATAGCTTTGCGGAAGGCAGTGAGTGAGGGTTCGTCCCGCAGGGTAGTGGGAAGGGTGTTGCAGTGTAGGGAGGCAAGGTAAGGGAAGCTTGCACCCCCCCGCTCTGACTCTTTTTACCCTGGGTACGGAGAGCATATTTGCATGGATTTTCTGGTAGGCATGAGGCATGCTGGCTTGTATGCAATAACTTTCAAGAGCTAAAGGAATGTTTATTTATTTATGTTATTTATTGTGCATTCGTAAGGCGCTCACACATCAAGTACATTGTGTTTCAAAGCACCCACTGGGCACCAGGGAGGGAATATGGGAATTAAATTCAGAATATAACAATGAAAGGCGGACCTAGTAGGCCTTGTGAACATTCAGAATGTGCAAGTGCAGACAAAGAGAAGGAGTGAGGGAGTAAGGAGGTGGGGGGTTCCTGAGAGGGCAGTGTGAGGGAGTGAGCAGATGTAAGTGCCTAGATGAGAGTACTTCCAATGGATCGATAGATTGGATGAACCACAAGGGTAGAAAGGCCACCCACTTTGGAATCCAAAAGCAACATAGGCTTAGCAATTAGTGCTCTTGACGACCCCAAATCCCACCTAATTTCCATAACCGCAAGACCTGTTGGATTTCTATAGGAAATCCTGCATATGCATTTTTATATTAGGAATCAGAAAACCTACATGCTTAGCATGCATTTCAACTGAGAATCTTACCGCTCACTCTCCTGTCCCCTGAAGCGTGGCTTTGAGTGACACAGACGATGTAGGAAGCTAATCTTTTAGACACACCAGCTGCGGAAAATATTTTACAGCAGAATGAGGAACAGCCCACCCTGACATCAATGCTGGTGGCCTTGTTCAGGGAGATAAACTGTATCCCCTGTGGTTAGTCAAGCCAGAAATAGCACCTGGTCCAGCCCATGCAATGGATTACACTGGCCATGATTTACATGACAAGGCCTGGAGTGCTCCTGCTCGATTCTTTTCCAAATTGACATCATTTTAAAGCAAATATATGATATCTGCCAGGAATAGGTTGAGGAGATTACTAATCCATGGCAGGCTTGCAATTAAACTTCCCATTGAACAGACTTTTAGCCCTGTTTTTTTTTTTTTTCTCCCCCTGGCTGTTGAAGACTTGACAGAGTGAGTGAAAATGCACTTTCGCTGGAAAAAAAAAAGGTCAGAGCTCGAACAGCACATTTTCGGGATAATGGCGAAAGATACAAATTATCACCCAGAAATGTCCGCGGACAGACTGATCAGTAATCGGGCATAAAGCGGAGCATCTGCTGCAGGCAGGCAGGCAGGCAGGCACGCGCCTTAGATTTCCCGGAAGGCCTCCCTGACTGATGCACAGCAGCCACAGGTTACAAATGCTTCGGCGCATTTCCCTAAGTAGCATCAGCAGGTGCCAAAATAAAGCCTCGGCGTTCTTAAACATTCCTCTCAGAATGGTCCTTAACAACGGCAGCGACCATTTAGGATATTGTTTCATCTGAAATGTCAGATGCCCTTGATTTCAGTAACTGCAATGCTTCAGTTCAAGTTCAAATTAAATGTACTCTTTCACCAAAAATGACCTTTAACATAATAACATTATTTTAACCCCCCGCCCCCCTTGTGCTCACCTTGCTTTGACCTATATCCTTCTCACCAGTCATTGGGCCTTTTTGTGCGTCCGGTCCGTGTATTAAAGTGCCGGTATTCACAAATAACGGTAATTACAGAACCGGCCGACTATGGGTTTGACGTTGGGGTACCTAAGTAAGACAGGTGCCCTACCAGCAAAGAACGCCGTCATTTCTGGCACCGATATTGCCAGTGCTGGTAATGATGGAAAATCCCCTCGTGGGGACTCTGTGAATGGAGGTTTACACCATCAATCTGGCAATCATAATCTGGCGGGAATGGTAATAGCCTTTACCGCTAGTATACCGGCAGGGTTCCGTACCTTGTTTTCACATTTGGCATTATTTTGTTTGATATTCTGACTCTCCTACATCAAAGCTTCTTCCCAACACCACTTGGAATTCGCCCACACTCAAAGTCCCGATTCATGGAATAAATGTGTGCGGAAAAAGTGGCGCTTGCATGCAAAACAAACGCAAGCGCCCGTTTGTTGATTCATGGAACACATTGCGCATGGCTTACCTGAGACTTGCGCTGAATCCCCGCAGGTACAACATGTCACTGCAACACCACAAACGCCTTGCGCGAGATGCCCAGCGAAGGCGCATACCGTCTGCGCAGTCACCTAAAAAGGCGTCAAACAAGTGGAATGAGGAACAACATGCGTACATGTGGGCGTTACATGGGAAGTACCACAGTAAATACTTGAAACGCCCACACGTGCACTAACACGACGTATTCAATGAATCAAACAGGGCTCACTGGCGCGTGGAAAAAGACGCGCTAATCCGGAAAAACATCCGCCAAGCGAAAGCTGGTGTAAGCATCACTGCGCACTAAAAACAATGCATATAAAGGGCACGCAAAAGCCAACGCGCATATACAGCTATGATGAATGTACCGTTTTTTGCAGCCGTGATCGTGGGACACCGCAGGAGGAGGATAGCCAGTGCTCACATTTTTTTACCCAGAACCAGCCTTTTTGGGATGCCTGATGACAGGTCTATGGCAGGTATCGGTTTCCACCTCATATCGTATTAGACCTGGTCAAAGAGTAGGAGGATGACCTCACATCACTCACCCTGTGCTCCCAAGCACTGAGCACCTTGGAAAAGGTGCACAATGTACTGAATCTTTTGGCCACTGGGTCATTTCAGCGGACAACTGCCATAGTGGGGGGCATCTCACAGCCCACGCAGTCACGCTGCCTAAACCAGGTGTTGGAAATCATCACTGCACGCCCCTCAGTCCGCAGGCACATATACATGCCCAGAACACCCGCAGAAAGGCAGGCCATCGTCCTGGACTTCTACATGGTGGCACACTTCCCAAAAGTGCCCGGTCCATAGATTGCACCCATGTGGCCCTACGCCCTCCTAGGGCCACAAAGAACATCTATCACAAGCACTGGCATTCCAGCAATGTGCAGGTTGTATGTGATGCCAAGGGAATCATTACCTCTGTATAAGCTAACTATCCATGGTCCACCCATGATAGTTTCATATTCAGAATGTTACCCCTACACCAGGCCCTGGAAGCTGGGAGGCATTGCAACACATGGCTCACAGGTGAGTACAAATGGCCCTGCAAATGCATGCATGTCTCACACAGACAAAACCACACCACTGACAACCCATTTCACCTCCACAGCGGACAGTGCATAGCCTCTGAGCACCTACATGATGACGCCAATACAGAACCCCACCACACAACCCCAGGTCAGATACAACACAGCCCATATTGCAACAAGGGCCATAATGGAGCGCACATTCAGAGTGCTCAAAGCACGCGTCCACTCCCATGACTAATCTGGTGGTGAGCTACCATATGCACCACCTTTAGTGTGCAGGATCGTTGTGACAGCATGTGTCCTGCACAACGTTGCAACACGGCGTGTTGTACCGGTGGACATGGTGGTGCCCCCACATCCCCAACCACCTGCACGGCAGATGTGCATGCGAGGGGAAAGGGCACGTGGCGAGGCTGCCCATACCCAGCTTGTGGCGCAACTTTTCACCTAAAACCCAACTCCTGTGGAGTGCACACAGCCCTGGCACATTCCAATTGACAATTGATGATGACAAACAGACAATCATATGTCCCAATCTTAACACCCTGAGAATGTGTCCTTGGAAGTGCTACATTGTGTGCATCCCTTAGTACTATAAAGTTTCTCAATTAGGTGTGCACAAAAGGAGCACATGGAATATGGAGTATGACACTAACACCATGCCAAAGTACACATCTAAATGCTGTTATATCACCTAAACCCTCCCACACTTCATGTCACCTGGTTGACACACCATGCCAATAAATGGCCGACACATAACACTACTGTCACAAAGTGCTCAACAATCAAGTTCAGAAACAACTCACTCTCACTCATCAATCTAATAATGTACCCAGGAACATCATTGGCCAATACAACATACCATAAACACAGGACTCAAGAGGGAATCTGTCTGACCGTGACCATACATGATTGCACATGTGCCTCAATGTGTTCTGACTTGCACATGGCACCCTTATATATTTGTGTGGCACTGCTAACCAAAGGGTGCAGGGAAGCGCATACAGCAGAAAGGCTAATAATAATGGAGATAGTCAAGCCAATACATGAAGATGGAACGTGAACAAATGATTGATCTCAATTTACAAACAAAAAGGGATGCTAACTATGCACTGGACAAAGAATCATGAATCCCACTAAGGGTGTATACACAGGTCGGACTTGAGACAGCCCACAGATAGAACGGAAGCCCAATGCCTCTGTGTAAGTTACTTTTACATGCTGCACTACTTGCAAGGCCATGGAAAGGGGAATTAGGAATGGTGTATGTGTCTGGACCCTAAGGCACAAACAAGGAGAGTACCAACATGAGACAAGCTTGCATGGGTACAGCTGCCAGTGGATGTCCTTGGATGATCAAAGACCATGAGAAGGAAGCAAATTGGGAAGATGGAGTTGAAGGAACTGTGGCACCAGGACCCATAATGCCCTGTGGACAATGCACAGTAATTGGAAATGAACAGTCATAGCCACTGGGAGCCAGTGCCATCATCACAGTCCTAGGGAGATACAATAGCTGGCACCAAGACAAATTCATCCAAGCAACATACACATGTCCTGGACTAACTCACATCACCACTCACCAGACATGTCGTCCCACGCCTTGGATCTGCCCCCCGTCAATCATAGCACCTATGATCTCCTCATGTGGAGTGAGTTCTTCGTCCTCTTGTGGTGACCCACATCCAGTCACCTGAGTTGAGGCGTAGTTGGCACCTAGCTTATCTTTGGCTTAGTGCCGGAGGTCATACCAATGCTTAATTGTGTCAGAAGCAGAGTGCCTCTCATGGCCCAAGGCATTAATACGATCAGCGACACACTGCCAATAGGCCATATGCTGGGCAGGCGTATGTGTGCTCCCTTCCCGCACAAGCTTGAAGTGTTTGTGTTCCTGCATGTAGTCTACGAGGATCTGGAGTTCCTCATCACTAAAGCTCCTCTTCCTCGATGTGTGGGTATCCTGTGCCATTCCTTGGGACTGAGCCTGTTTGCCTACTGCACGCTTTGCCTTCTTGCAAGGTCGTGCAGACCCTGAGTGGCTCGGACCACTTGGATCAGTAGGGGCTGGAGCACTGGTGGCCTGGGCTGTCCCATCACACACTGATGGTGTGACAGTAGGTGCATTCGCAGTTGGCTGTACCTGGGTGCTGGTGCCATGACGCTGCACAGCATGTCCCTACCCCGTTGATGCATGGATAGCATCTGCCCAACGTCTCTGTGGACCAGGGTGGGGAACGCCACAGGCCTGGCTGGGTGACCCGGAGGCTGGGTGGTGAGGTCTGCAGCTGCCCCTGCAGCTACCTGACCCTGACAGGTGTGTACATCAGTTGACACTGCTGCATCTGGTCCCTGGGTGCTGGTGCCAGGACGCTGCACAGCATGCCCCTTCCCCTTTGATGAACGGATAGCATCTGCCCCTGTATCTCCATGGACTGGAGTGGGGAGCACCACAGGCCTGGCTGGGTGATCCGGAGGCTGGGTGGTGAGGTCTGCAGCTGCCCCTGCAGCACCTGATGCTGGCAGGTGTGTACAGCAGTTGCCACTGCTACATCTGGACCCTGGGTGCTGGTGCCAGGACGCTGCACAGCATGTCCCTTCACCTCTGATGCACGGATAGCATCTGCCCCCACATCTATGTTGACCTGGGTGGGGGGAACTACAGACCTGGCTGGGTGATGTGGAGGCTGGGTGGTGTTTGCTGCAGCTGTCCCTGCATCTTCCTGACCTTGTTGGGTGGGGGGCATAGTTCTCCCTGCACGGGCCAGGACCCCTTGGCCACCTCGGCCACCTCTACCACCTCTGCCACCTCTGCCACCTCACTGACCTCTGCCACCTCCATCACCTTGGCCACCTCAACCACTTCGCCCACCTCTGCCACCTTTCCCACCTCCGCCACCACCACCAACCTGGCCACCTTTGCCTACTTTCCCACTAATTGCCCTTCCAGTCATGGCACAGATGGATTAGTGCAATGGGAGGTGCAGCTATCGATTGTCCTGGGCAATTTGAGGGGGCAGTGTAGGTGATGTTAAACGTACCAGTGTGCCCCAGAAAGGCTCGATGTAACCCCTGGGGAAAAATAAACGGCCCGCGTAACACGCATGCACCCCAAATATGAAAAATACGTGTACGCGACCCCTCGGCAGCCCACGTGTAAAGGAAAAACCTAACGCAGTATGCTGTGGGACACAGCAACACACAAATATGCAGTGTAAGCTACAGTGATGTTAAATAAGGGGTTATGCGACACACAGGGGCACCCACAGAATTGAAAGTACATGCACTTGTGCGTGGAGGCAATCCCCCACCGAAACAAGAGGCTTGCATGCATTGAAGAGATTGCATGGAAACTAAGTCCACACGTCCATCCGCTATAACTCGGCAAGCCTGTGATGCTCTCCTATGCACTACTATATCTCGATCCTGAACGCCACACCCAACATTCAGCATGTGTCACGTAAATTACGTTTGTTCTGTGTCTTTGATGATAACAATGTGGTTCATATGTGTGCACACAAGCATGCATGTGTCATGTTTGACATCCATTCGCATGGTGCATGTCCTGATGTGCATGACCAGTGGATGGGTGTTAAGGTGGAGTTGGAGTGTGCAACGTGTGGTGGTCTTTGATTTCACATGTGCAGCATATTTGTGTCTTGATCCTCAGTATTTTTGGGAGGGTGGTGGGTTGGGTGAGTGATGGGAGTGTGTAATTTAGAAATTTCACAGAATTTGGCTTGGGGGCTTTATGCTGGACCATGGATGGCGTGGGGTCTTGCACTGTGTTAGCCATTTCACTAGCTTTTTACTGCGTGTGGGGGCGTGTTGTGGCCGTTACTGACACTGCTTGATGTTTCTTGCACCACGGCTAGTGAGGACTCGGGAAATCCATCAATACGCGTGCCGCGCAATTGTTTCTTTGTGCCACGGCTGGCACACCCTCCTTCACGGCGTGCAGCGCTTGCACCTTTTCTGCGCTGGTTTCTATGAATTGGGCCCAAAGTCTTTTCAGACCCACCCACTTACTTGGAAGCACTCCAGACTCCTCCTTTGAAACACATACTTTGGTACTATTGATCTAGAGTGGAAATAAAATGTGATCATCCTCTCCTTTTTTAACCGAAATTCCATTATAAAATGCCCAGACCATAAAACCTAGCATTATTTAAATAATTCGTCTTTTGGGTCTTAAGAGACCTTTGCTCCATTTATCGACCTCCCCGGTGTTAGGATGAATAGCTAGATTGATTTTCCAGCCCCTTTCATTTTACACACTCTAAATCAGGGGTCAAGTCCTAAAAATTAAAGTGGGGGGACTCCTCAACAAACGCAATGGGATGCAACGTCGCCAGAAATTAGCATATCAAGGTGAAATATGCTAAATTTCTTTAAATTGGCTTTGCATAACCACCCAAATTGCACAGGACGAATGGAATTTGCGTTTTATAAAATCATCACACACACAACAACAAGAGAGGATATGTTCCTCTAATAGTGTTTTTGAAAACATTTAAAGGTGTGCATGTTTTAAACTCCAAGAACCAATACAAATATTTTCCTTGGGACTTGCAGTACCAAAATGGGACATTTGACCTTTAGTTGTTTGTTATTTTTTAACAGGTGAAGTGGTGAAGTGTCTACAAACCTGACAAATGCAGTTTGATTTCTGAGGTCATTTTTAATTCATAAATTCAAAGAGGTCATTCAATGTTTCTCATTTTAGCTGGGGGGACTGAGTCCACCCTCTGAATAAAGTGGGTGTACTCCGTCCCCCCGCGTGTACCCTCGACTTGAGCCCTGCTCTAAATATTTCTTTATTGTCAGACCATCATAAAATCGCAGCACCATGCCTTTCCAGGAGAACTATATATAGTCAGAAAAACACCGTTCTTCATGTACAAAGCAATTGGCGGATTATAATAGAGTGGGCTGTTATTTGAGTAAAAATGGCACAAAAGGCCTGGCCACTGCCCCTGGGTGGTAGCGGTGCATGGTATAAATCAACATAACACAACATAGCCCAGGATCTGATAATGACACATTAGCTTGAAAAATAGCAACCAAGTACTTAAAAACACTGTTGATGGAAAAATAAAACATACTGTTACAGGCAGCATTGTGAGCACCAGTAAACTTTCTAAAGTGGTCTTCTAAGTTCTAAATAAGGGGTCTGCAACCTTTGTCTCTCCAACTCCAATCAGCCCTAGGCAGTATAGTCGACTGCACGTGATTATGGAAGTCCCAGTTATATTACATGTATGAACATGTGTAGGTTGCAGACACCCATTTTACAATAACTGGAGACAGCAAAAGCCATAAATAACCCCATCACCTCATTTCAAAACGCAAGTGTAAACAACCGTCAACTTTGGTCACACAACGTTTGAAGTAATTAGAGCAGAAGCTTTAACTCAAGAAAGGTTAGTGGTAGACAATCTCCTAAACTCCCTGTAGCTATTATTGCAGAATGCAGTTCTACATGTACCCACCTCTGTTGCCTGTAAAAGGTGTTACAGTCTATGGGGTGAGAGAACTCAGCGCACCACCAGAAGCCAGGACAGGTGCGCCCTTGGAATCCGCCGCTGCTAATAGGATAGGTTCAGAAAACAAGTCTTTTCTGCCTATGCCCCAAAACTATGGAACCTCCTCGCCATCAGCATCAGACTTGCCCCCCACGCTCCTACAGTTCAGAAAAGAGCTCAAGACCCACCTCTTCAAGGAATCTCTGCATCAACACCTAGGCATCATGTCGCCCCCTGCCCCACCGGACTCGCTAGATGCTGCCCACCCTTATACTCCCTGCCACCCGGTACAGCTGTACCCCTCTAGGATTGTGCTCAATAAATACCATAATAATAATATTAATACATAATAATAATAATAATAATAATAATAATAATAATAATAATAATAATAATAATAGGAATAAGGTGCTACTTATGAGGTGTTGTTAATTTAATTGTAGGAGCTTCTGCAGATGAGTCATCAGGTTTAACCAAATGGTTAAGGGCTCCACCGGCACTCAGGATCTCTTGAAACTGAGTGAGCTATGGCAAAAGATGAGCGGTAATGGTGACCATCGAAAGATTGCTGTGACCCCTCATCTTTTTGCAGGGCCCGCCATGGACCACAGGTTGTTAGTTAACATCAGCCCAATGCCAGAGCTCTTCATTATTTCACAATTTTGCATTTACAACACACACCTTGAAAAAGACCAATGTCGGGTCGAAACACACAAGTGTATTAATAAATCAACTAAAACACAAAGTAAATAATGTTCAAATGGTGAGAGAAAGAGTAAGACACTGAAACAGTTAATATGTTTTAACAAACCACTTTTATTAACTCGAACTTCTGTTTTCTTTTCTTTTAGGTAAAAAAGGATACTTGGTCCTGAAGCTTTTCTAGAACAACAAAGCGTGGATCACTCCGTCACGGTAAGTCTCTGTGCCCCTTTATTCGATCCTTTCACTTCAATATTGTTTCTTCCTACTTCCTTCTTTATCTTTAACCTTAAACGTGACACTGAAAGACTCTCTTCTCAATGAAGTGCTCAATCACACGTTATACTTCTTGACTAATTACTTCCTTCTGTCTTTTATTTTCCTTATTCTTCCCCTTTTATGCTTAAGATGTATATAAATTCTTTCTCACAGTAAAGAAAATACACATGTCCTCCTGCGTGGTTTCAGGTATATTTTTGGGTGGGAAGTCTTGTACGTTACGTGCGTTCTAGAGGTCAGCCAAAGTCATAGTTTATTACGTGAAGACCCTTTCCTATACAGCTTCCTTTAGGACTGTGACTGTAACGTCTATCACTTCCTTCAACTTTCACTGGCATTTGTTAAGAATTGAAGTCCAGGCAAATATATAAACATTGATACTTTATTGAGTATCAATCTGTGACAGCAGGCACTCCCTCCAGCTCTGCACCAACTGACTCTAAACAGAACCTTTTCCAAGCATAACACTCTGACTGGAATCATTGCATCACAATGGCTTGGATAGATAAACACAGGTACAAAGGTATAGTATGAACACATACACTTTCTGAATATAACTTTGAACAATTCACAACAAGTAATATATATATAATAAGATATATATATATATATATATCCCAACACATCTCCTCCCTTACACAATTGAATTCAATTACTATAGTAGTCTCTTAACCAGGTAGGTTTACTGCGCACTCTCCTTAAATCCACTTTTGCATTGTTATCTTTTGAAGCATTATTGTCCCACTCACGTTAGCATTTGAACCCGATAACATATTATCATCATTGCCACTCTCAGTGCTTTCCCACTCTTCATCAGGCTCATTGTTGTTACATTTCACTAACCTAGACATGGACCAACATTCACCCCCCTCCATGATGGCTACATTTCCTCTGACTACAGAAATTCTTTTGGGCCCAATAAATTTGCTCTCAATGCACTTGGGAGATATTCTCGGGTTTTTTACGTAAACCAAATCTCCTTTTTTCGAGTCTATAGTTTTGGATTTCCTTTCAGCATTCGCCCTCTCCACATACCCATCCTGAGCCTCTCTTATGAGTGACATAACCTTGGTCCTGTCCACATAAGTACTCTTTGCCAAATTCAACCATCCCGGACACAATTTGGTCCCTGGTTGCCTACCTTTGAGGGACATAAATGGTGAAATTCTGGTAACGGAATGTGGGGTAGTGCAATAATTCCACACCATCTCCCGTAGCACACTTTGCCAATTCAGACCTGCCACCATAGCCAACTGTAGCCCTCCTTTTATAAATCGGTTTGCTCTCTCCACCAAACCATTAGCCCTAGGCTGGTAGAGAGCAGTTCTGTAATGTCTAATACTAAACTTGTTGAAGAACTCTAACATTCTGTCAGAGCAGAACTGAACACCATTGTCTGACACAATCTCTGTAGGGAATCCCTCTCTATAAAACACCTCTTCAAAAAATGTTATCATTTGAGTCGTGTTAGCTTCTCTTATCGCCTTCCATTCCACCCATTTAGAATTGTAATCCACCAGGACAATCAAGTATTTGAAATCATTTCCTAAATCTTGTAAAGGCCCCATTAAATCTACCGCAACTTTTTTCCATGGTTCAGTTGGAACTTTTACAGGTCTTATGGGAGCCTCTCTAATAACCTTACTCTTATCACTCTTTTCACATTCTCTGCAACCTCTCACGCATTTTTCGACCTCACTATCAATTCCTGGCCACCAGAAAGACTGCCTGATATGTCTTTTAGTGCCACCCAATCCTAAATGACCTTGATGGGCAATGTTAACTAACTTGGACCTAACATTACAAGGAGGCACTATCCTTAGTCCCTTCCTGAGTTGAAAACCATCCTCTGATAAACTCAATTCTTCTTTTATGCCATGATACCCTTCGTATTTCTTTTCAATAAGATCCTTCCTGGGCCAACCTGTTTTGGTCCACTCCTTTACTTGTTTTATTATTTCATCCATATCATCAGCATCTTTCCACTCATCCCTCCCTATGGCTTCATATTCCACTTCATAAATGCTCAGGCCTTGTTCAACACTCAACTCTTTAGAATCATTATCTTTCACAGGCAATCTTGATAAACAATCCGCCACTACGTTATCTTTCCCAGGTATGTATGTGACCCTAAAATCATAAGCTAATAGGTCTACCATCCATCTAGATATTCTAGGGGAACCTTTGGCCCATTCCCCACTCCCCAACAATTGAACCAATGGCTTATGATCCGTTCTCACGGTGAAAGATTGACCCCAGAGATAAAACTTAAAATGCTCGACAGCCCACGATACAGCTAGAGCTTCCCTTTCCACCACTGAATAATTTTCTTCCGCACCCCTCAAAGGTCGAGAAGCAAAAGCTATGATGTGTTCTACTTTGCCAGCATCAAACTGAGAAAGAGCAGCACCCAAACCCAGGGTACTCGCATCTACTGCCAATACAGTTTTCCTATTGCTAACAAACCCTCCCAAAGAGGGAGCACATACAATACCCTCTTTGATTCTGAGAAAAGCACTCTGACACTCATCCGTCCATATATATTTTGCATTTTTCTTTAACAATTCTCTCAGAGGCGACGACATGGTGGCAAAGCCGTCCACAGACTTGTGATAATATTCGGCCAACCCCATGAAAGAGCGCAATTGCTCTTTGTCTTTTGGTTGAGGAGCACTTCTAATACTGTCCACAAGAGATTTCTTGGGTGAAATTCCCTCACAAGAGATCCTATGACCCAAATAATCTACTTCCTTCACTGCAATCTTACATTTTTCCCTCTGCACTGTCAAACCAGCTTCCCTGAGTCTAACCAACACTGCTCTCAACGTTTCATCATGCTCAAGCTCACTCTCTGCAAAGATAAGGATGTCATCCTGAAAAACTGTTACTTTTTCAACCCCCTCAGTACTTCTTCCATCACTCTCTGAAAAACAGAGGCCGCGGAGGCCAACCCAAAAGGCATGCGGTTATACTTAAACACCCCTTCTGGTGTGATGAAAGAGGTGAGGTGTCGGCATTCCTTGGATAATGGAACTTGATGATATGCCGACGAAAGATCGATGACGGAGAGCCACTTCGGCTCACCCAACGTTGACAGAGTCTCAGAAATATTTGGCAGTGGATGTCTCTCAACAATGATGTTCTGGTTCAAGGCATGAAGGTCAACACACAGTCTCATTTTCCCATTTGCTTTAGCTACTAATACAATGGGCGATAACCATTCAGTGGCGGTAACAGGCTCAATAACACCCTTGTCTACCAAATTCTTCAGTTCTTCTTTGAGTTGATCTCTCACTTTAAATGGCACTTGCCTCACCTTGTGTACCACAGGCTGCGCATTGCTTTTGAGCTTTATGTGGTGTTCAAATTTCTTCAGATTGCCTAATTTTTCCGAAAACACGCCTGGGAAATCCTTGGTCCAAATGTCTTCCACTTCTGCTATAGTCACAGGATTGGGAGCACTGGCCTGAATACGCACTCCTAAGCTCCTCTGCTCCTCCCATCCCAACAGCGAAGTACCTTTGCTCGCCACTAATACAACAGCTTGACAACTTCTTCCTTTATATTGTACCACTGCTGGAAATTCCCCCAGAATGTTTATGGCCGACTCCGCATAACCACAAGCTCTGACACTGGTGGGTCGAATTATATCCTCACTTTTTTTTAAAACACTGACCAGGGTGTCTCGGGATATAATAGTCCAAGGTGAGCACGTGTCTACTTTCATTACTAGTTCACACCCATCAACCAGAAATGTGTCCACAGGGCCCTTCGTCTCCCCAGCTAAGGCTGATATCTCAAAAACGTATTTGTTGACTGGTTCTCTCACATCCGCCACTTCTTGTATGTCATATCTTCTTTTGACAATTTCTTCTTTATCATCTTCTGTTCTGTGTTCCACATAACTGACAGAAGCAGCTTTGCAGACATTTGCGAAATGTCCCTTTCCCCTGCATTTGAAGCATTCCCCAAACTTGGCAGGACACGATGCAAAGTTTGCGCCATGTCTGGAACTCCCACATCGAGGACAAGAACTTCTCACATTCCCGTTCCCTTTCTTCCCACTGAACGAGTTGGGTTTCTTTCTTTGGTCCAGAGCACACACAGCTGCTGATGGAGTAATATTTTTGTCTATCCTGAGCTCCTTGACATACTGAGTGGTTTGCTCAATGCCCCTGGCCAGATCCACCGCTTCATCCAGGCTCATGTCCTTGGCAAGGAGTTTTTCTTGAATCCTGACATTGTTGGTGCATCTTATTAACTGGTCTCTTATTAATGAATCACTCAACTGTTCAAATTCGCAGGAATAGCTCAGGGACCTCAAACATGCAATATAAGATTCTACAGGTTCCGACTTTTCTTGTGTTCTCTGGAAAAATTTGTGCCTCTCAAAACTGACATTTTTCTTTGGTTCAAAATGATCTCGCAGGCGACCCAGAGCCAATTCATACTCATCCATGTCGTCAGATCCTGACACTTGGTTTCCAGTAAGGCCATCAAAGATTCTTCGCCCTTCTACTCCTAAATTATGTATCAGTAGAGCTTTCTTGCGTGTGGGTGAGAATCTGTCCCCCCCCCATGGCCACCAAATAGTTCTCAAAGGCATCCTTCCAATTATCCCACCTAATTGCAGGCCGGCCTGGTTCATTCAGAAAAGAGAGAGGGGGTGGGATGGACGCAGCCATGACAAAAGTAATTTGGTTATGACTTTAAGTTTTCCTCTAAAGTCCTCTTGATGTATTGCGGGTAGTAATGTTACTAATGACTTTAGAATTACAGCTCACTTGTGTATGTCTCCAGCCGTGATACCATGTGGTGCTTCACATGCCAAAAGTTCATCCAAATTGGTGATACTGAAGCTTTTTCACTGTAAAACACCATGAGTAGGCAATGACGGTGTTAATTAGTACACAGTGTAGGGGGACCGCAGTGCCTTCTCTCACTCCTTTACTATTAAACTTGCTGATGTGTAACTGACGCTGCAGGCGCAGGGCCCGTCCTGGTTTCACTTCCTTGATTAGCAGCGCCCGCCCAGCCGATTTATGACTGTGCGCGTGGACAGATGCAGTTCTCGCTCTTCACTCGCGAGTCGCTTGCACGCTCTCAGCTGTTTTACGCTCGCGCGAGTGAGACGCGCTGCCTTCTTTTGTCTCACGGGCTCGCGCTCCACTCGCGAGTCTTTTGCAGCTCGTGCGTACGCTCGCGCTCCACTGGCAAGTTACTTCCAGTTCGCGCGCACGCTCGCGCTCCACTCAGTTCAACCAACGCTTGGGGGCTCGATGGTGCCTGCGCGCGCTCTCCTAAAAGGGGGGCAGGCACTTTTCCACACACCAGGCTCCACACCATACGCCTGACCTGCTAGACTTGGGTCCGACGTCTCGTGGTTCCCGCAGCGGCGCTGACTTCTTCTGCCTGCTGTCACGGCCGCCGGGAACTGTGGAACCACAGCAACACGGAAAGCGCCGGGGCTGTCGTAGCGAGGGTTCAGAGGATCCTCGTCGCCAATGTTAAGAATTGAAGTCCAGGCAAATATATAAACATTGATACTTTATTGAGTATCAATCTGTGACAGCAGGCACTCCCTCCAGCTCTGCACCAACTGACTCTAAACAGAACCTTTTCTAAGCATAACACTCTGACTGGAATCATTGCATCACAATGGCTTGGATAGATAAACACAGGTACAAAGGTATAGTATGAACACATACACTTTCTGAATATAACTTTGAACAATTCACAACAAGTAATATATATATAATAAGATATATATATATATATCCCAACAGCATTCTTCGTGAGCTGTCTGAGCACAACATACGCCCATTTCTTCTCCATAGTCTGTGCTCCTACCTTCAAAGAGTTTCAGGTTCATCTAGTAAACTTTGTTTCTCTGTCGGAGTCACAATCACTCTTCGATCGGCTCGCCTGCTAACAGCTCCCTCCCAGCTGACTAGTGTAATGCTGCTTTCACTGACCTTAGACACGCCTTTTTCAAAGTAGCCGACTCCCAGCTGACAGACAGAGAGTTTCATTTCTCATCGCAGCACCGTAACATCTGCCTCCCAGCTGACGTAATTCTGCTTTCGTTCGTAAGAGACACACCTCTATCAGGGTATCAGATCTCAGCTGACGGACATGGATTTTCCCTTTTCAGCACAGTGCCGCACCGCCTCTCTGCCTTCTCTTCACACAAGTTCGTTGAGCTCCTTTAGCTTTCACTTCATGACGACATTCACCAATTCATTGAGCGCAACGGCGCAACTTCTTAACTTAATAACTTGTATATATCTTCTCCTTCATATCACCTTAATAGGCCCACCCATAACGGTCATTTTCAGCTTCCTCCCCTTCAGTTTCCTAGCAACGCAATACACAACAGAAAACACAGATAAGATTAGAATAAAGAACTTGTTTCACCAGAGCGCTTCCCTTATTGGAAACAAGGACTGTCAATCATTCCTTCTATTACTGTTTTCTCATCCTTAACCATTTGCACTGCTGCAGAGCCTGGTATTGACAGAGTCTGTGTTGGGAGTGACATGCTGGCTTTTCTGAGTAGAATTGTCACATAGCCCCCTTCTGGGCCCTTACGTTCGGGAAGGGAAGGATTGTGTGATAAAAAATCAGCTTGAGCCATCAATCTGCCTGGATGACGTACTGTTTTGAAGGAGAAAGGTTGAAGACTCTAGGGGTGGTGTCATTATTCCTTGCCCGGAATTGGTGTCATTATTCCGGGCAAGCCGCACCAGAGGTGCATGATCTGTCATTAGTGTAAACTCCCATCCTAACAAGTAATATCTCAATGCCTCTATGGCCCATTTGACGGCGAGACACTCTTTTTCAATTGTTGCATAGTGCATCTCATGTGGTAGTACCTTTCTACTTATAAGGAGAACTGGTCTTTCTGATTCCCCTTGGTTTGAAACAACACTGGTTCTAGTCCAGTTCCAGATGCATCTGTGTGTACATAAAATGGGGCGGAAAAATCAGGGCAGTGAAGAACTGCTTTTTCTATGATGGGCATTTTTCAGAGCATTGAAAGCTCCCTCTGTCTCGTTAGTCCGCCATTCCTTTTTTTTCGAAGTTGACGTTTTCAGCAGATTAGTTAAAGGCGTTGCAATAGATGAAAAATGAGGGATGAACCTTCTATAAAATCCCACGAAACCAAGGAAAGCTCGAATTTGTCTGCCATTTATAGGGAATTGTAACTTTTGAATTGCAGCTAGCTTTCCTTCTTGGGGTCTAATAACCCCCTGACCTACAAAGTAGCCTAAATATTTTTTATAAAAATTGGCGATAAAGGTTTTTTTAGGATTTATATGAAGACAGTATTGTTGTAATGCCTGTTGAATGGCATCTAGATGTACTAAATGTTGTTCCCAAGAATGACTAAACACAATAATATCATCTAGATAGGCTCCAACATACTGTTCATGACCCTTGACTATTGAATTCATTAGTCTCTGGAAAGTTCATGTAAACCAAATGGCAATACAGTAAATTGAAATAACCCTGAAGGAGTAGCAAAGGCTGTTTTCGCCTTATCGGCTGGATGTAATGGTATCTGCCAATAGCCTTTGGTAAGATCAATAGTCATGAGGAACTTGGCTTTACCTAGTTTGTCTAAAAAATCTTCTATCCTAGGCATGGGATATGCGTTAAATTTCGAGATTTCATTTAATTTTCGGAAATCGATGCAAAAGCGAGAAGTTCCATCTGGTTTGGAAACTAAGACCACTGGGGAGGAACAGTCACGGCGTGAAGGTTCAATTACACCGAGATCTAACACCTCTTGTACTTCTTAATTAATTGTCTGCAATTTTTCTTCTGGTATTCTATAAGGTCTTGGCTAACTATAGTTCCAGGTTGAGTGTTTATGGGATGGAAAGCTAGACTTGTCCTCCCAAGTAGAGAGGAAAAGGTTTCTGTATACTTGTCTATTACTTCTGATAACCTTCTTTTTTGATCATAAGACAAGTCCTGATTTATATTTAAAGCTTCCTTTCCAACTTTTTTCTGTACTTGAGGAAAATGTTACGCCTGTACCTCATCAGTGTTAATCATCGCTATGCTGGTAGTAGGTTTCACCCACTTCTTAAGTAGATTCACATGATAGGTTTGTAACAGTATTTTTTATCCGGTTGTCTAACCTTGTATGTTAATGGGCCTAGTACCTCTCAACGACATAAGGTCCTCTCCAAGT
The DNA here is from genome assembly GCF_040938575.1 of Ambystoma mexicanum. Lineage (NCBI taxonomy): Eukaryota > Metazoa > Chordata > Amphibia > Caudata > Ambystomatidae > Ambystoma > Ambystoma mexicanum. The sequence goes on along the minus strand of NC_090933.1, from coordinate 1,227,131,756 downwards.
TGCCAACATTTTATTTTCTGATGTTGGTACCAGGACTAAAACTTGATCTCCTTTTTGGAAGGTTCTTAAGTAAGAATTTCGATTGTAGTATTTTTCTTGTCTTCCTTGCGTTTTTATTAAATTCTCTTGAGCTACTGATTGTAGCTTCTCTATTCTCTCTTTAAGTGGACAAGCATACTCTGTGAGAGCAATCTCCTGAGTTGGATGTTCTTCCCAATTTTCTTTCAAAAATGTCCATGCTCGTAGTGAGGCTCATTGTTAAAGGGATGTTATGGTTGCAATGTAAAATCTAAAAACCAAAGAAATTCACCAGCTACGGTAAACCATGCAACCATAATTTGCTTCACCGCCATGCACTGCTTAGACGAACACAGAGGACATCAAATACGACATCACAAATGGCATCAATGATGACATCACTGATGTCATCACACATACGGGGTGGTCGTTTTTTTCATTGACAGTGAGAATTTTAAGCAGAGGACTTGATCGGATCATGCTGCATTGAAAACATGACCTACACACTCCAAAGGCCATGGGCCTCATTACACGGATGGCGGTAAGGATTTACCGGTACCGGTAAAATACCGGTACCGGTAAATCCTTACCGCCTTACTACGAGGTCCCTTTGCGGGTTGGGGGATTTAACGCCTGCTTTTTGCAGGCGTTAAAAACCAACCCGCAAAGGGACCCAGGGAGCTAATTACGGTACCGCAATTTGCGGTACCGTAATTAGCGCCTTCCCCATTCCCATTGAGCCCTATGGGGCAAAAATGGGAATGGGGAAGGGCAATGGTGGAAGGGGGAATTACCGCCCGCCAAACTTGGAATGGGGCGGTAATTACCCTTTCCACCAAGGCGGTGCGGGTATTTTACCGGCATGAACCATGGCGCTAATAGCGTCATGGTTCTCCGCCATCCATGTAATGAGGCCCCATGTGTATGTATACCTTAACCTTGTGATATGTTTGTAAAGTACTTTGCTTAGGGATTGTCCTTTTTCTTTGTTTTTAGAGCATTCACATTTTGTATGTCAGCTCACATTTACATGATCTTCAAAATCTATATTATTTTGTGGAAACAAAAGAAGCCTAGGATATCTTGCAAATGTCTTCATCTGCTAGTAGCCGGAGGGGGTTGGAGGCAACCCCAATTTCAACTCTATTATTGGGCTGCGGAGTAACTACATTGTAGCTGGAATGAATTATAACATTCCAAGCCATCAGTGGATCCGAAAGATATGTCGCAAAATTTGATTGAGGAGGAATTTCTTGTTTAAATTCAACCACATAAGATGACAACCAGCTTGGTTTCCTCCCTGCAAGGGGAAGCAAATCAGCTATTTTTGCCACAATGGGCAGCACCAGGAACACCATTAACGTGCCGGTATTGGTGATTTGCTGCCATCAGTATCATTGTCCTTACAATTTTCAAAGGTTGGAAATACAAGGGCCTGACATACTCAACTATTTCTATTTTTGTAGTTATTTATAGAGTGAGGCTGTCATTGCGAACAGAAGTAATTGCATAGGGTAACGGATCAGATGACAGAGGCAGTCACGCGGTGAGGGAGCCTTTACAATATGCCTTGATTAGTGGGTCGTGTGTAATCCTGGTGATGGTTGAGTAGATCAAACAGGTGACATAGACCAGGGGCAATAACAAGGGGGAAGGTATGCATAGCAGTACATTCAGGGCATAGTGCCATAATCTGTATTCAAGTAATACCATTACTGTTATATTTACATTCATGATTGACATAATGTCTGGGATGTCGTAGGTGTGGGAAGAAGTGGGGAAGTCATAGGAGACACTTCCTCGGTGGGTAGCAGGTGGTGCTAGAGTCAGGTTTGGAGGATTTTCACTGTTGCACTGGTTTTGATGGGTAGAAGGAGAGGGGGAAAGGTAGAAGGGAGAAATGGCACAAGTGGGAAACATCACAGGGAGGGTGGAGAATAGAAAGGTTAAGAAGAGCAAAGCAGTTCTATGTGTTCTCATCGCTACTCTTTTTACAAAGTTTTTGAATCTTTTTTTGCCACACAATGCAGTGGAGGCACCATCTTTAGCCCCCTTTCCCCGATGCTCCACCCGGTCCCCCACTTAACACCCCCATGTTTCTTTAACCAAGCACCCCCTCTTGTATCTTGCAGCAGAAACATAGTGATACATCGTTCAAAACATCAGCAGTTAGAAATTACCATGGTGACACATGTATGGCAAAAAGACTGGATGATCAGAGAACGAGAGAGAGAAAAGAGAGATGCAGTCAATGGGGTGATGGGGAGTCAGACTATTGAAATATTTGAAGACAAGGAGTAGGAATTTGAAGAGGGAGTAGTTGTGCATAGAAAACCTTCCAGCCTGGTGTTCTGTGGGTGGGGGAGGCTCTAAATAGCTTACAGAGTGTGCCTGCGGTGAAGCTGAGGACTGGTAAAGAGTAGATAGGTCGATATTTTTTTACGAGGGAGCTGTTAGAGGATCTAACTCAGACTGGCTGTATGTCCGGACTCTCAACATGTCCAAACATTGGCTTTTATATACACGGCCCAATATCCTTACTGGAAAATAACCGAACACTGCTGCTTACTAAGAATTTGCTGCAGTTTTCCATAATGTGAATGCAAATGAACTAATAATTGTCATTGTGAAGATTAGTGTATTGTCACATGATCACAATTCTGAAATGGTGCAATTCGACTTTGAAAGGCGTCCTACAAGAGACATAAACAGATCACACTGAGGGTGTGTACTTGCCCACCTATTACTCAACTTCTATAAGACTGATGTACTAGAAGTACCTAGCCAGGTCTGTGGCTCAGTGGACTAATGCATAAACTACAGGGGCCTGTGTTTGACCTCCTGGTTCACAGGTTCGAAATCCCGGCAGGATCACTCAGCCCTTCATCGTTCCGAGGTCAATAAAATGAGTACCATTAAGTTGGGTAACAATAAACATCTGTTATTAGCACCAAGATGCCACTTCGTAAGTTAACGTGCACTCTACAAATACACCTGTTATGCTATGTTATGTTATGTTATGTTATGTTATGTTATACCAGTATGAATGAAGTTTTCCACTTAAATCAGGAAACTCACTCATAAATTGCCTAGCTGACACTGATAACCCTATTACTCAATGTCTATAAGGCAGATGCACTAGATTTACCGATACCAGTATGAATGAATCTTTCCACTTAAATTAGGGAACTCATTCATAGGTTGGATAGCTGACACTGATATACCTATTTCTCAATGTCTACATGGCAGATGTACTAGATGTACCCGTACCAGTATGAATGAATCTTTCCACTTAAATTAGGCAACTCACTCATAAGTTGGCTGGCTGACACTGATACACCTATTTCTCAATGTCTACATGACAGATGTACTAGATGTACCCGTACCAGTATGAATGAATCTTTCCACTTAAATTAGGGCACTCATTCATAAGTTGGCTAGCGGACACTGACAACCCTAATACTGTCACGGTTTATAACACGACACACTCCAGCCATGGACTCCTTCCCTGACAGTGAATGTGGCGTACAATAACACGTTTTTAATCTTTAATATGAGTAGGCGTCTAACCCGTCTCACACCCAAGCTTTACAAACACCCTGTGTTGCAATGGACTAGGAACCAGGCCGGTGGGTATCAATAGGATATTTATTAATTTATGGTTTCATGAAAAAGAAAAATCAAACAATTTACAACAGCCACCAAAATAGTGGGAACACAAATGCAATAATTCCTACAGAACAAATGGTTCAGAAATCGCACACATTTCATACAGAACTTTAATGGCAAAACAGGAAAAACAGTTTTGAATCAAGTGATAGCACTAAGGTTTGGCACCCCTTCGACACTCACCCCCAAACATCAGCTACTTAATTCCTTTGAATGGAAGGCAGTGGCAAGGAACAAGGATAGAAAGAGAAAATCGGATTGGGAATAAAGCCCACCACCCCAAGATGGGACGCCAGAAAAGAAAGCGAAAACCTGTTTTTGGAGCTAAATGGCAGAATTGAATTTGGAGTATTACTTGCAAGGTTACTGACAACTGCAGTGCGACAGAATAAAGGAAATTCGTGTTGCTACACTTGAGGAGATAGGGAAGCTTACAGACTACTCATTAGCACACAGAACAACATGGAAATGAGGTAGGAAAATCGATTTTGGGGGAGAAAGTAAATTCAAAAGTAAAATACAAACAGCAAATGGAAATCCGTTTTACACAGGATTTGCAATGACAGATAGCTAAGGAAGGGGCTTAGCGTTCAAAATTGGAAATCGATTTTCAAAGACAAGGACAGAGGCACATCACAGATAGGGTTTCAGCAAAAGGAGTTGCTCTCAATGGGACTACATTTTTTAAAAAAAATTTTATTTTACAGGAGCAATTTAGAAGTTAGGATTTAGGAGTTTGTGTGGTGATGCACACAATAAACGGGCACATTCAGTTTTCAGTTAGACGGAGACTAATTCCGTTGAGATTATACTTTAATGACTATAGTTACTAAAGAAAGACACTAGGCACAAGGGGGTTAATTTTGAATTTTAACTAACTTGTTCTGCGAATTTGAAAAGGGAATTAATTGATTTGCTTCAAAACAATGCTAAGGATTTATAGAGACAACAGAGAAAATTATGATAACATACACAGGCTAAACCGATTCTACTATGGGAAGGTGAATGAATTATACTGGCAATCTGGGACTGACAATTTCAATGGGGTTTCAATGGTGTTTCAATGGGGGGAATATTGGATGCAATGTTACAAAAGGAGAGGTTTATGCTAATTGGAGCTGGGGTTATTTGCTACTTACAAAGTAAGCCTTGGTTTGGAATTTTGGACAGCCAGCTGGATCTTAGGACTCTCTAGACAGCTTGGGCTAGGGATCAAGTCTCTGCACTCTGCCTGGATGGGCTTCTGGACAGCCAGCTGGATCTCAGGACTCTCTGGCCAGCTGGGCAAGGGGTCTGGTCTCTGCGCTCTTCGAGATGGTAAGGTTCAGCTTTCCCTCCATTCTCTTTCTCCTGTCTCCCTAGATTCTTGTGTGTCCTTGTGTCTAGTACAGTCCCCCCTTATATAGCCCGAATTACATCATTCACTTTACAATCTAGGGGGAGTACTCTATAATTACCCCTGCCCCGGGATAAGACAGTTCACCATTACTCTCTCCGCCCCCTGGCCTTATTGGTTCAAGGGGAGAGAGCATCATCTATCTGTTTGGCATTTGTTACAGTTCTTTGTTTCTCAGGTCAAGTTTTTAGTACAACTGAGTTATGTATCATAACTTCAAACTTGTACTAGCCATCGCTATAAGAAATAGATATGCGGTTCCAGTGGGTCATAAGGAATTACACAAGCAGATCGCCAACTCTGTGCGAGGTAGCATGGCCCTTTGGCAGATTTTTGTTCTTTTTATGAAATGCATAACAGGTATAACTCTGTAAACAATTAAACATATTCATAACCTCATTTTCCATCTTTCCACAAACTTTCATATGTGTCCCATTTTTAAATCAGCCAGAACCACGTCTTTACCTGCAATTTCAGTCCACTAAGTCCTAGAAACGTGCACATAGTCTCTTAACAACCTCCTGGAAATTGCATGGAAAAATGGCATAAAATGAAATTATTTCTTATTCAGAGTGCTGGGAAAAATGCCTAAAATTAATCAATCCTTTAATGTCAATTTGCGGGATCTGTCACATAAGGGAGGGTGTTGATTCATCCCCCACAGCCAACTGTCTCGCCCTGGCTCAGCTTTCAACAAAAGACTTGTATTACACCCTTTGAAGTTTGTCAGTTTGTCGTTAGTAGTGGGTGCTGGAGGAACTGGCACTTCTTGGTCAAGCTGTAGCCACACTTGCTTTCTTTTTCCTCCCTGCTAGTACTGCCTCTCAGTCTGGCAGAGCAGATAATTATAAGGCCCTCAGCCCCATCACATGTCATTGCGGAAAAGTTCACTTATAGGTGTGATGTCCAGTGGGAGGCAAGGCTTACCATTGAGAAGTTTCCTGCCTGAACCCAAACTGGTTTTACCGGTATTCTGAGCCTACTCAAAGTTGATTGATGTATTGTGGGGAAAAACATCATGTAGATGGCTTTAGTCAACACCCCGCCCACCACATATTCACTGACTTTTCTGTGCAAGAAAAGCTATCCTTTCACAGTGGCTTTTAAAAATAATTTTCTCACTTTCTTTCACATGTGTGCAAGCCGTATTTTTCATCTAATGTTTGAAATGTGGTGTCTGTAGGTCATAGGATTCTTTAAATTTGTTCTTTTGAGAGAGTTTGCATTTGTTGCTGGTCCACTGACATGGAGGGGTAGGCCCCCTGCACAGGGTTCTTTGATTTAACACTGGATAAAAGAAAAAGCCACGCTGTTTTTTCATTTGCAATTTGCGCTGCTGTTCACATGAAAACAGAAAACAAAAGCTGTGTCCAGTTGCAATGTTGAAATCCTTGCCCCTCATGTGAATTACTAGTAAGACAATACTCTTTTTCGGGAGTAGTGCATAAGTTTTTGTTATTCAGATGAAAGTGAAGCAAACACAGGGCTGTTTTTCAATGCAGTGTTCAAATGCTTACCACACATGTGCCAGGGAAAGCAAAGGACGGCTGTTTTTTGTGGCAATGTTTAATGCAGCTTTCAGGTGACAGGGACTTCTATTTAGGGCTTGTAAATGTGCCCCACATTACTCAATGCCTACATAGCAGATGTACTAAATGCAGTATGAGTGAATCTTTCCACTCAAATTAGAAAATTCACTCATATGTTGGCTAGCTGACACTGATAACCTTATTACTCAATGCCTACATGGCAGATGTACTAGATGTACCTGTACCGGTGTGAATGAACCTTTTCCACATAAATTAGGGAACACGCTCATATGCTGGCTTGATGGCGTTGATAACTCTCTGGTGGGTTGCAGCAGACATCGACAAAGATATCACTATACATCATTGAGCATCAGATGGTTTTACATTTAACTGAAACTAAAAGTATGAGATTTCCTTTTTTCTTTTTAAAGTGCCACTGTAACTGCCACATTAATAACACAAGGCTTAAGGTAATGCACGCATGGTAATATTTGGCCACCATGACTGAGGCTAAGCTGGAAGCCTATTATTTAAATGATAGCTAATAAGAGCACTCCAGTCATGGCTGCACCAACATAGTTTAACCGCAGCTACAGATATTTTAGTTTGGCACCACTGATTAATACGTATTAACAAAAATGTTGTATTATTTGGCTCAGTAGGTTGAGACTTTTACGATACTAGTTTGGTGAAAACATTGGAGGTTCATGTTTAAAGAAGGGCCTTGTGATTTCCTCTGGAGATGAATCTTTATGTGGTCGACTGGGCTAGGCCTGATTTTCTTAGCCACAAAAGGAAAGATATGTGCAATCCCATAATAGATTAGGAACACGTGGGCAACTCATAGTAACATGCAATAGCTATTTCATAATCAAGGTATTCAAGCAGCAATAATGCAGGTAATGTTTTTGTACTGAAACACTTCCAGCACACAGAGTGACATAAATCAAGGTCAGTAGTAGCACTTATGGTTCACTATACAAGATTTAATTTGGAGTGAAAAAGCTTTAGAGTAGAATAGAACACTGTAGCACTGTAACAATAGACTTTTCTCCCAGTTGGATGTAGGATGTCTTTTTCCCCAGTAATAAGAGTGTAAAACAATTAAAACCTTTATAGGGAACAAACTCTGCCACAGCCAGCAGGATTCTGAAGGGTTGCCTTTAGGGAGCTAGGACAGCCAACGTCAATGGGACAGTTCTAGTTATGATGCAATCTTCTTAGAAAAAGTTAGTTGAACAGTCAATAGTTCTTTGAAGACAAATTCAGGAGCTGAAGAGAGCCTACCTGATGTGCACAAGAAGTTAGAACTGCACAAGTGAATTGTAATAATTCAAAAGGATAGAAAGAAGCACTCCTCATGCTAGGAAACACTAGATTTGGCAAAGGCGGTTAAATCCAAAGCCTCACAGTACCTTAGATTTAAAGCAGATGTTCCAGCTGACTTCCTTCTTGATTAAACGATGCAGACTCGTGTTCCTGGACCCTGGTCTTGGTGATGAGATGGAGGATGTTTGGGGGGCTTGTGGGGCAGCACTCTTGAGAGGGACGCTGCAGTAATGAATTCCACTTATTTCAACTGCTCTTTGTGGTTTTGGCACCTTTTCCTCAGCAGTAAAGAGGAACAAATATCGCTGGTTGAAATGTCCTCGGTCCCTCAGCACTTATCTCTGATGAGGGGACTCTGGATAAAGATGTCTTGCTTCTGTAGACTGACATGGATGCCTAGGAAGTTTTGGCTAGATTCATCCATTGGAAGACTTTGCACTTGTCGATGGTCGGGGTTCCCCGGTATTGGGAAATTGCAGCCCAGGAATGTCGCAGCGACACAGGGGTCTGCCCAAAACAAATCAGGTCTTAAGACTAGTTATTCCCACCAGCCTAAAAGAGTAAGTCATCCTTGGCGGAGCTTCCCTGTTGATGAAAAAATGGGGTCATAACAGCTGCAAGGCTTCACCGGTGCTTTTGCAGCCCTGGAAGGTGCTGCTGGCTTCTCTCTGTTTCTTCTTCTTCGGATTTGATGTTCCAGTGGTCGACTCTGCCTGTAGTCCCAAAACCATTGCCTTATATGCGAAATTCCATTCATTCACATAACTAAGCTGTCAATCATACTGGGAGGAGGCGTCCTTCAGCACTGCCTCGTGCCCATTTGGAACTGGTTTTGGTCTGGCATGCCTACTAAAAAAGGGAAGTAAGGTTTCAGGCTCCTCGCTCACTTCCTGTCTTCTCAAACACACTGGAGACTGGGCGGGCTTCAGGGCTGAAGCCCGCCAAAGCCGTAACACCCAATGGACTCAAACCTGATCTAAAAAACAGAGTAAAAGCCTTGAAGGAAATAACAAACAAGAAATATCGAAAAAATAATTCAGGGTTCATTTTGGTAAAATTGTCACCCTTAGGTGACCTACTGCAGCTGAGAAATCAGCCTGCAGATACATTGCACAAAAGGTAATAAAAAGAGACCACTGCCACCATCCATTCAAGGTAGTGTAACAAAATGTTACATGAGAAGTGGGATTAGGAGTTACTATGTAACCACACAGCACTCCACATAAGGTGGTATGTGCTGGACCCACAAAGGAAAAAGGTAAGACAAAAGTTGTCCTATTATTCTTGACAACTGTATTTCACACATGAAAATGTATTCAAATGTTTAGAGGAGTCCAAGGGACTACTCCGTGGCACTGCACAAAGGGTGCTGTGTGTCACTATTTAAAATGCTGATACCAAAGGAGTTTACCAGACACCATTAAAACATAAAGAACACACAATCTTAGTTAGGGGGAAAGGCATGAGTGGGTGGCAAAAGGTATTCAAGCAAAGGGCTGGGGATCTCTAAGATTAAAGGGAATTAGCACATCTGAGAGTTCTCCCTAACATCTAGCAAACCCGCTTTATTGTCTACTAGGAAGCCTAATTGGAATTGTCTGTAAATGTTAAGTATTCCATGGCTGGAGCCTTTACGTTTGTCCACTTTACAATATAAAAAAAATAGTAAAAGCAGCCTTGGCAGACTAGAACCATGGGGAGGGGGACTTCCTTTACCTGCTGGGAAAGAAACAAATGACTATAGAAACATTTGCTCAGCCATAGTGTCTTGCTCATTGTATATAGACCTATTTACAAATAAAGTTCTTATATGGTGTTTTGTGTAATTAGGTTTCAACACTCAAGCTAGGCGCTGGGGAACTGGAGCAATTGTACCACAGGGTAACAACTATATAGGGTGTGTAACGATTCTGTGCAAATGGAGCATTACACCATTTATTTGTGTTTTGTTAAAACATGTGAAATACTGTTTATTAAAACAATGTAGTATATTTTTACTTAGATTGTGTCATTTGGAAGGGATGCTGTGTTTAACATTTTACTGGAATACAAAAGTATAGAAGGTTATAATGTAATATCACACAACTAATCCTCAGGTAAGTAGTTCAATTTACTTTTCTATTTAAAGTTACCAGTTGTGTAACTATAGCATAATTTCCCTCCCACAAAACGTTCTATTGCCTTGTGAGGTGGCTGGCCCTAGATGCCCTAGATAGAGCTGGTGGGCCGCTTATGTAGGGTGAGCTGATAGATCAAGAACTTGCCCTATTGCTATTGAATCACAGTCACTACTAACATTTGTTCTCTAAAAGGCACACTTTTCAAAATATAAATACTGCGTCAAATGCCTTGTGGGTAACATTTTAACCCCTTTATTCTCTTTCCTTGCTTAGCAACAGATTTCATCCACTCGCTAAGAAGGAACACGGTTTTTAGCTGCGGCTTCAAACGAAATGAGGTGGGATAGGGATGAAAAAGAAACTGCTCCTGAAAAGAATACAAGCAGTCGCCTGATTCCAAATTGATGCTTTTAATTTTTTCTGGCAACATACGTAACTGGGGTGCGGTGAGCAGCCATCAAAAAAACTCTCTCTCTCTGATGTTCATTTTGACAGCACTGTAAATGGTGCTGTGGCCCTGAAGAAAGTAGACAATTGTTACACCACTGAGACCGGTAGGTCCAGAGAGACCTTTTATCAAGCAAAGGACCATTGGTTGGTTATAAGGTTCCTGAAAGAAGATAATTGTACTCTTGCCAAAACACGCTACATTGATTAGAGCACATTACCTTTGGTAATGTTGAGTTGGTAAAGTAATTGAGTATGGTTCACTTATTTGTTTGTCTTTTTTAGTTGCTAAGCAGGATAGAGAATAAAGTGAAACAAATTTGACACACTATTTACATTTTGAAAAGTGTGCCTTTTAGAGAAAACATGTTAGTAGTAATTCAATAGCGATAGGGTAAGTCCTTGATCTATCCCCTCATCCTAGATAAGCGGACCACCAACGCTATATGCGGCCAGCCACCTCATAAGGGAATAGAAAGTATTGTTGGAGGCCAAGTTATGCTATAGTTACACAACTGGCAACTTTAAAGAGAAAAGTGACTTGAACTACTTACCTGATGATTAGTTGTGTGATAGAATATTAGGGTTTATTGTCAGGTATGATCCCCTAACAGTCCCAGAAGAGTGTTTTTAGGTTATAATGTAGGCCATATTTTGTGAATACAATAATGTGCAATTTAATACCTGATTCGTGTCAAGTGGCAGTGGCATCGCAATTGGGGCTATGCTGGGAGGAAGTTAATTCTAGAACAAGGCATCTCATTGACTAGCATGCAAGAAATTCTCTGGTGACTCGCAATGGGGCTCAGACTGGGCACATTTTGTGGGCCCCCTAAAAATTGCGCATATCAACTTGGTGAATCACCTGACCGATGCATTTTTTAGTAATAGGCATCCAGAGAAATGCAATCTCTGTGCCTTTGTTTTTAGATTCCCAAATCAATATTTACCACACACATGTTGGTGAAGGTGAACATAACTTCCTCAATATTCTACTCTTCCTTCACATGCTTCTGGCTCTTCTCTTGCTCTGCTATTCTCCTCTCGTGCCTCTAATTCTTCCATCTCAGTCTAACTTTTATTTTCTTGTAATCACTACCTTCTTACCTTTTCCTTTCTTCCACCTTCCCTCTCTCTCCCTTCCTTCATTCTCTTCTTCTACTTTTTTCCATGTCAATCTTCGTCACTTTAACATTGATCACTTCATTAACACATTTTCTGATACACTTCCCACCCTCTCTTTTCTCACTCGGCACTGTGCTCTCAGAACTCTGGACTCCTCTTTACTCTTGAGCCCCTCCATCCTGAATGCCTGTTTCAATCTTTGCTTAAACCCTGTACCTCTCCGTCCCTCCAGCCCTGGTTGTTCCCCCAACTTCCTACCCTATGCTCCTCACTTCCTCGAACTGGCAGGCATTGGAAATAATCTAACCTGCTTACTGATGCTTAGTCTTTATCTATGCTCTCCGGGATGCACAGCTATACTCTATTTAAGGCTAAAAAGCAATACTATTCTGACATTCGCTCCACACCCTAAACTATATTGTAACTCCTTCTCCTCCTGACCCCTCCCTATCGTCTTCTCTAATTCCTGCTGACTCTGCTCAATTTTCTTTGATAACTTCTTGCTCCTGCATTCAACCTTGCAAGTTGCACATGTCTCTCCCAGTGTATCTTCAGCCATCCTCACCCTCACCCCAGACACATCTTTCCTCTCTTTCTATCCACTTACTGATTCTGACACTGCTCGCTCCATTTCTCTTGACTACCCTACTGCTTCACCTCTTCATCCAATAACTTCTTCAGTTATGCCCATGATTCTCCCTTCTCTCATTCCTTTTTCTTATTGTGTCCTTCAATCCTACCCTCTCATCTGCCTACTATTCTTCCTCCTTCAAACACGCTGTCATCCTCCCTTTTCTTTAAAAACCTTCTCTGAACCATTTATTCCTGCTAATTTCCACCCCATTGCTTTTCGTTCTAAAATCCTTCAACTCGTAGTCTACACTCAAATTTCTATTTTTCTTGATCATTACTCTTTTCTTTCTCCACTTCCGTCCAGCTTTCATCCTTGCCACTCCACTAAAACTGCTCTCCTGAGTGTCACAAACTCCCTACTTTCTGCTCTCCACGCAAAGTGCTCTTCTATCCTGATTCCACTCAATATCTCTACTCACTTAGGCACTGTGGACCATCATCTTCTTCTTTCCTCTCTCACTTCCCTGGAATGTTCTGGTTTTGTAATGTCTTGGTTCCAGTCCTACCTCTCGAATCCATCTTTCTCAGTCTCTTGGGGCAGGAGGTTCTCGGATATTAACTTCCTCCAGCAAGCTGCTTTGCAGGGTTTTCAGTCCTCCTTTCCTCTCCATCTACACTTTTTCTCTTTCTGACATCATCCTCTCTTGTGGCCTCCAATATCATTTCAATGCTAATGACTCTCACATCTTCTTATCATTTTCTTCATTATCCAACACTATTCATGCTATCATCACTGCCTGTCTCCTTTCAATTTAGCAATGGGTGTATCCTCGTTTCCTTTATCTCAACCCTGCAAAAACTGAAATGATCTTCTTCCCTCCTAACGCCCCTGCGTTTCCCCAGCCCCTTCTGCCATTCCATTTACCACTCTTATATTCCTTTCTCTTTATCTGCCAACAATCCTGGTGTCTCGTTTGACTTCAGTCTCTCCTTTACAAGTCACATTGCCAATACTGCAAGTTCCTGTCGTCTTCAAGTTTTCAACAACAGCAAACCTCATCCTTATCTTGACTTTAATCAACCAAGCTTCTTATTTCCTCTTGTGTTTTGTCCCTCCTTGACTATTGTACTGCTCTACTCATTGGTCCCCCTCCCTATTGACTTGCCCCACTACGCTCTATATGTAATTTCTCTATGTGGATCCTTTTCTCTCTCTCTCCCCAATACCTCAATGTCTTCGTCTCTTCTTGCTATCTCCTGGCATTCCTTTCGAATCTCGGCTCCTCTTTCATTTCCTTCGTATTGTCTTCACATTTCTTCATAAGCTGGCTTCCCTTTATCTTGCCTGCTTGGTCTATTTCTATGTTCCATTTAATTCTTTACACCCGCAGTCTCTTTTTCTTCTGACAGTTCCAAAGCCTCTGTACACACAACCTGGTTTACGCTCTTTTGCCTTATTGGTTCCCAAATTCTGGAAATCCCTGCCTCTTTCTATAGGTTCTTCTTTTACACTGTCTAGGTTCCACTACCTTTTAAAAGCTCACATCCTTTCCTCTTAACTTTTCTCCCAGTTTGTCATTTTTTGATTTTTTATTCTTAATCATTGTACCATATTCTTATGTATTGCGCTTTGGTGAAAGCACTCTATGAATTCAATGCAAATTCAACTCAGCTTCCTCCATGGAACAAAGCAATCACTCCCACCATAAACCCCTTTACAATCTAGTCTTTTCAACAATTGGTCAAATTAAATGTGTGTGACCAGTTTACTAAAATAAAATAAATGCTTTTTTTGTATTTTATTTTTTTTATTTAAAAATCGTTTGAGTTGACATACAACTTTCAGATAGAGTGATGTATTATAACTTTAGAAATGCATTTTCAAGACACGTTCGAGATTACATTTTGCACTAACAATAAAAGGAAAGACATCATAACATTAGAAGAATAAAAACAACGCCTTCAACTAATTTGAACATAAAGAGTCCATTTTAACTGATATAGAGATAAAGATGCAGCTCAGCCTTTATTCATTTAGACCACAGAAGTCACTTTTATTGTTTGTGCCTTCCTCATTTCTGATCGTGCATCTTATTTATAGACATATTTTTCATCTGTTTCAATTTTCAGGTTATCTAAGCATCTTATTGTTGCTAGATTTACTGATATTTTTGTAGCACTAAAAATAATCTCCCACAGATGATGTTTGTCAAGAAGTCTATATTGACCAAAGAGCTTGAAAAAGGCTTCTTGGCACAGTGGCTGTAATTAAGCAATAAGCCCCTCGCCGTGGGGGCATTACCGAGTCAGGTAATGCCCCGGGGCCCATAGTTATAGGCCCTACTGAAGAGAGGGCCTTAACGAAGGCCCCGTAGCATTACCTGACTCAGTAATGCCCCTGCAGTGAGGGGCTTATTGCTATTAGTACCCGAGCCCGCATGACCGGGGTACTAATAGCATTTTTTCTTTTCCAAAACGCTGCAGCGTTTGGGAAAAAAAAAGTTAAAGATAATGGCCACCGGGGAAGGGAAAACAGAGTCCGTTTTCCCTTTCCATAGAGGCCATCAGGAGCGGACGCGCTTGAAACAGAAGTGTTCCCAGGGCATTTGCTCCCGAAAAAGGTGTAATAAGAAGGTAAGTGGGGTTTGGAGGGCAGGGAGGGGGGAGGAAAAGAAAAATGTACCTGAATCCCTCGCCGGGGATGAACTTTCAAGGGATTCTGTGTGGGGTATGGACCAGGTGAGAGCCAATCAGATTGCATCTAACAATCGCATTGTCTCTCGCCAGGTACTAATTTAGAACACAATGCTTTTATTGTTGTATTATCATCCCTTTTCTATTTTTCCCTTACTTTTTTAGTAATTAAATGCTGCTCGACACCTACAAAAGGTCTCAGTTAGGACTTCTAAGTAGTGAATATATTAGCATCTTCCCCCACCAGAGAATATCTCACTGTTTGTGCTTAACATTGCATAGTTTGCAAAAACTCAAATACTAGTTTCTTTTGTGTATAGGCGCGTTACAAATGCCATATCATATCATATCATAGTTAAAAACTGTGTTCATGAACACAGGAAAAAGAGCTGTAAAAGCTAATCACGGTTCATCTCTAATGATCAACTGATGGAGAGGATCTGTTTGATGCAAATAATGAATTTAAGATTGATTCCATGTCGCTAGTGTGACAAAGTTCCTTACCTAACCTTGGGGATTGATAGTTGGCTTTTCAAAGGAGCCGAGTCAACTCTGAGCTACTGGATGCTGGCCCCTAAGGAGGTAAAGAGGGATCGCCAATCTGCTCCAACTGGGTCCCCACGCTAATGCCGAGGGCAGTCACAGGAGCATGCCCTCCCCACAAACACCTATGACCATCATGAGTAAATGGTTCAGATCCAAGCCTTTGGGGATAACCCTAAGTATAGTGTTGATATTCCTCGAGAGCCATCCATCCAGCCCACTAGTACCAGACAAACACCCAGCATAGGAATTCATATCTTTCCTTTTATGGGATCTAAGTTAAGAATTCACCGGCAAGGGAAGAAACAGATTTCTTTCTTTAGCAACTTCAAATCAGGAATCAGACTTATGTAGACTGTGAGGGTCCCACAAATACAAAGTTATGATCAAATAAACTGAAATGTGCATGCATTTCTCACACCACGGTCATATTAAACAAACAGCATTGCCCTGCTAGCGTTTCAAGGGTTAATACGTTGCAAATTTACAGAACAGCTTTGCTTGCTTACCAAACAGTTTTACATGCAGGACCCAGTTCAAAACAGGAAATGTTCATAGGGTCTCTGAGGGGAGAGAAGGAGTCCTCACACATGTCTAGAACAGTTCCAAAAACCAAGGTGTCAGCAGGATTTAATAGCAGCTCAGTCCAGCCCTTACTCAACCTCTATGAGTTTAGGCACATGGCTTAATCACCGAGCAGCCCTGCACACACGACACAGGTGCAATCTCTGTCCCTATGAAGCACCAAAGGGGAGTAGAAACCAGATTATAAAAAGCCAAAGGCCTCATCAGTCAGAGTGTGCGGTGTTCGAGACAGAGCTGAAGGTGTAGAGAGGAGACTGGTGAGCTAAGGGCCTATTGAATTCAGAGTTGGGAGTAGAGAGTTAGGGGTAGGAGGTAGGATGTTCCTGGAAGGAGACTTGGTACAATCTGTATCAAGAGTCGGTAAGGTGATGGGGGGGGAGCATTGAGGAATTTCTCTGGAGATTAGATACCATCTGGAGTGAGAGTTATTAAGTAGGTTTGAGTTAGAGTATTGAGGAAGTTGGAAGGCGATTGTGTGCCATCTGGAGATTTACATATTGTGGTAGTTGGATAAGGAGGAGAGGGACAGTCAGGGAAGTTGGAGGAGCAAAGAGCCATACCTAACTGTGAAAGAGGACAGAGTAAAACTAGAGAAAAACAAAGTTGCAAGACCCGAGGTGTTGAAAGGAGAACAAGTGCCCTTATTAGTCAGAGAGACCAGGACTGTTTCGGCAGGCCATGTCAATCCAGGGAATGCTTCAAAAGTGTGAGGAGGCACAAGACTGTGCAATCACACTGAGGAAAGGGGGCTGAGACCAGAATCCAAAACCAGTTACCTAGAACAAATAGTGTATCAGACAACAGCAGACTCACCAAAACTTTGCCTGATGCGCTGGGAGCAAACAAGTATTAAGAAAAATCCAGCTTTGTCTCAGACATTTTAAAGAGTATTTTAGATTTTTCAAAGTCCTGAACCTTTGGCTTTCAAGTTCGTCCACCACAAACTTGGGTGGAAGAGGGTTCAGGGACCCTGAAAAGACACATCTGAATAACAAAGCAATGGTTTTCACTGGACATTGGAGTAAAAGTCCAGGATGCAGTCATTACATAAACTTTGTAAGAGATATTTCATTTGATTACAATTCCTTGATTCCTCCTTCAGATTATATATATATTTTTTAAATATCACCCTCAATGTCTTTACTGTCTGATTCTAAGGTCCTCATCATCCGAAGGGAACTCAAGTCTACTTTTAGTTTCCCATTCGCATGCCTTTTAGTTACAGTTATTTCCTTCACCGGAACCTTCCAGATTAAAAATATTCAGTGTGGATTCAATGAGACACTTGGGTTACTGCAATCAACTTGTCCTGTGTTGTCTCCCTGCTCGGCCATCATGTGATGAGAATGTAAGCTTGTCAATAACTGGCATGAACCGCATCCTGCGTAAGGATAATTTTTGCAGAAAAGGAGGGGCTAGTCCAAGTCAGAGGGGCTGGTTCAAGTGACTTGGCACTACTGAAGACCCATGATTGGCAGTGGCAGAACAATGATACTCCACAACAAGCAGAGGCTAGAGTGATCCCCGGCAGTACCCAGGAAACTGCCTGGAGCTTGGCAGTACCCATTGCAAAACTGTATTAGTCCTTGAAAACTCTCTCATACTCTATGTGGGCCTGGAGGAGTGTGGGAACTGCTAGGGCCCAATCATCCAGGCTCAAGGTCGATATGTGAGGATCTTCCCAGCAACACGAGCGATAACCACCAGAGAAGGTGGGGTGCACCCAAGAGCAACATCATCCGTTCTTTAATCCAATGGTGTATGGCAGCTCTGGTGGCTGTGAAAGGCATGACTCATCAGATACATATCTTCATGCGCTGTGACATGCATGGATAGGCAAGTAGGATTCGGTACACACCCGTAGACGGGATTTCAATGCCCTGAGCCCCTTATCTCCTCTTTCGTAATGGGCGATTGTACCAAGAGCATACTCTTTGGGAGTTTGGGCATAATCACAGAACATTCTAGTCATTAAAAAATTGTCCTTTTGAAAAGGAAATCTGTAATGCTCACTAAGGACATGCAATTTCCTCTGTGCAGATTTGTTTTATTCTCCCATATACACTTTACGCAGCTGTTTAAATTGATTTGACCTGATTTCTGTCATTCAAAACAAGATTTTAATTGGTAAAAGCTGTTCATTTATTTTTTGGGAAGACACATCTTTTACTGAGATTTCAGACATGGAAATGTTTAAAGAATGCCAAACAAATGTCCTGAACGGATGCTGGCCACACTTATATATGTATTCATTTGTCAAATACTCAATTACTTCCGAAAATCATCACCGTCACAGGTTAATTGCAATCGGACGGTGTTCCCTTGTGAAACAATTTTATCTGGTTGTGTTTTGCTTGTTTTGACATTTCAGGGTTTCTTAACAATACTGACATTTCAAAGAAGCATGTAAAATGGAGTTTTGCAATTTTACATTGTTTTTCAGAAGACTGCATTCATGGGGAAGTTTGGTGATACAGCCTGGATAGTTTTGATGGGGGTTGGATGAGGTAAAGTTCCAGAGGGATGGGTACTTCACTTGCAAAAATACATTGGTTTAGGTTTCTTGGTATGTGGACTGCTTTGCGGGTAAAGTGAGCAATAGGTGAGCTTGCTTCATAGCACAAAACCACTAGTGGTTGGACTAGCTAAAAGACCTCACGGCCCTGGTATGCAGAGGTGGGATGCTGCACTCGCTTGTGAAAAGCAAATGCTGCTCAATGGGCGCAATGAGGATAACAGTGAACAGCGGACACTGATAGAGTAAAAGGGGAACATGTCACTCTGTCAGCATGTCAGTGTCCTGCGCTGTGCTAACACTGTCAGCAACATTCTTGCTGCAACGACTGTGATGGTGTGGGTGTACCGGCCGGCCGTGATCTGCAACGGGGTGCAATGAACAGCGCCTCAATGTGGCACCGCAGAGTGGTACCCTCCTGGCCACCTCCCAAAGTAAAGGAGCTCCTTCCCCCTAGAACAGTCACCAGGGACAATACATAAGTGGACATACATAGATTAAGGACAATGGACACTGGGCATTTTTAAGTGCAGCTGGGCAGTACGGCCAGCTGTGCTCAGGACGTGACCATGATGGGTGAAGTGCTAGAGTGGAGGCAGAGGAAGTGAGGGATGGAGGCAGGTTAGAGGAGAGAGAAAAATGTTAACTAGCAGGCAGATGAGAGGTAGGTTAAGAGGGTAACTTGTAAGTAGGCTTTTAGCGTGGTTTTGACCAAATCCATGTTTCCTAAATTGCTTCTCCCCAGTTATATTTACTGTTTTTTTTTTTCATGAGAGTTCTTGTGTGCTGTGCATGCCTGTACCGACTTATGAGGCTATGGTGCACTCTTGAAGGGATTTAAATAACATGAAGGAATGATAAAATACATTGAGAAAGGGTACATAGGAGAAGAACGAACATGGAGGGGGACACAATCTGATGCTTTAGACAAATACTGTTTGTTAATCTCTGAAAAAACACTCTTGCATATTCCCTTAATTAATTATTTGAATTATCCGGAGAAGAAAGAGGAGGAGAGAGGTTTCTCTTTAGTCTTCCTGCGGATGCATACGCATGGTAATTGGCCCCTGCCACCACAGAAGAACATGTTTTTGTATAGATTTGTTAAATCTTGTTTTACTCTCTGATCATTAGTACAAGAGGTACACCTCAAAGGCTTACAACACGGGTGAACATTGCACTACAGCAGACAATGAAAAGCACCTGTAATGCAGTGCATTAATTATTCGTTGATGGCTCACGTCTTTCGCTTTTAAGCAATTTGAGGATGTTTTAGGCGCAGGAAATGCGACTAGCACATGTTTTAATAACAAAAGATGATTTGGATAAAAAGATTAGTGCGTCGCCCTTGATGCATATGGGAATTCATTTTTAATATGTAATCCCTCTTGTAGATGGTTTTAATGCTCGTATTACGGATGGCGGCACACATCAATTATGGCTTAAACAGTCGAATGGTAATCTTCAGAAAATTGTGCCTGGGACTTCAGAAAATTAAAAAGCCCTCAACGATGTCAGACTTTTATTTTTTATTTATGAAGGCATGGCTACAAGCAACAACAGAACATGGAACACTGTACTGAAGCAATTTAAAAGAGAATATTGAGAAACAGCAATCAATGGGTCTCATTACGAGTTGGGTGGTGCAGGTTAAATGTGGTGGTAAAACCATTGAGGCTGAATTACCACACAGCCTAACTATACGTTTGGTGGAAATTTGGAGAATTCGCCCCCAGCTCAGAGCTGGAGATAAATCCAACACATTTTCTGCCTAATTTTGGCAGGAATTACCGCCAGCTGAATTACCACTGTGGTAGTTCTGCCCAATTCACCCATGGTCTAATAGGGGCTAACACCGCCACCACCACTTGTAATCTGGCAGTGATACCACCGGACCTATTGGCAGTAACTGTATTACAGTTTGGTGATATCTCGGCGGATTTATCGTCGTTATGCCACTGGACTCGTAATAAGCGTGAATGTGTGTATAGTGTCAAGACAAATAGGACGTGTGACAAATGTACAACCTCACATTTTATACACCCTCTGATATTTCTTGCCTCAAACACTTCTTGTATCTTTCCTACCCCCTACCACCTAGTCATCTCATTGATGCCCCCGCCTCCCCAACCTAGTTTCGATGTGCATTTAAGCATTCCCCCATTCTCAGTGCACTGCCCGTCCTCTCACCATTCAAGCCTAACCCCCACTTCTGAGTTCTTCTACCCGGTACTCTCCAAATACTTAACATTCAAGACCAATATAGCACAGAATTCAGTCTTGTGGGAGGGTTATTCAGTGATCCCCGTGACAATGTACATCAATGTACACTGGTTATGAAATACATACTATTTAAGGCATATTTATATTGTTCAATCAAGCGAGAGGGATTGAAGGCTTTTCATTTCTTATGCTATTGACTGCTCTGAAGAATTAAGCAATGAGGCACTAAGACTGTTTATAATTTGAAATTGGTGAAGTTGATCATGACTTTTTTACTTGCATCAAAACTTGATTGCTGAACAGATTGGCGGTCTCGGGTTCGGGGTTTGGTATTGGTGATTAGAAATGTATTATTTGAAGGTGCTAAGAGGTGGGGCATAACCCCTTATTAGGCTGAATATGTTGAGGGTATTCAGAACACTATGGCGAGCATGGATACTGGAAATTTAAGTGAAAAACGACCATTGGTTATCCGTTGGAAGCTAGTGTAACCTTTCAAAACAATATTGTTGGGTGGGAGGAGTTATTGGTTGAGAACCATTTCTGGACACTGGGGAAGAGTGTGACGCCTTTGATAGGTTTTGCCCAACCTCTCGTACAGGTACCGCTTGACTTCTCTCAAGTTCCCCACAGGCTGGCTGTATCACCAACTGTAATGGTCTCATTTTAGCCATCACACAGCTAGAAAACAGGGTATATCTTTATTCCGTGTACTGTACAGGCTAGGTGTATAATCTCAACTACTTGAACTATTGTGTACCTAATGCATCAATTCTATGTATTTCATATGCAGCTAGCACATATCATTCTTGAATTAACATTTAATGATTGCACATTTAATGTTATTTAACATAGCCTGTTATGCTGTGTTCTGGTAGCAGGAAATGAGTGCTGTTTATTCTCCGTGCTTTCTTGCTCTATGGTTTGGCGGTGAGTGCTTTCTCTGTGTTCAATTGGCAGGTGGTGTGTGTGTGGTTGGATTGTGCTCACGGAATTGATTCCACTTGCTATGTTAATTTCACTGGGGCATATCGGTACAGAGTGATGTTGTGGCCTTGCGCACTAGTGATTGGGACTTCTTATCCGGATTCTAGAACACTGTTGGTGAGGATCGGTTGAGCCAGCTGGGGCTAGTCACTGGCTTCTTTCATGGGGTGCCTCTAAGCCAAGCTCTGGATGAGTCAGAGCACTGGTGTATTCCAATGCATGACCTAGATGACATGACACGGGTGCATTCACAGCTCTATCTCCAGTTTAAGCACTTGAAGCCAAGAGCATATGCTGATTTGGGGCGTGTGGTAAGGCAGAAAAATGACACACACAGCCCTTTTAGATACGGTTCAAAATCAGCCTTATTAATTATATTTCTGGAAAATGGTCGAACAACATACTTTTAGGGGGCTATAGAATGAACCACATATCATAAAGAAGTATCTAAAGTAAAGATACTCGAGAGAGAGACCAACTAATCATAGGACTGCATCTGTCCAGCACCTACTTGTATCAATGATCAAACACACAAGTTACACAAATCGTATTCTTACAGTCCCTGCCCCTTCTTAGGACACGATACTCTACACAATAATGTTCAAAGGATGTCGTCCACAGAGTGTCTTCAAACGTGATCTTAGCAAGTCCTTAGCCTGCAGGCTGCCCTAAGAATCAAACAGAACATGTTCTAAAGTTTGGTCAACAAATTAGATCTTCAAACCAAACCTCGACCTGTCCAAGCACTATATTAATGAATTCAACAAACAATTGCCTTGTGTAAAGACTCTTCCAAAGTGTATTCACTGTCTGGACTCCTCTCAGACTTCCTGGGTTCACTAGTTTCTCTGGAGACCTCTCCCAGGGGATTGTTTCTACTGTATTTATTTCCTTGTCATAGGCTCTCTCTCAGCCACTGGTTCTGTCAACGTTCATCTTAGTTCACTCCAAAACATGTGTTTCCTAGCCTTAATTTTAAGGGTTTTTCTCCTTTACCCCCCTCCTTCAACGTCCATTTATGGTAGTGGATATGTTAACACTCTCCTGCCATTTATCCATCAGGAAGAACCTTCCTTCAGGCTTCGATCTCCAGCATCATACTGTATGCCCAACTTTCTCCAAGCAGCCAATCCTCTTGTCTGCAGTGCCCTGGGTTACTAATCTTCTCCAAGGTAGCACCATCCATGCAGCTGCAGGGACTATTTCCATCCAGGCTCCTTCCCCTATGTCTATTCTCTACCCCCCTTTTTAATTGTGTAGGTGGTAGATGGTTCCATGCTGGTTCTGTTTCTAAGATGTGGATTGGCTCTGTAGAAGCGCAGTTTCTAATGTTTATTTGAATCCCTGATTCAGGCGTCCTTTGCAGCTGTTCATTTTGGAATTTCCCTTGCGTGTTGGCTACTCTTCGTTCAATGCAATCTGTAGCATCAGAGCCTTTTAGGAATTGCTCCTGCTCTGTTATCAGCATCTGTGATTCACTGTGACTGAGACTGTGACATTCCTTTGAAGGTGAGTTAAAGAACCCCTTTGTTTCTGTGGTGCAGCCTTTGCGCTCATGTCTTTTGATACTAGGCTGCTTGATTTGGAAAACTCTCCTTCAATGTTGGTGGCAAGAGTAGAGTGGGGATCAGATCCCATACTTGTCCCTGGAGTACCCTTTGCCAATAAAACCATACTAGTCAACGTTGCCTTAAATCCTTGATTTGGAGCTTGGGTAGATGCTCCTACCATTATTTCTCTGGGGTTGGAAACAAGGATCTTAAAACGCGTGGTGGGTATGAAGCTGTGCTTTGGTGACGAACCTGCGGGATCCCACTTCTTCCACCATCTGGTAGGCATATCGAGTAGCAGCTGGAGTCAGACCCACCTAGTCTCGAGCTACTCACATTGTAAAATGGCTAGGGCTTGGAGGTCAATGCAGTGCAGTGCAGTTTACTGTTGTTTTGATTCCAATTACATGAGTGTCCCTATCTAACTGTGTGCATACTGTGCTAGGTCTTGGACATTGGAGGTGAGTTGTCTTTTGCTCTCTATTTACTTTCTTTGCGCATGTATGTGCATATATATGAACATGTGGGATTTGTCAAGTGCAATTCTAGTGGGAAGCAATGGAGCATTGCACATATGGAGTGTATCCAGTGGGTTAGAAGTATGTTGCAGGGGTAGCAAAGGGGTTGGAAGGGTAGCAGGAGCGTGTGAGGGGGGAGCTTGGGAAGGGGAGATGTCTGGTTGAGTTGTATGGTTGAGTGGAGCGATCAGCGTTTAGCGAGATGATCATTGTAGTGCATGGACCTGAATACCTTACTCAAGGGTAGGATGGAGGGGACCTTTCTTCTCTGAATTGACAACTTGTTCCAGAGACAGAATGCATAGCAGTAAAAGGTACGTTTCCTGTTTTTTTTCCCTTGTGCAGTTTTTAGTTTCAAGTTTGGCAACATCATGGTGTGTGGTTTTGCCCTGGGCCCCGGAGGTTGTGAGAATATTTAAAAAAAAGCCACACTAATCAGATATACACAACACC
This sequence comes from Ambystoma mexicanum, assembly GCF_040938575.1. NCBI lineage: Eukaryota > Metazoa > Chordata > Amphibia > Caudata > Ambystomatidae > Ambystoma > Ambystoma mexicanum. Next base: position 1,227,107,482 of record NC_090933.1, on the reverse strand, counting down.
ATTTTTAGATCCCAATGGTATGAACCCAAGTGTATACAGGCACATATCACCTTCCTTAAGCACCTAAGGGGCAATGTGACATGACATTTGAGCCTGACATTGACCTTTGCTGCACCTGCATGAGGGCAGGAATAATGTTATTTTGTGAACTATACAGCTTCTCATACTTTAGAGTGCCTTGCATGCAGGAAATTGGTATTTGCGTTTTATGTAGCACAAAACTAGCGTGGGACTAACACAGTGCTGTTCATGCTTTAGAGAGAATATTATGGGCACATTTACAAGACAATGGATGTAGGTCCAATATCACACCTAAGAATTCTCTGAAAAGCTGGGTCTTGAGTTCTTTTCTGCTCTAGCATTGGAGCTGTCCTGATTGCAACCTGGATGGCATTCATGTATGCTGGGACACAGCAGTAGAAGGACTGATTCCATGTGTGCCCGTTTTATTTCAGATTGGCAACGCCCTGACTTCTTGAGGAAATTATGCCAGCAGAGATGGTAGATTTTGCAGCAAGGTAGACAGGCATGCGGGCAGTGGTTGATATTATGTGATGCAGGGGATATTGGAGATGAGGCGAGAGGAGATAAGCAACCAGTGTAGATGATGGGGGTGATAAAGTTGCATTTTAGCAAACCTATTCTCAGGAGTACCACAGCGTGATGGATCACTGAGAGGGTGTATTTCCTCCATCAATGTGTACAATCACAAGGACCTGTGCCACAGCCCGGAATCCCAGAGGTGGGACCAAGGGCTTTATCTTGTGGAACAATGTCAGTGGATACCAGGTGGTCTAGACTGTTTTGGCTCTATCCAGTGATAATGTTGGTTGGGAAAGAGGTTGCCAGGGGGAGGCATTTCCCCAAATTTGCACTCCCACAAAAGTGAAGCACTTTCCCCACATATCTTTGGACTCAAGTTAGAATAGAACATTTCACCTATCCTAGAATATGTGGGGGTAAGGCTTTTAGGGTGCAGGTTGAAATTCGCCTACCTGGTAACTTTTCCCCAGTGGACGTTATCACTTGGAACCCTTTTGTCAATATGCTGCTAGAAGCAGATATTAATGTCTACGATGAGCTCGTTTGATCAGGTGGAGTGGATGAGTTGAGGAGTGAACCCTTCTAAGTGACTGTCATTTAATCAACCGTGGATGATTTCCTGTTTGGACGGGAGAACCAGATCTGTTTTGATTGCGTGGAGCTAGATTTGAATGGTGGCATGGCATTTTCAGAGGCGTTGTATGTCATGGGAGCAGTTAACTCTGAGGTGCAGCTGAGTATCATCTGTGTATTGGTGTAGAGAGATGTTTGGATCATCATGGATTGAACTTAGTAGTTCCATGTATAGGTTGAACATCATTGTGGAGAGCATTGAGACTTGTGGAACTCTGCATGTGATCGGGTGGAGGTCAGATCTAAGGTTGCCCATCTGTACAGAATGGTGTCTATCTGATAGGTAAGGGGTATTTTAGAACTTACCAACAAAACAAAACCTTTTCTTCTCCGACTAAGTTCAACCTTCGCACACACTTTTCATGACTGGACCACATTTGGCCCGCAGTTTGGGCAAGCCCTGAGTTACCATTCCTGACTGTGCAAGTAGAAACATATAAAGGTAATTCCGGTGCTAGAAAGTAATAACGATTTAACTGGCATGCTGAAGCACATTGTTAGCCCATCAAACAGCTCAACAGAATTGTTAACTAACTACTGTTCTTAAAAACATCCTCACATGCGTTTGATTCCAAACATGGTAGTCTATACCTTTCTTTCAGCAATCCATACCCAGGATCCACCGAAAGGAGTCTCACACACACACACACACACACACACACACACACACTTTTTGTAACCTATATCTCCCCCTCCTTACGTATGTGGCCCTTTCACCCTCTTTCTCATCCTCTCCTCTACGCCATACTCTTTTTTCTCTGCATACTAAGGTTTGGTGGGCACAAACACTGGCGTAACCGGGATCCCCGCAGTGTGGGGGGCCCCATGCTGGCCATGCTCAGCAGGGGGGACAATGGCAGTGAGGGCCCCCTCAGAAGGTCTAGTAGGGGGTCCACAACATTTTCTGTTATGCCTTTGGACACAAATGCCAACTTTCAGACAAGCCAGTCACTCTGAGACCGATACGGTGGTGACTCGGCACAGTATACAATCTTTGAAATATAACACACATAATAGATTAATCTCCTGACTCACGTTACCTCTCATAATTTCACTGATCTTCATGCATGGGAGTAGCACTGGCTCAGAGATAAGTCTTCTGCTTATCTCTATACCTATCTACTGCTGCACATTACGTATGCCTGTCACTTACCTCAAATCTGGAACAGTGGGCTTCATTATGAGTCCGGCGGTAGCCGTGCCGGTAAAAACGGCACAGTGGCTGCCGAACTCATTTTTTTCTGGCGCTCGACAATGGGACTTACCTGGGCATTAAACCCCCGGCGGTCCCTGTAAATGCCCCTCGCCGGGCAATAATTACTCCCCATTCTCATTTGAGTCCCATAGGACTCAATGGGAATGAGGATGTCGGATGCACTGGCACCATTCATTAATGGTGTTAGTCCATCCGTCAAGGTCTGTGAGTGGGTCAGACCTGGCGCGTGAAAAGGCACCCGCTCGCACAACTCGTAGTTTGCCGGTCTGGAAACAACGGTACTGGCAAGCTTACCGGTACCATTGTTTCCAGACCGGCAACCTCATAATGAGGCCCATTATGTTGATGCTCAGCTGTACTGCATTTTGCGAAAAACCTTCACATTATTTTCCATGATGTTTGCTATGTCTTCCTTGGATGTAGAGGTGTTTATTTGTTGTTTATTTCATATCTCTGTGAATTCTGCTCCCTGTATCAACCCAGGGATTTTTGACTCCAAGCGTTTATTGTATTCTTGACATTCCTTTGCCCGTGTTACACCATTTTGGGATTCCGCTCTATATATCGGACACTCAGTCATCGTTAAAAACCAGTGATCGTTGCCTTACTACCTTTACCTATTGGGCCTGGAATACTACACTCCCTGCCCACAAAAACAATTAGTTCCATGGTTACACATTAAAAAGCCTACTTACAATGAGGGTCATTACGACCCTGGCGTTAAGGGTTTAACGGCGCTGTAAAAGGTGTCAGCGCCGTTAAACCCTTAACGCCTGATTACGAGGTCCCTTTGCAGGACCCGACCTTAATGGCTGGTTTTACCAGCCGTTCTAGAAGGGTCCGCAAAGGGACCTCGGTGCTAATTACAGTACCGCAATTTGCGGTACCGTACTTAGCGCCTTCCCCAGTCCCATTGAGCCCTATGGGGCGAAAATGGGAATGGGGAAGGGCCATGGTGAAATGGGGAAATACTGCCCCGCCAACCTTGGAATGGGGCGGTATTTCCCCATTCCACCATGGCGGACTTGTTACAACACCGGCACCAACCATGGTGCTAATAGCGCCATGGTTTAGCGCCGGGGTTGTAATGAGGGCCAATATCTGTGAGACAGAAAATACTTTATTCATCTTCACCAATGCCTTCAGTTATGTGTGGGTCTGAGCCCAAACAAGGACAATAGCTAGTAAATGAGAGCAGAAAGACATGATCCCAAGACAGTTTACAAAGTTCTATGTGCATTATCAGTGCTACGAGGCAACCTCAGCTCACATCACACTTCGTATCTGTGGATGGACGGTGAGTAATCTTTTTATACAGTTTCATTGTTTGATATATGCTGTGCACATGTGTTTTAGGTATGCCACGCTAATTCTAATCAAAGGGGCAGTTGTTGAAAGTGTGCAGTTCGAAACCCTGAGTAATTAAGGTGCATCTATGTTAATTAAGGCATGTCTAAATCCATGCACTTTCGTTGTGGTTAATGTGGTGTGCCACGCCTTTTTAGAGAACGGTGTTCCTCCCAGGGCTCGTGCTAATGTCACATGTCTGTGACCATGTGATTTACTGAATAAAAAGGATGAGCCATTTCCGGCTCGTCATTCGATGCCAGCTATCTTCTTTCTGCTGTGTCTGATGGCTGCAGCGCGATTCTGGCACAGCGTTGCAGGCAGGGGGCCTGCTCCTGGAGGGCCCTTTACCAGGACAGTGCCCTTGCTGGGCAACACCGTCCATAATGTCCCTCACTGTACTGACAGAGCCACTGCCGGCGAACTCTGCAAGCATGCTTTTGGTCCTGTTGGGCAACTCCGGATGCATTGGCTGTGATGCCTGGGTGCCCCCAGGGCCGTGGAAGAGGCAATATGCCTATGGGCTCATAATGTGTTCGCTGTCCGTGTGCATTGGCTGAGTGCCCCAAGCCAAGGTGTGCCTGAACCCGGTGGGTGCCTTGGGTCTATAACATAAGAGTTAAGGGATGTCTCGTAATGTATAAAAGGGACACATATATGAAAATGAGGCCATGTCTTTGTCCCTGTTATTTAGTATATCATCAAGAGATTCCCCATGAACACATTTAGAGGCATTCCTGATATGGGCATTTGTTCTGCTGGATGTGTCTTAAGACCAACATTGTCTGACGCTTTCCAAATAGGGTCCTCTGCTTTTTGAATAAACCTGGGCCACTCCTGTAAAAGAAGACAGACTTCAGTATTCACTGAAAGGAGTGGAGACATTGGAGAAGCTAGTGAGTTCCACTGTTCTCACTGGGTGGTGTTGGGTTGGACGACAGTTCTCCAGTTACAATCCAGGGAAGTGTGCAAGTAGAATCGCTCCCTCTTTTTTGTCTCACCCAGTGGTCGAAGTGTATGAAAAGAAGTAGTGGAGCTATGTTCCCTACTGGCCTGCACCCACTCACCACACACCCCAACGCTGCGCCACCCCCACACACAATACAAACGCCCAAACACATGCACCTGCTGTTTAAAGGAACGTTCATTACAGTGCACTGAAAGTGCACGTTTCTACTGCTTCCTACACATTTATTTTACAACAAAACCATTACGGAACGGATTCTTTTCAAAACAAAAGTATAGGAACAGTAGAGCTTAATTTAAAAAAGTAGAGGTGCACCGCTCCCGACCGCTCCCGCTCACTTGGACCGCTGGTTACACCTCAGGCCACAATCGATATCTTGTATTTTGTCATGTTACTCTCTGAAAGAGCCCAAGAAGCATACAATCCAGATGTCTACGTTTGGTTTTTAACTGTGGCTGTATAAACACTTCAGTGCCAACTATATCTGTGTTGATCCTGGCATTTGTTTCTAAGCATTGTCTCACCTCAGTCCACAATCGATATCTTGTATTTTGTCATGTTACCCTCTGAAAGAACCAAAGCAGCATACAATCCAGATATTTACGTTTGGTTTTTAACTGTGGCTGTATAAACACTTCAGTGACAACTATATCTGTGTTGATCCTGGCATTTGTTTCTAAGCATTGTCTCACCTCAGTCCACAATCGATATCTTGTATTTTGTCATGTTACCCTCTGAAAGAACCAAAGAAGCATACAATCCAGATATTTACGTTTGTTTTTTAACTGTGGCTGTATAAACACTTCAGTGCCAACTATATCTGTGTTGATCCTGGCATTTGTTTGTAAGCACTAACGTATGATGTTGCCAAAATCCTCTCCTTCCTAAACGTCCTAAACGGACAGCCTCATGGTCTCAATCTGGTCTTTGAACACATGAACCAAAGGTATCAATCACATCACTGTGGGTTGTGTTATCATTGCTGACAGCCTGCGGAGCATCTTCAAAAGGTAGTAGAAGCTGGATGAGGAATTGCGTTATCCTCCATTGACTAGTAATTGGATGACCCTGCTACACCTTTGCATGGCCTCACATACTCCTTGACAGATTTGTTATTTTCATCGAGGCATTGTATTTTATATAGGGTTGGATTTCATTGGGAGGAAATCACCTTTATGAGGTTGCAACGTTATACACCTATCTCAAGCCAGGCCAGGGACGGTCCCCATGAACCCAAACCACAAGCTGGATCGGGAGGAGTAAAGAATCTGCAAACGAAATTGCTGTTAATCAGGAGATGGGTTACAGCCTAAGTCCTTACCTTACTCCAATGCGACACATACATTAAGGTGGATATTTTAGGAATCCCAACAGGAACCACGCTTGATTTATAAAAAAGCACATGAGCATTTTCATTAAACATTAGTACCACTAATCCCCTTCTAGTTTTCCCTGGCAAGAGTTCTTATATCTGGGACTGCCCCTTCAGCCCATATGAATTTAGAGGGTTCAGAGAGGGAACCATAGGGTCGGACCGTTGAAACAGACTTAAGCCTGGCCACCCCCTGCCGAGCGAGGCCAGAGCATGGCCTCATTGGTTGGTCCCACCCCTGAGGTAGCCTCGGGCTGATCGCCTCTTCCCTGACCCATGTCGCGCCAAGGTAAACGCAATCCCTTCTTCCCTGCCTTACATGCAATGCACTTTATTTATCACTATGCACAATCCCCCAGTTAATCCCCTACATTAATACTCTCATAACTAATATACTGCATAACTATAATTATAAATATGCAATTAACTATACATTTAAATAAATACAAACAATAACATATACAACGTATTATTTTATATAGGGGTTACTGTTGCAGTCAGCCACCCATTTTCAGTACCTGACCGTGATGTCCCTGATGGTTGATGGGGGGTGTGCCACCAAATGCAAATGCAAATAGGGGCTGTTCTTGCATCAGTCTGTGGTCTTCTGGGGTGGCCATGTTCACCAGATGCTGTCACTCTCAATGCAAAGCCCAGAGCATGCAAACAGATACCACACTCAGGTAAGCATGACACACTCATTGCCGCTACTGTAGCCCTCTCTTATCTTCTGGGCAGCCCCATGCCCCGGAGGGTATCTGCAATCAACACCACACCTCACTGCCCTGATCTTATGTTCTGATTTGCCCAATGCCCTGGGTGACCCCCCGTGATGGACGCAGCAGCCCTTGGCTCACTTTAACCTTCTTGGATGGCCTCAATTCCTAGGGGATCTTTCCACAATTACAAATGCAACCAGCGGCCACTGGCCAGTTCCTATTCAGGCAGCATACCCGTTGCTATGTGGATGACACCATCATCAACCGCCACACCAGCAGAACACTGGAAGAATGGACTTTCTCCAGCCTCTCCTCTTCACGGGGTTGTCCGACATCGCAGCACAGGACTTATTCACTGCTCCCTTTCCTCCCAAGCCACCTGGTATTCACAGCCCAGGAGGACTTCACTTCATCAGGGCCCGCCTCAGCTAGCACAGTCCCATTGTTCTGTTCATGGCACCTGGCCCACGTGTCCTAGACAGGGCAGTGCTTTCTGCTCCCCACTGGTCACCCATGCATGCGACCCATGGGCTTTAACTGATTGGTCCCATCTCATCTAGACACAGCCACCAAGCACTCCCTGGTGCCCAAGGTGCTCTGGGCACACAGCCCAGGCCTGCAAAATATACCTGGTCACCCCACACATGCGGCCCAGATACAAATTGACTCCAGCCTCGACTCTAGGGGACTGTGTTCTTCTTCTCATTAAAATGTGTTTCTCCCACATGGAATCCTTTCACTCCTGTCCAGCCATTCTTGGACAGAGGAGGTCTGGCTTTTTTCTCAAACTTTCATCCAGCCGCATGGTGGTCTGAATGGATCAGTCCAGGTAGCTCTTTCTGATAAACTCAATACACACAAACACTACACAAAAAAAATATTTTATTCCTACCCCCTGGTGTCTGCATTGTAATTTCTAATGTTTTCTTAGGGGACAAGGATGTAGCCCTGCTTAGGCACGCCCTATTTGGCCCACAGGCTCTATAGGGTTACATTTCATTGGGCGGAAACCACCTTTATAAGGCAGAGATGGTGAAGGTCAGTCATGGTTTGCAGTCATCTCAGCATCTTCCGGCTTTGTCAGATTGTCTGAAACACAATTTTGTGCCACACGGTCTTCATGTTGGCAACCATTTTCTTTTTTCAAAAGGTCATATATAATGAGGTTCAAGCAGCAGCAAAAAGGCTTCCAAGGAGAAATTGCCGTCCTCCATTGCACATTAAGGCCGTCATTACGAGTGAGCCGGTCCAGAAATAAGGTGCCGGCAACATTAATGGCACCTTTTCCAGACCGGCTCACTCTGTGTTTGCCGGAAGGGGCTGTGAACTAAAGGCAGGCCTGACCTGCCGGTGCATGTCCCTACCGTCAAATAAATCACTGAAGCACCGGCACCGTTCCTATTCCCATGGAGTTTATTTATTTAATTATTAAGTGCCGAAAGCCCTCAGGCATCTGGGCACCAAAACATAAACACACAAGGACAACCATCAGAAAACAGGACACAGGGCAACTTGATTAGGCCCGGAACAATTCATTTGAACAGATTAGTTATTATCGGGCAGTGAAAACGGTAAACCGAGGTTGCCAGTAGATTGCCGATACTACCCACAAACTCCCATGAGGGCCAACGTTTTGTTACCATTGTTGCTGACAACAAAACCAACAGCCTTTCATTTTGCTATGAGCCATGCCAAAACATTGGCAATGAACACTACCAGGATTTCTGCTGCTGTGTATCATGGCAAACACTGAAACAGTTGATTTCTGGCAATGTTTTTGCAATATGGCAGTTGTGGACTAGGTGGTTAAATAGCCCAATGTGCAGTGCTGTACATATAGTTGGTTGCATGTCCACATGTCCGTTGTCCCATGAAGAGTGTTCATGTCAGACCCCGGTATTGTTTTCAATCATCATGAAAGGGCTTCTATGAAGATCAGAAACTGCGACTGTGGAAAAATATGTGCATTATATGCCTATATTTATATCAACAAATTCCCAGAATCCTTCAGTGATGACAACAATTGGTACAGGGTTAGAAAAGACACACCTTCAGCCAGCTTCCCATTGGTAAAACACACCGGGAGATTGTGTCAGTTGTACTTTGTATACCTAGTGAAAGCAGTCTAGATGCTGGATTGTTTAAGATTGCTTGGCGTGATTGTCTCCTTTGCACGTCTGATCTAGAAACTATTGTTTTGCTATCATTTCAGAACATAATGTGTTTGTTCAGTATTACTTTGCACCCACTTTCTTGATGCGGCAGGTAATTTGTTAGCAAACTTTGTTCATCAGTTACAGCTCTTTGTGGTGTATTGCACTAATAATAACACATGCTTACTGTAAGGAAAGCATGGTAGTAAACATTAAGACAGACAAAAGTGATCACAGTTTAAGGGTGTTTATTAAAATTCAATGGGGTTAGAAAAACACCTATATAATCCTAAATCTAAAGATGGGAGCAAGCTATGACCATCAAATAATAATAACGCAGTCCTAGTTAAGTCTGTCAAAATAAAAGGGCCTATACTAATAAACCTATTGTCAATCCTTACTTCTAAATACAAATAGTGTGGGAAACAATGTTATGCAAAAAGAAAAGTTTTCAAGAAATGATATTTCAGGATGTTAAAGCCATTGGCTTCCCTTCCCACATTTTCAGCAGGGGACAATGCGGTACACTCAAGCTTAATACTCTCTGGCTTCTCTAGCACAAGGATGTAGTTCAACACCTCAACATCAGGGTTTATGTCCCAAAGTCTCTTTTCCATTCAAAGTCTCTTGTTTCAGAGAGCCTGATGCACCACAACAGTTCCTTTCTTCTTAGGATTTCACATATACAACTTCACAGGTGACTTTTGATTCTGCCCGGGGCCCCTTCTGCTAGGCTCAGACTCACATTAACACAAAACTTCTTGGGTGATTCACTGTTCACCCCGGGTTCCCATTTGCCGGGCTCATATTCATTTTAACAGAAAACCTTCAATTGATCTCCCTCTGCCGTGCTTGGACCAACTTTATCTACTTTTCCAAACTTTCTTTACTTCAAAAATCAAAGACTTTCGACTGGGCGCAGGATTTTGTGCATCCTAGCGCAGGACCACTTCGATTTACAATTACTTGTTCTCTTCTTCATATAACCTTTTTCTCACTTTCACTTTTGCCACTTCTCAGCTGGATACCTTACAGAAACCTTCAATTGAGCATCCACGCGGTGCAGGACCACTCTGTCAAAGGTATTAAATCTTACTTTGGATGTTCCATCACTCCTCAGCATTTCAACTTTAATTGCATCCTTCAACACACGCGTTTCAACAATGTTTGTTCCAGCGCTCGCCATGCAATGTTGCTGCTTGCAACCTTGGCTTCAACAAAGACCAGTCTTGTATCGGTCTCCCCCACTCACCGGCTGTGTTGTTTTCACTTGGGCCGCTTTGTTCTTGGAGCCTAGGTCGGTACCACTGTGGCTCCTGCTCTTCCCCACCTTTACTATTGACAAAGGAGGGCCTCGGGTCTCTCCGACACACAATGCAGGACGTTTCTTTCTGCTTTTCTGGTCTAATGCTTTCTATTCTTGAGGGTTCAGGAACATAACAGCTCCTCATCGAAAAAAGGTCAAGGGAACCTCCCTCCTTGTGATCCCCTTCTATTTTGCCATCTTTCTTCTCTCGTTCAGCTTTCATTTTGAAACTGCTGTTTTCTCGTGTGATTTGCCTCACTCAGAGTGTTCTTTTATGCTCCGCCTTTTATCCATGTGGGGAAGCTTAATGGAAGTTAGATGTGTGTGATGGTCAGTAATTGCCTGACCCTGCCTGACCATTGTATTGGGACACCTCAGGTATACAGCTCGGGTTTTATTCTGTTTTCTATCATAGCTGGCTGTCTGTGAGAAAGTGTTAGTGGCGCAAAAGGAGGGCTGTGGGGGGTAGAGTTCCTAAATGGGGATGACAGAAAAAAAGAATTTGTAGGCATTTAACTGAGCCCTGAGCACTCACGTGGATTCATTCAATCTTGCCACCTATCTGGATGGTAATGACAGCAGTATTACAATGTCAGAATGCCAGTTAGCTAATCAAACGGCCACTAAAGGACCCTGTAGCTGTTCACCCTCATACAACAGTGCCTGTCCTACCACCATGATAGTCAATCCATTGACCCTACGTGGTGACCATTAATAGGTACACTCTACAGGGACCAATGAGACCCACTGAATTTACCTATCAAATATTTGGCTATTTCCAATGGAAAATTTCATATCTGTGAAAATTCTCTTATAGTGTGTCAGAGTACCTAGACGTTCACATAAGTGCCTCTAGCATGTTAACACGTTTTGGTTACTCACTCTCACTCCATCCCAGAATAGCTTCCCTTGTGCATAATGCTTGTCCAAGCAAATGAGGCTACTTAGGGTAACATGACAGAACCAACCACAAAAACAGCAACCACCTCCTTCAGAAGATGAGGACTGTAAGCACATGGTTTGGTTGGTGTGTATGCGGTTGGTTTGGACATGCTATCCTAGTTTCCCTCATGTATTGCTCTATGCAGAAGCGAAGGGATTGTGGAACTGAGTGCGTGTATCAACATGCAGGAGGCATTATCTGAAAGTTTGGAAACTCTGGTTTGGCTCTGCCACATGCATGTATTGGCATTTCCAGTTTCTGGAGTCAGAGGGCCTCTTTTGTACTGATGAGCGGCTGCACAGGAATCTGCTTTTAATGTTACTGGTGGTTTCAAAGCTGTCTTTGGGCCTCATTACAAGTGTGGCGACCACGGAATGAACAGTGCCGGAAAGGGACTGGCACCGTTTATTCCGGGCCACCACTTTATGAGGTCAGCAGTGGGTCCTGCTCTGGACGCCCGGCAAGACCAGACGTCCTTAGCGGGACCCACTAGCAGACCAGAATGCAAACAACGGGCCCTTCATTAACGGGCCCGTTGTTAGCATCCTCCCCATTCCCATTGAGCCCTGTGGGGGCTCAAATGGGAATGGGGTTGTACCGGCTCTGGGTCCCGAGAATGGGAATTACCGGGCCCGCCAACGTCGGCATGAACTAGTAATTCCCTATTTCGGGAACCCAGATCCGGTACCTGGTTTGGGGGTAGCCATGCTGCTAAAAACGGCATGGCTACCTCCAAACTCGTAATGAGGCCTGTTTTATTCTGAGCGTCTGTGGTTTCTTTGCCTTTGTAACAGTCAAATTGTTGCATGCAGTTTTATTTTCAGCAGGTCAGCGAACTGTATTTTTCTCCAATTTCACATGTCTTTTAACTCATCTGCTCTCATTCCAGACAAAGGGCATGCAGATTGGGGGGATTAGCATGAGGTTTTAGCAGTGCTTATTCCTACAAAAGGCGAAATTACAGCTGTCATCACACTGTGAAATGTGCCCCTGATCATGAGTTGAGGTTCCTCCCCATTCTGAATTGCATACAAATACATTGGGAAAAAGAGGAATTACTTCTGGGGGTAATTCCACTGGATATCATTCCTCCATTATTTTGAGGCAATACCTCCATACATATGCTGGAGGTATTATCTACCATTGCGCGTGCAGCTCATAATCAGGAGGATAGAAAAAAACGGAGGTAACCTTTTTTACTTACAGTTTTTTCCAGTTAATTTAATATGTGTAATGATGCCCTTTAGTGCTTATGGCGATGTCCTGAATGTATTGCATCCTTTCAAATCTCTGAATAACCAGTACTCATGCTGTGTGTTGGTGGTATTGGTCACTGTATTGTGCTGCTGCCACCGTATGTTAGGAAACGTATCTTAACCTCGTTTTCAGGGGTTATAGGTCAAAGGATCGATTTAGAATTACAAAAGGGGCGAATGAAAAGGACCGAAAACAAAAGAATCGAAAAACTTTAATTTTTATTTTTAACATTTTTTTTTGTTGTTTTTTTTGTTTTTGTGGTTAAAACCACTTTTTTACCTATACGAAAACCCCATAAAATATATATAATTAAAAAAAATGTGATCCTTTTGGTTTCAGTCCTATTACGTCGATCCTTTTGCATTCGATCCTTTTACAGTAGATACTTTAACTGGACACCGTTTTACAGGCATGTAAGCACGTGTTAACCCTTGGGATGCAGGTTCCTGCAAAGTGTGCCTGGATTACCTAGTGATAGCTACGATTGAGCATTCAAGGTCAACCCTTAAAATAAATCCAGGAACTCAACAATGCAATTGGAAATGTCAGATTACATGAAACCTTTAGCCTGATATCTTCAGCAGGAACATCATTGTGAGTCCATTGACACATTAAACAAGAAGGCGCCTGACTTTCCCTCCATAACCTGTACTACATACCTCCAAGCCTCTATCTGCCCCCTTACATTTCTACATATACCCTTAAATGTCTATCTCCTAATTGATCATATCGTTGCACCCTATTAGTGTATCTCTTTGCCGTACAGCACTCTGTTGTCCCGCACCTACATTTGCATTGTTGTAAACCCAGAACATCCACAAATATATCCTGTCTGTTGCTTTGTATCCCTTGTGACCCATAACCCTTGCATCCCACTGTCACTTTGGTCCATCCTGCTGCTCATCTCACCAACAACTGAAATGCTGCAGATGCGACGCGACCAAGAAGAAGACGCAGGGGAGCTACATAACCATGGACTTGTCAAAGAGGTTCTTTAACTCCTGGTTGAGTCCAGTTCTTCCAGTGACTGTTGCTGTACTGCAGGAGATATTAACATTTTGAACATAGGGGACATTATAAATGTGTTAATGATCTCCCGCTCTTGTATGTTCAGGCCCAAATCCAACAAAGTCTCTGCTTAGCTCGGAGCACCAACATTTTACAGTCTGCAGATATCACAGGTGGGCCTCATCCAGGAGGTAAATAGTCAGGGGCTAAGGAACACTAGGGAACACTGGATGGGCAAAGACCACGTTGACTATTTGTAAATATTGCCTGCTCCAGTTAATAGGAGATATCAGGCTGTACTATGCTGCCCCTTGCACAATGAGAAAAGAAAGGTTTGAGCCCTGCGTTTTTCATAAGAACGAAGAACTTGAGCCATATAGTCATAATACATATCTGACAGTGTGATAATTAGTACCATACAAAGTGATATGGGGAATAATTATGAATATTTAAAATGACGACCAGTATAATCCAGTGAAAAGAGAGATTTTGTTTCCTATGTAGGCCAATGCACTTTAAAGTAATTTACCTCACAAGTTTCAAAAAATTCTATAATGATTGAGAGGTATACGTGGTAGTATTTTTCACACAATGCTGTGTTTTATTTAAAATTGTTTCACATTTATTATCTTAACACAAGTTACTTCACTTGATATTCATTTAATTTGTTTCACATTCATCATGTAGACACAAGTTATTTCACTTGATGTGCTCCCTTCAGTTATTATACTTATTGTGTCTTTCGTGGTGAGTGAAGTGACATTCTTCAAAGTGCATTTATTCAATGACAGGTATGTTATCATTAGAAACTCTTATGCCAACATATTATTGCACGTGCAGGCTTTGTCAAGGCACTATCAATTTTTTGTTCTGTGTGTCAATCAGATTTGCAATTCAATTGTTATTGTATACATTTCATAGTTATGACACACACAGTTGCTTGCTTTTCAATTTAAGTAACGTGATTAAAATTCTTTTTTCGTTTTCTGAGTGAACAGACTTCCGTGGTTCTTTCGGTCCTGGTGGTGGTGCATTGGTTGGGGGTCCTCCTTAGGAGTTGTGTTGTATCAGAGGTTAGTGCTCCATATCCTGGTAGGGTCAGTATGATTCAGTAGTTGCTCAAGTCAAGCCCTATTGGGCAGGATTTCCGTCCGTATCTTCGACCAGAAGACGAAGAGGATGTGACCTGAACACAGGACCAAGATACAGACGGAAACCCAGCAGGGTGGTGTGGCAGCCACTCAGCCAATGAGGAGGCTCGGAATGGGGTAATCCCTGCTCCGAGCCACCACATGGCTACAAGCTGCCATCTTCCCCCACCCAGGGATCGAGGTAAGTGTTTACATCCCCTGGCCCGCTCAATCCAACCAATACCCTCGCCGCCTTCTCAACCGCTCTTACCTTCTTTTTGGTCCATTTCGGGAGTGGATGTGCTGGGAACACTTCTGTCCCCATTTGTCCACTCCCGATCCATGACAGGCCATCATGGAAAGAAAAAAGGGAATAGGCATAGGGTCTCATTACGAGTATGGAGGTAGCCATTGTGCTATTAGTGCCATGGCTAACCCCATACCACATGCCGGGTCTGGGTTCTTGGTATGGGGATTTACCGGGTCATTCCAACTTTGGAGGACCCGGTAAATCCCCATTCTGAAAACCATTCCCCATTCCCATTGAGCCCCCATAAGACTCAATGGAAATGAGGAAGGAGCTAACAATGGGTCCGCAAATAGCGGGAATGAACAGAGTGGCGTGCTGCTGCGATTCTGTGAAAACACTGCCAATTAATCAAGAGTTCCTTTCTTGCGCATTTGCCCCTTGATGGCATAATCAAAACTCACTGACCACTATCTCATTTAGCATGTCTATTTCTAGTGCATTAAATCTGCTCTGAAAGTTTGCTGGGGATTCTTGAGGTTGCCCCTATTAATGTCAACTAATGGTAGTCATGGTGATCATCATGTGGTAAGCCAAGATAGCTGACTGTGTTGGTTCAATAGAGATCCATATGTCGGCCATATTGGAATGGTGTGCATATTGATGTACTAAGTGTGAGAGAATGTGCACGAACATTTGAGGGTTCATCATGATGCTCAGTGGATTATAACAGTCTCTGTTTTCTACATTATATATTAAAATATATTCTCAATATCACGTTATATGGTACTAGTTGTCAAACAGTGGAATAGGTTTTGGAACTGTGTATAGAGACATGTTAATATACTAAGAGCAAGTGTATTTGCTTAAGCACTAGGCTGTTAATCCTGATAAACACTGGATTATACTGGCGAATAATAACACTTTGTGTGCTCTACCTTAGGTTTTGTCTGTTTATATTTCTTTCTGTTCAAGTCTTTGTTTGGTAACTGACTAGTCCAACATAAGATTGGGGGGGTCAGTGGCTGCATGGCTCCATAGGGATCGATATTCACCCATCGGTCTATTGTTTGTGAAAAGAGACAGGAAGGAACGTAATGAGGAGATGGATTCCCGGTCGGGTAACGCCCCAGCAAGGGACACTGAGATTGCATGTTACAATCTCATTATCCCTCACCGGGTACTAAAATGTAATGTAATGTCCACGTAGTGAGCATGAGGCACGCACCTGAGGATGAGGACACGTGAGAATGAAAGCTGTTATAACATTTCTCTTTCTTTTTATGGGTCAACCACAGGTGTCGATTTACACCAGGTTATTTTAAATTGCTTGAAGCACATGAAATATCAGAGATAGTATCCACTTTCAATAACAGTGTTTAACACACATCAATAGGTATGGCTAAGAGGGATAATATCAGCAGATGTAGAGGTTGATGCAAAAAGACATGAAGTACGATGTATGAATTTCAATACGACGTTATGATACAATGTATGATCATTTTCTCTCTATGCTCTCTATTTTTTGTTACGTGTTGTTTATGTTGGTACGTCTTGTAGCCGGATGCATGTCTTAATAATGGTACACATCATATGAATGTTATGAAATACACACAATTGGTTGTTGCCTATGAAATATTTACATATGTACCTGGAACGTCTAACATTACATATATGGACACATCTTAGTACCAATGTTCAATGTTGTGGGAATGTTGACCGAAACTGTGTTTGGTGAACATGGGATAAAATGGTGGTTTCCTTTGTCTCTAATTATACTCTACCTGGGTGTACATTCTCATGAACATGATGTATGACCATGAATCGTGTTGGGGGTTTAATCTAACAGTGATGGTAAATTGTGACTGATTAGGCATTCATCTGATGAGGATTACAGTCCCTGATGAAGGACGGTTATAAGTCTAAAATGCATCGTCACAATTTGCATCTGCACTTAATTTTTGTCAGTAAAATATTATGAATACTTAGAAACCAAAAGAATCAAGAATTACTCTCTATACAAAGAACTACATGGATAAATCAAACTATAATCCGAATGGTTGAACTATATACTGTAACCACATAGTGGATATTACTGTGCGTAACCCACACCGAAGGCTAAACAGCCTAGATCTCTCTATTTCAAGAACATCCGGTCACATTCTAGTCATTGGCTTCTGATACACAGGACAGACCTTATCCCTCTGACAAGTCCCGCACTGGGCCTTTAGTTGTGAGTCAGGGCAATTTGGCAAAACCTTCAATCGTAATTTCCTCAGTTACCAAGTCTATTGAAGGCTAATGATAATTTTAGGTTCCAATAAATTCAATCCATATATTGTCTTCCATTTTATTTGCCAAACTTGCATGTTCCGTGAGGAAATTTCGACATAGCTACGGCCAGGATTCCCAGGGCGCTGCTTGATGGCACCTTGACTCCGACCGTGGGAGACTTAAAATATCATTCCAGAGCACTTAGATTGTGTCAATCAAATTCTGTCTGTGAACTAGCTCAGGGCATGGGGAACGACTCAGGTCTATATTTCCCTGGGCGCATTTTGTTTGTGTCACAGCAATTCAACTTGTCTTATGACCACGGAGGTGCTCGCCATTTCCCTGATTTTCCATTGCACCTTGGTAGCTCTGAGTGGGGTCCTTTCCTGGAGTAAGGGTAAGGATTTTCCTTGGATGGAGGAAATCTATAGGTGGATAGGTACGAAAGTAAATTGACAGAAATCCCTCTACTATGTATTCATTTGTCATTTATGAACTTACATAATTGTTCATCCTATCACCAGGATTGGGGAGCCGAATAACAGTCAGGGTATCTTCCTTTATGATCAAGTGGCCACCCTTTTTATGCCTTATGCAGTGGTTGCAATTCTTTACAAGCATTATGGTGCTTGTGATGTCCTGCAACTTCAGTGACTTTTTGTGATGAATGTGACTTTATTCTGTGCCTGGACTAGAGGGACTGCCAATTATGTTCTGTATTTGTAAACAGTATCATCGGAATTGGAGGATAGCTCAGGGACAACACGTTCGCCTTGGGAACAAGATGAGGTCAGCGCTTAGAAACCTCTGGGTATGAAGCACGTTAGAAATAACCAATAACAATTACACTTCAACAGTGTGACTGTGGAGAATGATGTTCTCGTTTGTCATGGTCTGTGGGGGGTCTGTTTTCATGTTGTGAGGCATGTTTGAAGTGAAGATCTGCCCCACACCCCACCGCCTCTTCGTCCATCAGTGATAGGGTTCGGCCATCCAGCCCTACCAGGTTTCTAGCAAAGTAAGTGACTTTAATTCAAAGTGTGGAAACCAGTAGAAGAAGTCAGTAAAATCATATATAGAGTTTTCTTATGAAGCAGGAAAACACTGGCCTAGAAAATGCCAGGGAAATGTGGGCGTTTTGGTTTCATTAAGGACTTTGCTTTAGGAGTCTTCAGGGGGATTAACATAACAAAAAGCAAACTAATTTGAAAGGAGCTACTTATTTGCTTGCTGTTCTGAGGGGGTATTAAAAGGGAACACACAGGATACCGCTAGGGGGTGCGGAGGAAGATGGTCTGAAGTTTCAAGCTCTGCCATACCCCACACTAAGAACTGGAACTACATCCAGTAAATCATATGCCAAAAAAGAAAATAGTGTCTTAAAGGAGGTCCTCTTACACAGTGGTACAGACGAGGCAACCACGCAAAGAGAAAAGAAGCAGGTAGGAAGCAGACCAGTTGGCAAAGGCACATGTCAACACCCCAGGGCACAGCACTCTGAGAGCATCCTACATAGGACCGTGCACATGGATGCAGATGAATAACAACACCCATAGGGGGTGGCGTGAACATGACAGAGCCATGAGAAGGCACTGGGTCAGCGCAGCAATGGCAGAAAGAGACAGTCAAGGAGCCGAAATTAATAGGCTCTGGAACCTTTGCAGTATAGTGGAAATAGGTGGAATGCCGCACAAAAAGTACTATATGAGCAGCTATATGCAGTCCTCTCCAGAGAAGCAAAGTCCCATACAAATCAAGTAGATTAAAGGGGATGGAGACAGAGGCACAGTGATAACAGAGTGATAAGGGACTCAATTGGTGCAGCATCTTACATACTGTGTACATTTAATTGCAGCCGATTGCACGAGCAGAAAACTTTGTCTCGCTGGATTTTGGACTCAGCATGCAGTAAGGGCTGTGGGGGAATCCAAGCAAGGATGAAAGACGAGAACAATGCAAGGTAGAACAGAAGAAAGACCTTGGGCAGGTGGCAGATGGCTACCCTCAGACAGTCCAAGCATTCAGGCTTTTCAGCTATGTTGTGGACTCTGCAGCAGTAGAGGAGAGGTGCAACAGAGCCAACAGGAGAAAATAAGGGAGCAGGGGTGGACTGGCCAATAGGGAACTCTTGAGATTTCCCAATTGGACTCTGGACGCTGAGCCTCTGGTGTAGTTAGCAATTTTATTTCCACATTTTCTTACAGGAAAAGGGGTTGGCTTGTTGAAAATATATAATATGATGCCACTTTGAACATTATTTCCAGGGCCTCTTTTGGTTCCCAGTCGACCTCTGTGTGGATGGCAATGGCCACCAAGATAGACGTGTTTGTCATTCTCAAGCCCTTTGCCTAGATATTCAATCCACAATCTCCAAGATCAGAGAAAGAGTAGACAAAGTTGAAAATCAGTTGGAGGGCCTGGAAAATTATCAACTTTCCACAGATCTCCTCCAGATGAAGTGTTTAAGGCTAGATTACAAGACTTGGAGTCTCGAGAAGCTGAACTAGCCCTCAAGATCAATGCTGTGGCAAACAGATAAACATGGAATACACTGAGGATCCTGGGTCTGAAAAAGATGGAAGGGGAGAACCCTGATGATGTGGAAAGGAAAGTAAAAGGGAGTATACATGTCCTTTACAAGGAGGAAATCAGAAAGGAGATACGCATGGACAGAGCACACGGAGGGGGAGGATCAAGAAAAACCTAGATCAGTGGTAGTGAAGTGCCACAAATTCAAGAAGAAAGTGGAGATTCTGACAAAAGTGATAAATGAAGAAGTGATTATGTACAAAGTGTCCAAAGCCTGAATATTCCAAGATGTCTCCAGTCTGACATTAACAGAAAGGAGAGAATACCATAAAGTAACCACGTGGTTGACCTTGTGCAATTTGAGGTATTGATGGGCCTTCTCCATCACTCTTGTTTTTGGATACAAGGGAGAGATCACAGAATTATCATTGGGGAGCAATTGAGCTAAATCCTGAGACACATTTCAAAGCACAAACAGGAGGAGGTTGCACAAATGTTGAGGCAGGAACACCAAAGAGAAGGTTAAAGGATCAGGGAAGTTGGTGAAAGGATTGGGGCTGAAAGTATAGACCACATTTGAGGATATTTCAGAATAGATAGTGTTTAATAGATCAACTGTTGGGGTGGGGCATATATTCAGGCTGTATGGAGGGGCAGGAGCCTTTTCTCTTGTGGCCCTATATAAAGTGGGCATTTCATGGGCGGGAAAGGGGTTAAGTGTGTTTTATGTTTCATTGTGGATATGGAAGGGGGAAGAAGAGGGTAGGACTATAGTTGGCATTGTAAGAGTTCATTCAATGTAATGGTAAAAGCCCCACCATCATGACAATGCATCTAGGTAGTTACAAATCAAAAGACTGAAAGGCGCCTGATGGGAATCCTAAATGTGAAGTGCCTGAACCCCACTACCTAAAAGATTTGTGGTCAAAAGAGAATTCGAACAGCACAACCTGGGCATACATTCCTTACAGGAGACAAGGTTAACGAAAGTCGATGAATGTAGAGTACCTGGTAAAGGCATCGGTCAAGTGTTTTTGGCTTTGGAAGAATGTAGAATGGGAGTGGCAAAAAGCCTGGCAGGGTATCCAGCAGCGCCACCGATGTGGCACCTCTGTTGATGGTCTCTGATTAGGCAAAAAAAACACTGTTTTCACCACCTCCCAAGGTCAGAGAAGTAATCTGCAGTTGTCGGAAGGTGTTGCGCGTTAGTTGCTCCAATATGAGGAGTTAACGTGTACTTATGAGGCCAAAAATCCAATGAGGAGCCCAAGGCCCCGACACCAGCACACCAAGATGGCGGTTAACACAGGGAAGAAGAAGGAAGGAAGAGCTGTCAACTGGGGAGCAGATGACGTCAGAAACCCCCACAGCTAGCCGCGACCAAGCAGCAAATGTTCCCAACCACCCGATTCTGCAGAGCAACCCGGAGCAATGAAGGGGGTGTTTTGCCGGATCAGAGAAGACGCTGGGGCGCTAACTAGGAGAAGCGGGTGACGCCCAGCTCCTCCTCCACGCCAACCCACTTCTGGTGAGAAGCATAGCCCGGATGACTGCAACAACCCAATCAAGGAGCCCAGTGCTGCACTGAGTAGCAGGCTCCCTGTGGGCTACCACGGTCGTCCTGTCGTCCTCCGGCAGCGGTGCAGCCCCGTAGATAATCCCGCACCACATAGAAGAAGGCAGGAGCCGGCAGCACCCGCAGCAGCCCAGCGGACCCCGGGGAAGCGAGTATACTCGTGGCGTTCATACCGGCAATCGAATAATAAACACTCGGACAAATCACAACATTATGATTCAGCACTGTGATTGCTGCTTCAATGGCTCATTGGCAGATGTGGCGGTGTCATGCTAATACAACCCCACACTGCGAATGGCTGAGATAGGACTGCCATGGCGGGAGAGACTCTGCCCCCCCCTCCCCCATGCGGGAGTCACACCAGGAGACCCTGTTGGATATGGTGGAGGGGATGTTGGCTCCCTCCTGCTCCATGATCTGCTTAGCACTGGGAAACAAGGTGACCCCTGGAGCATTAGTATGGCAACTCTCTAGGACAGTGTTCATAGGACATGGTGTAGAGTGGCAAGCAGTGAAACGGCAGCTGAACAATGCTCCCCAGACTGCTACACAGTAAATCAAGCTGAGCCAACCGAGGAGAGAGGAAAGCCGCTCCCCAGTACTCGTACTGGGAGACCTGGTTCCACTAAGAGGGCAGTGCCTCCACACAGTTTGACCAAGAACAAAGAGGGATGGTCCCTCCCCCACAGCATGACTAACTAATCTGACTAATCCCTGGAAGACCTTTCTGAAGCAGCTCCAGTGCCATCGAGACAGCAAGCCTCCCCCTCTCCCTTTGCTCAATACAAGGGTGGCTGCAGAGCCTTCAGACCCACAACAGTCTCTAAGCTGACTTCTCCACCTACAATACCCTCCACAGAGAAAGCGAGAAACAAAGACAGAGACGCAGTCTAGTGGGCTCCCCAGAGGCCTGGAACCTCAAGTGGGGTGCCATTCTATACAGAATCGAACAAGGGCGAACATCACCAACTCCTGGGATGCATACATGAGTCACCTCCTACAATAGCAGGGATCCAGCATTGCTCAAAGGGAACTCCACACAATGTCCAAACATCTTAAGACCTCTAAGAATGGAGATATCTCCGCTATGAAAAGGGAAGAAGCTAGAGTCAGCTAAATCCCAGCCACAAGCTACGCCAGAGGGAGCCAGACAGAAGGCTACCAGGGAGGACATCCAGGCATTCATGATGGATATCAAATCTGAATTCCGCTTTTGTATGACTGAACTCACCTCTAAACTCGAGCATAAAGACCAAAGAGTGACAGAGGCAGCGCAGCGACTAGGAGAATTAGAGGACTTGAATCGGGAGCACTCAGCCTTCCGTTCTCAAAGTTCAACAAAAGATCCGGGCCCTGATGGATATAAATTAGATTTTGAACTACAAACAGGAGGATTTGGAGAACAGAGCCTGATGAAATAATCTGCGAATTAGGGGGTGCCATCTGCAGTTCCAGATGACAGCCTTGCGGAATACATAGGAGATCTATTTCAATCCCTCCTACCAAATCTCGAGAAGCCTAAACTCCTGCTGGACCGCACCCACAGACTATGCCCTCGTAGAGGAATTGAGATTCAATCCCCCTGGATTTGAGCACCCGAGTACACTTCTATACAACAAAGGAGGCAATAATGGTGACAGGCCGCTCCCAAGACAAACTGTCCTTCTAGGGGCCTCCTCTGCAAATTTTCCAGGATTTGGCCGGAGTGAAAATGCAGAAACGGAGGATCCTCTGGCCACTGATGCTATTCATATGGTACCAAAAGATCTGATATTGCTGGCTGTATCCGACTGTAGTCCAATTCTCCTTCAAAAGGGTCTCCCAAGCGATTGCACATCTAGAAGACGCAGAAATAATCCTGAACCCCACCTCACCAGATAAGAGAGGTGGCTCCTCCCCCGAGGGTACAGAAACCTCCCCTGAAAGCAAGGTGTGCGATCTTGTCAAGGGTCCAGAAAGGTTGCAATATAAGATGAATGACCCCTGCAACCCGAATCTTCGGATCCTGAACGTCAGTGGCAACGCCAAGAATGACAACACCTCTGCTGTGTGTCGCCCTGGATGACTGATCCAAAGGAATCTATAGGAACAGTGAACAAGAAGATTGTAAGAATAGGCTTCACACGATCTGAGCCCAACTCCAAGGTGGATGTCACCTGAAGGCCCTTGGAGTGTCTTGCCGGTGAGCAAAAGACAGTTGGAGCATGTACACAGGAACTTTTAAGCGATAAATGGCAACTACTGATCACTTGACTTCCTCCCTCCCCCTACCCCCAGAAACGACAACAGAGGACAGTGTAGGGATACCATTCCAGAAAGTCAAATTTGTCACATTGTATGTAAAGGGCCTCAATTCACTGGTGAAGTGAAAATCCATACTGAAGCGGCTGAAAAATCGAGAGGGAGCAGTGCTATTCCTTCAGGAGACCAACCTGCTTCAAGAAGACTATGTCCGACCCCAAAACAGGGATTTCCCAAAACAGTTCCTGGCCTTTGAGGGCAGAAAAAAAGGGGGGTGCAGAAATGTTGGTGGCCAAGGGTATCGCCTTTGAGGAATTGGACTCCATTACATACCTGGGCGGTCGTTTTATAGCAGTGAAGGGGAGGCTCCTGGGCCAGCTGCAC
Organism: Ambystoma mexicanum; assembly: GCF_040938575.1. Lineage (NCBI taxonomy): Eukaryota > Metazoa > Chordata > Amphibia > Caudata > Ambystomatidae > Ambystoma > Ambystoma mexicanum. Next base: position 1,227,083,637 of record NC_090933.1, on the reverse strand, counting down.
TCATTGGTCTTGATCTATGCTCCAAACGAGGGCCAGGAGCGCTTTATGACTGACCTAGAGTCCATCCTCCTGCCATTCCTGGAAGGCCAGGTCATCATCATCGGAGACTTTAACAGGGTCCCTGATCCAGACAAGGAAAAAAACACAGGCACCATCCCCCAAAGACTATAACATCGCACTGATAATTCTTCTCATGTATAGAGCACTGGGAGTGGTGCACGCTTGGATGGTGCTTCACCCAGTGGAAAGAGACTATACTTTCTTCTCAAATGTCCACCGCACATCCTCACGCATCGATCTGCTTCTGCTTTTGCCCCATCTCTTATCCTTCACAAATAAGGCGGGCATTGCCCCAAAGGTACTCACAGATCATGCCCCAGTGGTATTACAGATTAGATCCTGGAACCCTTCTCCGGGCTCCCGACCACAATGCTGCCTGTATGACAGAATTGTGGATGATATGGCCTTAAGAGATGAGGTGGCAATAGCAATTAAAACTACTTTCCAGAAAACCCCACAGAATTAACCTCCCCAGCCACAATGCCATGAACACGGTCATTAGAGCGGCCCTAATAGATATCACAGGAGGAAGAAGCAGACGAGAACCCACTTTGAACAAGAGATACAGGTCATAGAAGATAAATACAAGAAGGTATTGGATCCGAAGGTTTATGCTGCCCTACGGGTGGTCCGTAATAAACTAGAGGCCCTGTATGCGGATGAGACTGGGAAGACCCTGCTATCAGTAAAAACTGACTAATCACACAAAAAGTAATAGGATTGTGGGATGTATTGACCCACTCCGCTATGCTATGCGGCATCACCCTGCCAGTTATGATGAAAGAAACAGCAACAATGGTGGCAAAACCCTTGTGCATGCCAAAAACCTCCAAAAACTGTGTTCCTCAGCACACAAAAAGAGGGATGCACAACCGGCCACCCATGGTGCATGTGCGGTGGAATAGAGCACATCCTGCAGAAAATGTGCCAGTGGGCTCCAATACCAGCAAACAGGGATGAATTTAGAGAAGCAGCACTTTGCAAGTGAATCCCTAAAATGTGCCTACAAATGAAATTTGCTTTGTTGCCAAAAACTCCAAAATGCCTATAACACAACACTTTTCAACATTCACAATCTTGCCTGGTGCTAAAATTCATGTATCTAATGAAACATTGTGAAACATACAAAGTCTGTGAACTGGCAGCCATGACAAAATCTGGTTGCAGTACCCGGGGCGACCTGAATGACAGCTGTCAGAGGAGTTACTGATGAAACTTTAAAAGTGAGCTAAAACTAAAACGTCTGCTGGATTAGCAAACAGAAACAGGATTGTTGCCAAAAAGGAATACAGATCTTAGTTGAGCTTTTTTTATCCCACAGATTTTAAGGCTAAGAAAATAATGTATTATATTTGATGCAATACATTTGGTTTTGCTGGATTTAAAAGTGAATTAGCCTGGCTAAAGCGGAAAGAACTGGAAAAACAGGTTTTTCTCCTAAGAGGAGGGCCTTCCTCTCAGCAGAAACTCACTGGGAGGTGTTAATTGCGGGTTACAACAAAATTTGGTCTACAGAGAGAGAGAAGGAACAATGACAAGCCTTCCAGCCCAGGAAGCGGAGGTGTGAAGGTGATTGTAAAATCTCCTGGAAGGAATTTCCTCAAAGGAGGGGGATGCACTAGACTCCCAGGTGAGACAAAGGGGCGGAACATAGCGGCCATCTGCTGTTAAGAATGAACAATTTTTAAAAGACTCATAAATGGTTATTCAAAGTGGTGAAAAATATACCAAAGACATATCTGTTAATCAAATTTCTCGCTGCACTTTTGAAGAGGCGGCACAACCGTGTAACATGTTCTGGACAGGAATGGCAAGATATGTGGTGTAATGCAAAATGTATGAACCCTAGAATTGTGAAAAGTTACACCCACATCCCTATGTTAAACACGCACATTTGTGGAAATTTGTATATAATTTGGAAATTGTGTTCATAGCGAAAAGGGAGAAATTCTGTAGAAAGTTGAAACAAGATAAAATATGGCATCTTTGTGTGTGATTGGTATAAAGGTGACTAATGTAGAAATGTGTGTGTAGTATAAAATCCGATTTTGAGACCAGTGGCTGAAGGGAGGTCTCTGAGGACTGTAAAGCAAATCATAAAATGTGACATAATCTGGCCTTGATCCAATCACTCAAATTGCAAGACGGAAATGAAGTGTGGTCCTATCCCAGCTCAAAGAGGCAAGCTTAGCTAAGCCGGCCCATACAGCCCCTTTGTGATGTAATTTTAAAGGATAAATAGAGACAGCTGACAACACATAGGGACTCACAGATCCACTCACTCTCCTGACTGCTGGTGGAGCGCTCTGCTGCTGAAATCTACATCTTCCTTGTTCCAGACACCATAAACTTGGCAAAGCAAAGGCCTATGCATAGCTGATAGTGAGTAATACTTTTCTAACATTTCTTTGGGGCATATACCAAACTTACTCACCATATGTTTGCTTCTCCCGCGAGTTACATGTGACTGTATGTGATTCCTACTCGGTGCAATAGTTGCATCTTGCAATACAGCATGCCCGTCTCCGTGTAGTGTAGTGTTAATCGCTACTGCACATGCGCAGCAAATATTTATGCACAGCTCTTATCGTGATAGCTGCCCTAGCAACAGTTGCTAGCTCGCTGTTGTGCAGAACGAAGGAGCAGGCTTGCCGTCATGGTGTCCAAACGATCTTAAACCCCAGGTAATTCTGAAACTTTCCTTGCTTTTTGTCCATCTAGCTATGCATTGCCAGCTCATAGGAACCGCCCTACTCTTCAGTTTCGTGTTATACCTTCTCGCGCACAACCGGTGCATGAGTGTCTTTTTATTTGAGCTACTCTCTATTACCAGATATCACGCCGCTCTAGCAACCACTCTTAAATTAAGGACATCTATCACCATTGAATTTACTGTCCCACTCATAGGCTTTTAATACTCACTACCCGCTATATACTAAGAGATAGGGGCCAGTTCTCATCTTACATCTAGTATCACCTATGTCATTATGCTGATACCATTTCAATATTTATCTTGCAGGGCTGGACTACCAGTCCAAACCGCCACTATCTGTACGGAAAACACGACTGTACCACAAGACAAAGGAAGTACCAACAAACTTTAGAATGATGTCTGAAGTAAGTCTCTACCAGAGCTTATATTATTTTTATAATTTGGATAGTAAATACATAGCACCCAGTGTATTACTTACAGGTAGTCACCTTTACACTCGCGGGTTGTAGGATGTTGAGTCATATTTTTGTGTGTTTACATTATTCTCCCTGGGGACTGCGACACTAAGAATCCATGCAGTACCTAAGAAGTACTTACCGACACTAAGAGACGGTAAGCTCCCCACTAAGGGCTTCGTCAATCAATGATGATTACTTATGTTTTTGATTGGGTAACCACAATAATTATAATGTGGTTTTATGTTTTTATGTTTTATGATTAGGTTTGGCCTGTATCTACTCCCTTGTACTAAGAACAAGAGTCTGTGGGCATATATCATTTAGAATTGCCCACTAGGAATACTATCAAGGACTCCACATGTGGAAACAGAAAAATTGATATGAGGCCGGGAAGCCCAAAAGGAAACACACCAACACAGGTTACAAAGGACATACAAAGCACTTTATTCAAAGATACAACAATTACCAAAAGTCAATTGACATACGGATAGCTATTCGGCCCTCAGAGTAACAGGACGAACCATCAACGGTAGTTCGCCGTGTTAGTGTGAGAGACCGAACATTGGGATACTCGGGTTTTTATACTTTTTATCCGGCTCTGGCCAACCCCCTCGCAAGTTAACCATTCTCAGAACCAAACCTAGGGTTCGTAGCCAGGTTAATCCCATAATGTATGCATTTTGATCAGTTCCGCTGATACAGTTGTTCATTTGCACATAGGTCAGGGAGAGGACAAGGTCTCAGTTCGCGACCCTAACAAGTGGCCTGCGGACATAATATTTATTCACGTGTGCGGAGGTCACAACGGCCAGAATCCCACTCGAAATGTCATTCGGCCTCCATTTTGTTGTTCAGGGTGACTTCCACACTACAAGAGAACCTAAAATGGCGGCTAAATCCAAGATGGCGATTTACACAATACATTAAGGTCAAGACCTTGCCGCGGAATCTATGTACATGATGTTTTTTAGCCACCTTGGCGTAGGCCAACATACATTCAAACAATGCGATAGGAGGTACAATATTATTTTGATTTCCACAGACCCTCCTTTTGGCCTATGCCAAGTGCTAAACATCATCCCTAATACTTTCAAAAATAACTCCATGTATTATCATCCATAGATTCTGCATCATTGTCTGTAATGTCTATAGCCATAAGGTCGTTCATAAAAGTCTCTTGTACCATGAATTCTTTAGATGCTGTACCTGGGGTATATATTTTATGCCCTATTGCGCTCACTGCTTGAGCACTACACCCCCCTAACATTCCACACATACTTGGGAGGCATTGAAAACAACAACAAAGAAATAACAGTATCCCTAAAATGACCATAATAACGGAAAGCACCTTCCAACCCCACGATCGCAAAGAATCCCAAATCCAAGTACTAAGGTTCCAGTCTCCTACGGGGATATGGATTTCAGAACTGAGAGTATGTAAGTTCTGAATTGCTTTAAAAATTGTTGGCGAGGAGTCTGGTACGAAAACACAACAAGTGGACCTTACTAATTTGCATACTCCACCTCGTTCTGCCAAAATGACATCTAATGCCATCCGATTTTGAAGTGCTACCAATCTTATTGCCTTTTGCTCTAAGGTCATATTGTAGAGTATGTCCGTGGTCCGGTTGATCATTCTCTCCAGTACCCTTTCTAATCCCCTAATGTTCTCTGAGTTTGCTATTTGTCCCCAAAGGGCACAACCGATTTAGCTATGTCCCCCAGTACTTGCCCAGGGGTATCTCCGTTGTTGTCTCGCCGTGGGCGAGCCTTAGAAATCTCTAACGTACTTGCTACAAATACCCCGGGTAACAATATTCCTAAATAACAGGTTCCCTGCCAATCCTTGGGCAACCAGGGAAATGCTAAACTACCACAAACAAAATAAACAGGCCCCCCTACATACAGAGGCCTGTTTTCCCCAGTCAAATTTACAATATTTTTACAAGCTTCAAAATCTCCCATTGGCCTAGTGCCATTTCTCTGTACACAGAAGGGAACCGAGTCAGGACTATGATTTACAGAATAAGAAGGAGGTACAGCGTCCTTATTGCCTATCGGAGCCATTTTAAAGGAAATCAGAGTTTGAAAAGGAAGAGATAGTTTGTCGGACGGCCTAATAGAAGCGACGTTAGGTTTACTTCTATTTGCGAAAAGCGAGCATCCCAGGGGAGCCAATTCACGTTTCTCAAAATCATTTAAATTAGTTCCATCAAAGTTCCCCGAGATGCTATCGTTCCATCAGCCAAAGAATAGTGCTCTAAGAGAGGCATAGCAAGAAGTCGTTAAAGGTAGAGGATGTATATACCATCCCAGTCCCTTGTTCCCATGTTGCGGTAAATGAGTACAAATCCAACAATTACTCTTATTAAAAATGGCATGAGTAGCATTCATTACTATCATCAGAGTGTTATTATAATACTTTTGTCTATGTTGGGAGTCTAGGGGACAGAGTTTGAAGGTGTACAGAGGGAGTCAAAACAGTTGGTACAATCTCGGTCGGTAATAGAGGTTTCAAAGGATAGATTTCTTCGAAATACCAAAGTCCTACAGCAGTAGTTGCAAAAATAACAATAATCATTATCAAAACACAACAGTACGTTTTCGGGGCCCAGGCACATTGTTCAATGTTCGATTTGGTCACCCCCTTATCTAAAAGTCCAGTGCGGGGAGCAGCGGTGAAGGTGGCAGGCATCGTAGTTTCTCGATCGACGACCCCAATGTTCGTTGCTGGCGACACTACGGTCGCGTGGTTTCTTAGTCATTCCCAACCCTAGCCAGCAGAATCCCTTTTTTTTGTTCAACAAAACAAAACAATTTTCCGATCACTTCCTTTTCCAGATGTACGACACTCGTGCCGTAGTTCTATTTCCGTGGTCGAAGGTTGTACCTGATGGTACCCAAATTTGTGTGGTCCAGAACCAAAGTATCGTCACTTCCTGAGGGAAGCGACGTGTCGGTGGCGACGGAAGTCGCAGAGCTCAAAACACTATTTTCCGGAAGTGATTTTTCAAGAGAGTGCGGAGACGAAATGGACTGTTCCCCAAGCTCCTCAGGCTCAGGGAACTTCCTCAACGCACTCACAGCGCTGTTTGCTACTCCAAGATCAGAGACTGTAGCATCAGCGAGGGGTTCTGCTTCTTCTGTAATGTGTGGCGTCGGGTGAGGAAGTTTCTTGACGTGCGTCGCGTGAATCCAGTTCTTCTTTCCAGCCACCCACACTGCTGTCCTGGTGACCAATAATACCTGGTGGGGTCCTCGCCAGCGAGGCGCGAGACAGGAAGACCTCTCGTAGGCCTTCACGAGGACCCAACTTCCGGGCTGTATATCGTGTCCTGGGCCCGTGAACCGTACAGGTAAAGCAGCATGCACCTGGTGGTAGATGAAATACAGGTTTTTAGTTAACTGGTTACAGTAGTCTACAAGCAATACATTTTCCTCCTCCCTCAGGGCTTTAGGTTTTGGGAGACCCCAAATGTTAGCAGGTCTCCCCATTACCACTTCAAATGGAGAAAGCCCAGTTCTAGTCTGAGGTGTGGTACGCATAGCTAATAACACAATAGGCAAGGCATCTGGCCATTTTAGTTTGGTATCAGTACATGTTTTTGCAAGTTTATTCTTTAAAATACTGTTGTGTCTTTCTACTAACCCAGCACTTTGAGGGTGCCTAGCTGAATGAAATCGTTTCTCAATACACAGGGCTGTACATATTTGTAGAATTACTGCTGCGATAAAGTGAGGACCATTGTCCGACCAAATTATCCTCGGGAGCCCAAATCGAGGAAAGAATTCTTTTACCATAATCTTTGCAGTGGTCATGGCGGTAGCATCTTTGACGGGGAAAGCCTCGACCCATTTACTGAAGGCACAAATGATTACAAGAACATATTTTAAATTATTACATCGCTCCATTTCAATAAAATCAAAATGTATAACCTCAAAGGGGACAGAAGGAGGCCCAAAACTTCCCCTTGGAGTCACTGTCCCCTTACCCACATTGTGCTGTAGGCAAATCATACAGTTCTGGACATGTCTCTTTGCAGTGTCCAGAATCTTGTCATTCACCCAGAACTGTTATAACATTCTCGTGATCTGTTGGGCACACACATGCGTAGGACAGTGTGCCATCGTAACCATCGCCAATACATAAGAATCAGGAAGCAACCATTTCCCTTCGGATGTATCCACCCAACACCCTTCGTCATCCAGTTTCCCCATTCCTTCAGCCCACTTTCTAGATTCTTCCATTGTGGCATCAGTCTGAATATCTCGTACAGACCCAATACCTTCATCCATTATGCAAACATCTCGCACTTCCCTCGAGGTATACATGTCCGTGCTAAGGTCTGTGGCGTTTGTCTGGCTATCAAATCCGCAAAAGCGTTCCCTTTGCCCACATCATCTATGACCTTGCGATGTGCTGCACATTTCATGATCGCTAACCGTTTAGGGAGTGAGAGCGCCGAAAGTAATTGCACTATTAAAGGGCCATGCTGAACATTGGTCCCATGTGAGGTCAGGAACCCTCTTTCCGACCAAAGTTTTCCGAAGTTGTGAGCCACCCCAAATGCGTACTGACTATCAGTATATATATTTACTCTTCGCCCTTGGGAAAGTTCACAAGCTCGGGTCAACGCTATAATCTCTGCGGCCTGCGCGGAGTTATGCGAAATTCTCTTAGCTTCGACAATTTTGTTCAATGTAGTAACTGCATAAGCAGCTGTAGATGTACCATTCGAAAGATTGAAGCAGGAGCCATCGCAAAACAGCTCCCCTTCCGCATTATCCAAAGGAGTATCTGTGAGATCTATCCTGCCCTTCGTTTCTTGTTCGGTGGTATACAGGCAGTCATGTGATTCTTCGTCACCGCAAACAGTGTTTTGCGGGAAAGGTAAAAGTTCAGCCGGATTGAGAACACACCTCTTAATTTGAATATGAGGGGCAAACAGAATTAGTTCATACCTTGTTAACCGTGCAGAGGTGAGGTTTTGCGTTTGGGTTTTGTTCAATAGGATATCAACAGAGCGAGGTACCATCAAAATCAAATCATGGCCTAGGACCATTCCCTCACTCTGTTTTACAGGCGCGGCAGCAGCAGCAACAGCGCGCAAACATCTTGGCAAAGCGCATGCTACAGGATCAAGGGCAGAGGAGTAGTAGCCGCACGGCCTATTCTTCCCTCCGTGTTCCTGTGTTAACACAGCCAAAGCACATCCATCACATTCATGCACAAACAACACAAAGGCCTTGTCGTATTTTGGAGTACCCAGAACTGGCGCCGAACATAGCGCGGTTTTGAGAAGCTCAAATGATCGTTGATGTTCCGCTTCCCATGGCAGTGGCAGAGAAATGCCCTTCTTCGTCAAAGCCAACATCGGTTTTACCACTAGTGCGAAATTCGGGATCCACAACCTACAGTAGGAAGCCATACCTATCAGGGCTCTGACTTCCTTCTGCGTATTTGGAACAGACATGCCAGAAATGTGTTTTATTCTTTCAGGTGTCAATCTTCTCCCCTCCTTTGACAGGAGGTAGCCTGAATAGGCAACCTCCTGACAACAATATTGAAATTTTTTAAGCGAAGCTTTGTGACCATTTTTAGCTAGATGAACAAGCAACAGTATAGTGCCTTCTTTACAGGCATTCTCAGAATCTGCAGCCAAAAGCAAATCGTCAACATATTGAAGCAGCGTGCAAGTAGGTGGCAATTCAAGGGTGTCGAGCTACTCTTTCAAGGCTCTACTATAAATACTAGGACTTTCAGTATACCCTTGAGGTGCCCTTGTAAATGTAAATGAGCGTCCCCCCAAGGTGAACGCAAACAGATATCTGCTATCTTTATGTATAGGGATACTAAAGAAGGCGTTTTTCAGATCCACAACACTAAAGTGCGTAGCCGTAGCAGGGATCATTGTTAATATCGTTGTCACATCAGGCACAATTGGAAATTGTGGGGCGACCACTCGGTTAATAGCACGAAGATCAAGTATGAACCGGTATGGAATTGCATTGTCGCCTTTCTTATATACGGGTAAGATCGGACTATTACACAAACTACCTGTAATCTCTTCGATCACCCCACGATGTACAAAATCGGAGACAATGCATTTCAAAGCACGTTCGCCTTCAGCTGATATTTTATACTGTGGAATGCGTGGCAGTTTCACCCCATGTTTCAGGACTATTTTAACGGGCTCAATATGCAACACTCCGACATCATTGTCGTCCACCGCCCACAAACATTCCGGAACAATGCTAAACTCGGGAGGTAAAGGTCGAATCAAGAACTGAGAATTAGGAAGTTGCTGTGGTGAAACCGTTAGCCGTACTCCATCCGAAGAACAATGAATTACTGCATTCAATTTCTTTAACTAATTCAACCCCAGCAAATTCTCTCCACAGTTCGAAGTGAGAAGAAAAGGACAATGGTCCGTAAAGGGACCCAAAGAAACGGATACCGGCCCAGAAACCGGACAGACAGTTGGTACACCAGAAAACCCTACGGAAACATTTGTTTGCCCTGACAGTAAGATGTTTGGAACCCGAGAATGATCAATGGAGCACTTCTGTGCTCCAGTGTCAATCAAAAACTGGTGTTTCCTATTCCCTACTAATAATTCAACGTAGGGGCCTTTTTGATTAACGGGAATAGGCAAAGGTTCCAAACCCTGCTTCGGGCAATCCTAATAATACGGAGCCTCGTCAGAGGGAAGCTCTTCAGAAAGGTAAGCAGCAGAAGGGTGATCAAATATGTTTCTCGAGTCCATACTCGAGGTCTGATTTTCCCGTAAAAAAGGTTGCTGAGAATCTTGTAAAAGTTGACCTCTGTCAGGGCCCCCTGCTCCAGGGCGGCCCCTAGGTCGTCTACCCATACCTCCAAACGCACTGTTTGACCTCTGGCGAAGGACAGGGCACTGTGCTCGCCAATGACCTTCCTGGCGGCAATAAGCACATTGATTAACATTCACAGTACTCAGAGGAGCATTTTCCTTTTGGAACATACTGTCCTCTAGTCTGTGTCGTACCTCCTCTGGGGTTTCTAACAATTTGCTGCAATAATACTTTGGTTTTCAAATCACCCTTTCTCTTTTCGATTTTCTCCTTTTCATTATTAACACAGTTCTCATAATACTGAACCATGTGCAAAACCTCAGATTGAGATTTTGCCTGCCAAGCGCTCTCTGAGGACATAATTTGTGACTGGATGTCAGGTAACAATCCACGTACAAATTTGTCCACAAACAACCTTTTTCCCGACTCTGTATTTAAATCCTGTCCACTGAAGTCAGAAAATACTCGAATCTATTAAAAAATTCAGTGGCGCCTTCAGTTTTCCCTTGGACACAGGCCGTAAGCTTGTCCCAAAAAATCCTTTTCTCTGGAATTATAGTTTTTAATTTAGCGACAATCCTATCAGGTAAAGTAAGTATTACCTGTGGCGGTTTCTCACCAGCTGGTCTTTCTCCATCAATTCTAATCATATTTGCCCACGTATCTCCCAACCCCGGCACATCATCTATTGTCCGAACCTGTTTCCATACATCTACGGGTAGGAGTACAGGGAATAACAAGTCAATGTCACTCAAGGTGAACACAGAGGACTGTAGAATGACTCTATTTCTTTGTAAAACCCCGTCGGGTTTTTCCTAATATTGGGAACTGATTGTCTAATTGTGTTCACTTCCTGTCGTGAAAACGGGACGTGAACAAATTGCGATACATAATGTGCAGGGATATCCACAGCGGGGGCACCAGTCCCAGCGTTGGCGGGGATCTCAACTTTTGGGACAAAGGTCGGAGGAACCTCTCTCATAGGCAACTGAGATATAGGTACCTCCGGCCGCTTACTAAGCAATAGAGCCAGGTCTAGCGCTAAGGCAGCTGTAGAAGTGTCGGGCGAAAAAGCCCTTTTACAAATCCCCAATAATTCTATGGGGCAACTAACCCTCTTCCTTACACATTCCTCTTGCAGGTGCTGTACCATCACCTGAATTACTTTTCTTTGCATCTCTACTGTATACTGACTATACGTGTCATACACTTCGTCTGGCGGTATCGATGAATCCGAGATCCATCGGACCGCATCTTTGGTACAAATTCGTACTTCCTCAGGTGCTGTTCTTCGGCACAGAAGGAACCGTTTCTGTACATATATTCTATCGTCCTCATCATCCTCATCTCGTGACTTTTCAAAGTCTTTCCTAAACTCAAACAATCTTTCAACATGCCCATATACTTTCTGCTCTGTGTCCCTTGAAAGTGCCAAAGTATTCAGATCTCTCACCCCTTGTGGAAGATCGGAAATTTTGTAACCTACCCCACATCACACACAAATGAGTCCCCAAACCTTCAATAAAGACATTTTTCTCGGGAAAACTATTCAAATTAGATAATGTAGAAAAAACATTAGCTTGGTCACGTTTCTCCATGCAATGCTTAGCCCATGCAAACAATTCCTGTTTCCTATCTGCAGAAACAGTACTACGAGTCACAACCTTCGACCCTGCACCTGGATCAACTTCAGTCAATACGGGGCCGCTTGGGACCGGAGGTATAGGTAAATTTAACAAAGGTGCAACTATTGGTGCAGGGGGTAGGGCCGTGCGATAGGCGGAGGAACAACAACCAAAGGACCAGGGACAATAGGCTGCACATGGGGAACAGGAATAACAACAGGCGCGGCAACAGGAATAGGCAGAGCGCCCAAAATAGGGGCATACGGAGGTGGCGCTGAGGCATCGGGCCTGCGTTCATTTAATAATTTCTCAATAAATTCCTCAGAAACATGGAAATCTTTAGAGGTGTAAATTTTTTGGACTCCGAGTGAAAAGGCTCTATCCATATTTTTAACTAATTCTGACCGCTTTTCTTTATCATATAATAATGCTTTTTCAGCGTTTGTTTTATGACGTCGCGCATGTTTATCCCTACTTTTAAGCTGCTGCAATGCTTCTTTCTTCCAATTTTGTAACTCATCAAAGGCTGCTGGTCTAGCCTTTTTCTTTAATAAGATCGATTCTAAGTATTCAATATGGGGGATCTCAAAACTACTGTTGATTGGCCACTGAAATTCGGAAGCATGTCTGGTCTGTCTGTGCCAAATATCATTAAATACGATACTTCCAATGCCATACTTACAGTACATAGTACACGCCGGCGACCCCTCCTGTGGTACCGGACGGCTAAATTCTAAACATTGCCGATCGCTGCGGAACAGAGCCCTAAAACAGCTAGACAATTTCCCAGGCATTTCTCAAAAAATTGGTGTTACCTGGTCCAATAATTGTGTCTGCAAATACAATACGCCAAATTCAAAGTGTCAGGGTTAAATTAAGAGCCGGGTCACGACTGCACCTGACCAAACCTAAGGAGGACCGTACGGTTTACCAAAGAACTTACCTAACAAATTTTACCTTGTGTTTGGTGGTTTCGGCAAATCTGCCCGCCTCAAAATTGGACCCTCGTCAAGATGCCGTGTCAGACCACACGACTATCGTCCAAGGATCGGATCGTGCAGCGCTGCCGATGTATCGCGTCTCGAATGGTCGGGCCCGCAGAATCACACCGTCCGATCCCGGTTCGATAAGCTGCGTCAACCTTCAATGATCCGGCATCAATCTTGAGGGTCCCTATTCGGGCGCCAACTGTGGAAACAGAAAAATTGATATGGGGCCGGGAAGCCCAAAAGGAAACACACCAACACAGGTTACAAAGGACATACAAAGCGCTTTATTCAAAGATACAACAATTACCAAAAGTTAATTGACATACGGATAGCTAGGCCCTCAGAGTAACAGGACGAACCATCAACGGTAGTTCGCCGTGTTAGTGTGAGAGACCGAACATTGGGATACTCGGGTTTTTATACTTTTTATCTGGCTCTGGCCAACCCCCTCGCAAGTTAACCATTCTCAGAACCAAACCTAGGGTTCGTAGCCAGGTTAATCCCATAATGTATGCATTTTGATCAGTTCCGCTGATACAGTTGTTCATTTACACATAGGTCAGCGAGAGGACAAGGTCTCAGTTCGCAACCCTAACAAGTGGCCTGCGGACATATTATTTATTCACGTGTGCGGAGGTCACAACGGCCAGAATCCCACTCGAAATGTCATTCGGCCTCCATTTTGTTGTTCAGGGTGACTTCCACACTACAAGAGAACCTAAAATGGCGGCTAAATCCAAGATGGCGATTTACACAATACATTAAGGTCAAGACCTTGCCGCGGAATCTATGTACATGATGTTTTTTAGCCACCTTGGCGTAGGCCAACATACATTCAAACAATGCGATAGGAGGTACAATATTATTTCGATTTCCACACACACTGCCACCACAGTTTCAACGTGTTAAGTTCTGCCAAGCAACCATCACAACTTAGGCTGTGGATCTGTTTGTCCCAGCCTCCAGACCCCCCTGAAGAAGTTCCTAATACCAATCCTAAAGTCCATAGGAACGAAACATGTAGGGCTACTACAGATACTAACATGAATTATTTGAACAAGGATTAAATCTCTGGTGCACTTTAGGTATACCCTGACTAAGGCACCATGTTTAGAGACATTTGATAAGGAAAGGTCTCAATTGATGTATCTTGTGCGGTTTCTGTTTACTAAAAGTTGAAGGTTAAATTTACTTGAAGTTTTTACTCAAATCCTTTAAATAATTACATGTACACTTGGAGTTTTTCATGTATCCAAGAGAGAGATACAGTTCAATTGCGTATTTTGCACTTTATTAGCTAGTTGGTGACTAGCACATAGCACTTTTTTGGAAGCACTGGTCACTTGCTAGCTTTTAACATGTTAGTTTTTATGTACATGTTTTTAACTTTGTATTTAATTTTAACAGATTCAGCAATGAAGTCAGGTTGTATTGTCCATGCAATTCTATGTGTCACTGTCCCGAATTGTTCTCTAGTGTGACGAATTCCAATCATCCAGTGATCTGAATGTCCAACCTTTATTAGGTATGGGAGCTTTTTTGTTCTTTGTTTTCTAAAAAGATATGTCAGGTTTGCTCCCTTGAAACCTATAGATATACCTGATTTCCCTCTAGTTGTTTCTAGCTATGCATAGCTGAACCATTCTCAGCTAGGCGTCGAATTCTAGAAAAGAACCCTAAAAGCCTAGGGGAAGCATCATAATACAGCCGGGCGTGCTGTTAATGCTTGCCTGCTGAATTGAACGATCCTCAGATCCAAGAAGGGCAGATCCCGTGCAGTCCTGTGCCGTGCTGTGACCAGAGAGCCTTGCTGACCCTGTCCAGTCCGATGTGCCCAGCTGTCAGTCCCTGATAGATCCGATTTAATGGTCCAGAATCCTGATGGTCCAAAATCTTAAATCCATTTGTTTTGTGAGTATTAACAGGAAGCTAGAAACTGTTGATTACTGTGCATTATCTTGTACCCTCCTAACCTCTGAACTATCCTTACTTCCATAAACAGTAACATTGGGCCTCATTACACGTAGTGTGGTAAGGGTTTACCGGTACTAGTAAGGGCACCGGTACCGGTAAACCCTTACCACCTTACTACGAGGTCCCTTTGCGGGTTGGTACTTTAATGCCTGCTGTTTAGCAGGAGTTAAAAACCAACCCGCAAAGGGTCCAGGATGCTAATTACGGTACCGCAATTTGCGGCACCGTAATTAGTGCCTTCCCCATTCCCATAGACCCCTTTCCTCCAAGGCGGTGCCAGTATTTTACTGGCATGGACCAAGGTGCTAATAGCACCTTGGTCCTCCGCCTACCGTGTAATGAGGCCCATTGTCTAAATCCGTAGTGAAATCTTATTTTGTCTATCTGTAAAAGCATCCTTTTCCTAGTCATTTTGTCAACTTTGATCTATTAATTTCATTCGAGTGACCAGCCTAACGCTCCAGGCTGGACAGCGAGGAACCAGGATTGAGTCACAAATCACTCCTGACTCTTACGTTGTGCCGTCCTGGTGGCTTAGCTTGGATGCTCTAGTCCATAGTCAATATTTTTCTCATTTTAAAACTACAGCCTCTGTCAAAATCCACACCTATATTTCTGAAAAACGATTCTCACTAAAACCTCTATAACTCCCTCAGTTTTTGTGATAGAAACAACATTTCAACTCCTACTTGTACCTAACATCCATAGCTATCCATAGAACCAAATCAGTGCGATTCTCTGGTTAATGCGAAAATCGCGCAAGGAAAAGTTTGCCACAATTTTAAAAATCCAAAAGTTTTACACGTGTAAAATAGCTTTAAACTACTTCCAACTTGGAATTTAAGATTTCTAAAATTTTCTTTGGACTAAATCATCACTTGTGCTTGTGCGCAACTGTTCAAAGCGGCTCCCATAAGAATTTAGAAAAATTTAAGTATTTTTGACCACATTTGGTGTTTTGCCCAGTCAATTCTAAAGACAATTGTAAAAGCCATCCTGACAGCTGACCAGTCAATTCCATTTTTCTCTTGTGCTTGAAGGGGGAAAGTGGGAATGATATTTTGTTTGATTTGTGCTCTTCCTGAATACCTACTCTCTCCTTCCATCTCTTTGCATTGCCTATTCTAGGTTGAGGGTTGTTGCAGGGGGAACCTCTAACCATAGTGCTATCTGATCTGAACCAACACAAAAGTACTCTTTTCTGTGCTGCATTTGTTTTGCTCATTACTTATTCCTAGTGTATTAAATATGGTATTCTGTGTTCTGTCACCCCATTGGTGGTGTTTGTTTATCTATTAAAACCTATTGTGATTAAATTTCAAATACATAAATAAATATTTACCTTTGCAAACTAGCCTGATTACTGATTCAGTGTGACCGGGGGGGGGGTGTTCCAGGAGAAGGGTGTGATGTGAGTGGTATATCGTTCAGAATATTGAATTTATAGACAGAAATAAATAAGAATTTCAGTTTTGCACTACATACTGGGCTTTGACTTGGGTGTGTGCTGGATTGAAATCACTTACATGGCAAATCACCTCCTGACGAGGAAACTGGCGAAGACCAGGAAACAGAACTTTAGCATTAGACTGCGGGTTCGGGGGGCGTTATCCAATAAGTAGTACAGGAAAAAATCCAGTTAGCACAAAACCATTTACTGGAGAACATGGCCAGTGTGAACAGATCAATCAAGGCACAGGGACAACACATCACAGAGGTATCCCTACCCCAACTGGCTCAGGAAGACAAGGAAGCGTTGGAAGCCCTGATTCAACAGGAAGGAGTGGAGGGCGTAATTAAATCACTGAAAACCCGCAACCCAGGCTCAGATGGTTTATCGCCGATATTTTATAAGCTTTTTTTAGATCCCAACTACTGACTCCCTTAACGTCCCTGTTTAATACATTTCAGGAGGCGGGAAGTGTAACACGCCCGATGCAAAACTCCACCAAAATGTTAGCACTACAGCCTGGGAAGGATCCGAAGGATTGTGCATCGTATAGGCCAATCGCGCTCATGAATAGTGATGCTAACATCTACTCTAAGCTGATAGTGAACCATTTAGCCCCTCTCCTCCCGCGACTGATATATCCCGACCAAACAGGCTTTATACAAGGCAGGAAAACAGGAGATAACATCAGGAGGGAATTAAACCTAATTGAATTGGCTGCACAGACTAACGAGAAATGGACTCTCCTTGCTCTGGCCGCTACAAAGGTGTTTGACAAGGTGGACTCGTCCTTCATGCAGCTGACTATGGAGGCATTCACCTTTGGCCCCCAATTCAGGTAAGCGATAGCCGGCAACTACTGCGCCCTGAATACCTTCTCCAGGTTAACCGGTAGCGCTCACCCCCAATCCCTCTCACTTGAGGTACGCGTCAGGGATGACCGTTATCACCCCTCCTATTCACGCTCATTATGGAGCCGATGGCGCAAGACATACATGGAAATGAGGCAATTCAGGTCCTGGTGGTACAGGACTCTCATTGTATGCTGATGATGTGCTCTTATCTATTACCAACATCACCCCCTCCTTACAGGCGGCTTTGCAGGAACTTGGAGCATTTGGACGGGTAGCAGGGTTTGACATCAATTTTGTGAAATTAGTGGCATTGGGGGTGGGCCTCACTACACGGGATACAAGGGCCATCCAGGCGATCTGCCCAATCCGCTGGGACTCAACTTCCATAGCCTTTCTAGGGGTTCACTTAACGGCCGCTCCGAGGGACCTTTATGGGGCCAACTTCCCTCCCCTTATTAAGACACTAGAACAGGACCTGGAGAGATGGGTGGGACAAGAAATGTTGTTAATGGGGCGAATCACTGCTGTCAAGATGAACCTCCACCCCTGATTGTTATATTGTTGTTCATCCCTCCTAGTGGAGGTCCCGAATCCATTATCAGAAAGGCTGCAATGCAAACTATTAGGTTTCATTTGGCCAGGGAAGAAATACGGGAGCCTCCAAGAGGGTGATGATGGGGGACACCGGGCTGGGGGATTTGGGAGTCCCTAACTTATTGAGGTATGCTGAAGCAGCCCAACTATCTCATTTGCCCACGTGGTCAGCTGATCCTCCGGCACCAAGGTGGATGGAGAAAGAGAAAGCGTAATGTCCACTGCCCCTTAGTTTCTTACACTTTATTCCTCATTTGTCATGTAAGCAATGGACTCGCCTGATCTCGTTGACTAAACTCACTCTGAAAGTATGGGATGAGGTCCTACAGTAGAAGAAGATAGTTATGGGTGTGGGCTCACTCTCTCTGGTCTTCGGTAACCCTGCCTTTACTCCGGGCATCCCTCTGGGTGCCTTCAGAAGATGGAAAAAGCAGGCCTACTCACACTGGGTCAATTATTTGGAGAGGGCCATCCGCACTCATTTGAGGATTGTAAAAAATAATTCAAACTCTTGGATACAGATAGGTTCACATACGTCCAGATCCGTCACTGGATTACTCACCCCGAAATAAGAGAGAAAGCTACGCGAACCCTGAGCAAAGCTAGTGACTCACTTGTTGCTGGCAGCACGTATCACTGCCGCCTGGTGCTGGAAAACAGCTGAGGGTCAGGACTTAGGGTGATGGTAGATTAAAGTTTGGAACACATTAGTGGCCGAGAGAGTATTGGCTGCAAAAGAGGGAAAACTGCATCAATTCCAGGCAGTTTGGTCACTTCTGCTCGATTATGATAAACAGTTCCCGGCTTTTAAACCAAGTCAGGCGAGACTTTACCTGGACCGGAATGGAAACAGATGAGAGGGATAGAGCGGCAGGTTATGTGAAAATTGGAGTACCCAAAGGGGTTTGTGGGGGAGGGGAGGGGTTTGTAGAAGTCAGAATGTTATGTTTCTCTGCAGAGGATGCTATGTATTTACATGTGATGTTGTTGCTCCAACTGTGAAACTAATAAAAAATATGTTTAAAAAAAGGGGAGTGACAGGAATAACTCAAGGAATACAATACACGTAGAAGTAATAGAGATGGATAAAGCACTCAAAGGTACATTGTTGATAATAAAATGTAATGTGAGAAACGCAAGTTTAACGCTATGCATAGTATATTGTCCCAACCAGGGACAGGACACATTTTGTGAGAAAGCTTTAGAGGTGGTCCTGAGTAAGATTGAGGGTTTGATGAAAAGTGGGAGAAAAAGAGCAGTGTGGTGTGGGACGCAGCAAAAGCCACACTCAGGGGCCTACTTACTAGGGAAAGAGCAGGGAAAAAAGAGAGATGGCATCATAGTGACGGGGCTCAATAGGGAATTTAGGAGCTAGAGCAGAGTACTCTGCCGAGTAGACGTTAAAGACAAGTATTTAATATCCAATAAGCAAAAACAAAACAGGAACTGTTATCCAGAATAGTAGATACAGATCACGTCGGGTTGATCAGGGGAGAAAAAAGTGCAGAGATGGTGTGGAAGACATTGAATCTAATTGAAATATCAAGTGCTAAAGGACAGCGCCCGGTCCTCCTCTCATTGGATGCAGAGAAGGCTTTTAATTGAGTGAAATGGGCCTTTTGATGTTTCTGGGCCACCTTACCTTTGGAGACCACAGATTGGGATAATGGGTGCATTATACTGCAGCCCCAAGGCCCAGGGCACAAGTGGTGGTGAATGGGAAGAAATCTGACCCGTTCACGTTAGATAGAGGTATGAGGCCCATTGTTTGTGTTGACACTGGAACCTCTGGCGGCATCGATAAGTAAGAACACGAGGATGAAAAGCATAAAGGTGACCAGGAAGGTTGGACGCTCTTTGTGGACGAATTCCAATTGCACTAGAGTGACCCTCTGACATTGATCCCGTTGGCACTATTTATGAATACAGAGCTCTCTCTCCGGATTCAAACTTAATACACAGGAATCCTTTTCCCTATGTGCAGAGGAGGAAGATATAAGTTGCCTGGCCTGGCTCTGTTTTTGCCAGCCATACACAGGTCGGGTCAGAGGTGTCTAGGAACCAAAGAGACCAGAACCTTTGACAGGCTCTATGAAGCAATATATCCACCACTCATTAACAAAATATAAGGGGACCTAAATGTTCTAAACTCACTCTTTCAAGGCTGGGGAGATCTGTCTAATCCCAGCAGATTCTCCGCTGCAAAGAGCATGGAGGTCCCTTGGAGGTCAGTTTGGTGATAGATAAACACTCTAATGTCAACAGCATATGCTTGATCATAATGTTTGGGGAAAATTAGTACAAATCAGCAAATTAGGAGCATTTATAAAAACCTGCAATAGTTATTGGTATTAATGCAGCGTGTACATTAGAAATGCTGTGTTGGAAGCAAGCACTGGGATTGTCCCCATTGCTATTTATGGCCCTGTGAAATGTACACGCATGGAATCTTTTTAATGTCATTCCGTAGGTGTTTGGCAGGATTAGAGACTTTGAAGATTTCAGTCTTGTTTGTGTTCTGGGCATTTTTAAACTAATTAATTCTATTAGAGAGACTCGTGACATACAGACACAGTAAACATTTGCCATCTGTGGCGCTCGATCTCACGATTCTTAAAACATTCATAGCCAGCTGCTGTTCCAGGCTACCTTTTCCAAATGTTGGACTTCATTATCCCATAGGAGTCATATCACGTCTCTTGGTTAGTGTTCCCTGGCATGAGAGTTCTTGTCCTATGTTGAAGCACATGTTTTAGACACCAGCTATAGATTACCTGCGCTTTTGATTATGTAGGCCATTTTAGTAATAGCAAACCAAAAGAGGTGATGGCTGGAATTAATCTTAACCTCTGGCACTGCTCTGTGCAACCCTCCAGGCCATCGTTCTTCGCCAGCCAAGCCATTACAAAAGGGGAAAGACTATATGCAAATCAGGCTTGGTCCCACCACCGAAAGGGGCAGTCCAGCCAGAACTGCCAGGTCACATCCCTTCTGCACGAGACCACAAGCCCCCCAGACATGTTTTCGCCTCTTTGGGCATCATCAGTGAGGAATAGCTTGGGTCTTTAGGCTACCCATGCAGAAGTCATGAGCGTCTGCCCGACTACCCATGAGTATATTTATTTTATTTATTTTTTACATTTGTATAGCGCACTACAGCCCACAGGCATTGAGGTGCTTTTTCAAGAAAGTGTACGTAGGCAAGAATGCGACTTTGGAACATGCGGTTACTTAGTTACATCATAGGCGGTAGGTTGCACGTACATTAAGCAGACATAGGTCTGCTTCACAGTGGTAAGGCAGTCATCAGTGATGTGTGCTAGCGCTCTCCTTGCTGGGCCTGACAGAACTTGAGGAATTTGCCTCCAAACTCGTTCCGACTCCGCCCTGGTGAATGGAGCAATTACCGGTCCATCCCAAGGTTGGCGGGACCGATAATTCCCCATTCACCAGGGCCATTCAGAAAATAATGGACATATTTTCATTGATCTGTATCGCAAAGCGGTGCAAGGAACCTAATAACTGCTTCTGAGCCCCCCACACCCGCATCTACTCCACACACATACATCATCCGCCCTGACCACCAGCACTCGATTTTGAGGCTGAAGGTAATGCACTGGATTCCTATGGAATCTGTATGCCTATTACTCCTGCCAAAGGCAGTCATATTACATCCCTCCCGCTCTACCATTTTCTGAAGGGTAGGTCCTCCAAAGGAAAAAGGACGCACAGCCAGCGAGTGAAAGGAATGTCTTCTTTATTCGGATACATAAATGAAAAAGTGAAGCTCCCTCATTCTCTCCTCCCCTTCTTCATGTCACGAATCACGTGACCACATACTCGAGGCCCCATCTCTGTCTTAAAGAGAGAGGGGCTGTGTAACAACCAGGACATTGATGAGCCCTCCCCTCTACCGGAAGATACGGGGTTGTAGCTGACTGGAGTACATAGGGTCTGAGAAAGGGGGTAGGGGTCTGTATAGGTACAGTGGAGCAGGAACTGTCTTTGTAGGGGGATCAGGTTTTAAAAATCAAAAACCAGGACAGACCAGTAACTTAAAAATATGACTTTAATCGGACAGTGGCACTCAACACAAACGTAGGAGCAGCATGGGGATGTGGCTGGACATTGGATGTTCTACAGCTTGGCAGCAATCACATTATTGCAATGCTGATCCAGGTCATCTGAATATATAACCTCTGTTAACGTATTATTGTGTTGGCTTAAATGTAAACTCGACTTGCTCCCCTTGTCATTATGGGAAACGAGGAGGCAGAGAGACAGCCATTGCAGGATTCTAAAGTCACAGTTTTTATAAAGATTTCAATTTTTAGGGGAATGGAGGTTTCTGTAGAAATTCTGCAACCCCATTCTCTCCATCCCTTTCCTCTTCCCCTAACACTGATTGGTTTTTTTAGCTAGAGCCACCGCAACCATTGCTAACAGCAACATGACTAAAGAAAATACAGATATCTTGAAGGAGGGGGAGGGGGTAGTGCTATGGTTTAAAGAAGAATGAAAGCATGAGGGACTAGTTTGTGGGTAGCATCTTCTAAGCTTCTGCTGTGGCTTTTATCAGATATAAATAAAGGGGCACTGACCCTATCCAGGGGACAGAAATTGGACTATTGGGCTCATTACAAGTTCCCTGTTCTGGAAACAATGACAGTCATTCTGACACCATTTTTTTTCCCGTACCTAGTAAACACTGGTTTCCCTGTCCCTGTGGGGGCAGTGATCTACAAGCTGGTCCCTACTGGAAAATATCTCCAGGAAGCAGCAGTGCCGGTAATTCCGGCAATCCCATCCATGGAGTTCTATGAGATTCCATGAATTTGGAATTTACGGGTATTTCACCCACCCGTAATAACCAGCACACCTGTAATGATGCCCTATGTGTCCATCTGCGATTGGTATAGGGAGCTCATGATCTATCTCACTCAGATTTATAGGGTATCTCTAGATCAGCGACAATTGGAACCATTTGAACTGTCAGCCTCTATGTTCTGAGGCTTGCTAGCCAGCAGGCATGGACATCCTTCTTTCTTTACTATCTAATTTATTCTTTATCCTGGGGCTGGATCTTTCACTGAGGGCATATCCTTGCCAAAACAACATGCTCTTGTACTGCCTAGCAAAACCCAGACTGGTCATGGCCTTATAAGGACTACAAATTAGTCAACACATGCAGGGCTCTCCATGCTGATGTCTCTTGAAAGGAAAGACTTCTTCGGTCACAGTCCTCAGTCTCTGTTCCCATGTCCAGGGCCTGGGTATCCCAGCGGGGCCACAAGAGTCCTCCTTGAGGCTGGTTCAGGCCCATATTAACACATCTCACTTTCAGTGTTCCCTCCAGGTCCTACATTAAAAACCCTACAGTCAAGGGGCAGTGTTCCTACTGAGGGGCAACATAACCCAACTGGATTGACCATAGGAATTTCAAGCAGAGAGTTGTAGGCTTTCTTTGGTTGGCCACTATAAAGATTAGTGAAGAGAAGGGCCCAACACCCTCTCTGGGCTTTTGGCACCCCTGTACTGGGGAGCAACGACTGGACATCAAGCAGGAAGACAGACAGCAGACACTCAGGCTGGATTTCAAAGACATCTTTTATTGCTTCACAGGATACCAGGAATCAAAATGCAGACATTAGAACACCAGCAGCACTGAGCTCCTTATATAGTTTCAAGTCTGATGTAATTTAATAATTTATTACACAACACATTCTGATTGGGGCTGATAACAAAAGACAAACCCCTCCCTAGTCCAGGGTTGGTTGGCTTGACTGCCACTCGCCAGGTGCCTATGTCATAACTACGTTTGCAAGCTTATTGAATTTGTGTGAGATGTTC
This sequence comes from Ambystoma mexicanum, assembly GCF_040938575.1. Taxonomy (NCBI): domain Eukaryota; kingdom Metazoa; phylum Chordata; class Amphibia; order Caudata; family Ambystomatidae; genus Ambystoma; species Ambystoma mexicanum. Next base: position 1,227,060,239 of record NC_090933.1, on the reverse strand, counting down.
TTGGCCTTTAATATGAATCCTTTGATGTCTTGAGAAAGAACATCCATGACTTCATCCTCGAGCTAATTTTGACATGCTTCTCTGCCAAAAAATCTAAATATGTGCATCAGCTGTAGTGAGCTACCCTTGAACGTAATACAATTGTCACTAGTTGAACAGCTGTTTGCTCTAATTGCTACCTTCCTTGAACACTACCTGGCTGCCCCGGCTCATCAATGACAAAATTGCTACCAGGAAGTTTGAACTAAATTTTCCAGACATACCCTCCTTCAATGAACCTTTAATGACCTGCTTTTAGAGAATTATTTACCTATTTCAGCACGACTTTGTGAAATTCAACCATTTTGTATTTCTAGCAATACTTTTAGGATCCGCCTGACCATTTCCCAATCAAAATGGCTGACCAATATGTTTTTAATCAGAACTCATTTTCTATTCACTTTTCAGCCTAGATGTTTGGAATCCATAATGTATGTGTACCACTTGAGGGACTCTCCGCTACGTAAGGCATTCTGCCCCAAACAATATATGTCACCCTTAAATGTGCTTTTCGGCCTACAAGGCACTACAATTCTGATTTTTACAACACTGGAACTATTGATCAGCCTGACAAGTCATCTGCATTCAGTATGAGGGGTGCTGGGGGATCTACCACTTTTAGCACCTTCTCTATACTATTTAAGCCAACAATCCTCAGAAGTTCTAAGGATAGGGGTCCTTTTTCAGCAGATATAGATTCTCCTCCCCACTCACTTCATCCAACCAGTGGTCGAAGTGAGTGGGAGCAGTCGGGAGCGGTGCTCCTCTACTTTTTTAAATTACGTTTTATAGCTCCTATACTTTTATTTTAAAAATAAACCGTTCCGGAATGGTTTTGTTTTAAAATAAAAGTGTAGGAAGACGCTGCAGCTTGCACTTTCAGTGCACTGCACTGAACGTTCCCTTAGACAACAGGTGCAAGAGTTTGGGGGTTTGTATTGTGTGTGGGAGGGGGCATGGTGATGTGGTTTGTGGGGAGTGGGTGCAGGCCAGCAAGGAACATAGTTCCACTACTTCTTTTTGTACACTTCGACCACTGCATCCAACAAGAAGTCTCCCCCATAAACTGAGCAACCTGTGTGCACTGCTTGGTCATGGAAGACTGCTCTCAAAAGACCTCATGAATATAACCAGGGGTGGGTGTCAGATGACCTACAATTAAGTGTCAACATATAAGCTGCACAGTGCCAAAGTCTGAGGTGCTAGGGCCAACTCAGGTTCCTACTCTGGAATAGTAAGAAACACTGATAACTTCACCCCCTGAGGATTAGGGCATTTAAGGCCGCTATATTTTCCATTCCAACTACAGGTTCACCCCCCTACCACTCAATCTTCCTGGCCCTTGGACACAAAAAGCCTATTGTGGCACATATGAGGTGCCCATCACAGGAGCCTGTGGGTTGTTTCCTCCTGGGCCCTGCTGCATAGAAAACACAGTGGGATCCTACCTCTCTGAAGAATGGATAATCCACCTCAGCTGTGTTTACCCTTAGCATGTGCAAGTAACACAGAGGACATGGTCCAATCTCCCTAAGGAGAAGGCAGCCTAATAGATAGTTGGCCTGATGCTTTAGAGTCTCCCTGCCTCATAGAGCTCCTGTTATTGTTAAGCAGATAGCTCTCGGTCTAAGAGTCTGACAACTGAGGATTAGCCTGTGGTTTGAAAAGCACTGTCTCTGAATCAACAACAAAAAAGTCTTGAAAGAGCTGCCATTCCTATGAGCTACTATCTTTATAGCACTGGCAGCCGCCCATCAGCCTCCTTGAATCGCTTTAATTTCTAAAATGATCTCTAAAAGGCTCCCCCTGCACTGTGGGACTGTCACTGCATCCCTACAGCCCCCTTCCCAGCACTTGCTCTGCACTTACCTCGCACTTGCCACCAGCTGGCCCTTTTATTATTATTTATTATTTTATTACGCTACTTACCTTGTACTGCACTTTCCCCCCCACCTCCTCCCCCTGCACTTTCTCCTTTTCCCCTTACCTCTGCACTTGCGCGATCTGAATGACACCTGGCCTAGTAGGATCGTTTGTCTGTCTTCCCCTTGTTTCCCCCCCTCCCTGCCTCGTCGCGCCTTGAAACACTTGTGTATAGGCGCGTTACAAATACCATATCATATCATATCATATCATTATACAAGAAACCAAGGAATGTCCTATATTTCACATCTTCTCCCGGATCTGCTCTTCAATGAAAGAAGTGGTTAGTTTCACTAAGGGCTATATCACCCTTCTTTTGGGAAGACCTAAAAAAAGCCACAATGGCTCAATGGAGGTTGACCAAGAGATAGGGGTGTTCAGCTTTTTTCTGACTCTGAGAGGTCTGGTGAAGTTTCCAATGCCATCTCAAATTATTCCGATGATGCTGTCCTTATTGACTTTCAGAAGTGAGGCCTCTGCCTTTCCACCATTTATCTAGATCCCCTACTGCAGTTTGAAACCCTCCCAGTAGTTTTCTTTTTTTTTTTGCCTTGGAGCTCAAACACCCTTTATTGGCCCTGTGAAAGGGGGGCTATATAGGGACTCCATGCGTTCTTTATCATGGTCATCAATCGATAGTGCCCTAATTAATGTTGCAACATGTGCCTTGCATATTGGTCATTTGAATGCATTGTTTTTTTACCACTGGACTCTCTAAACATTTGCTGTCTTTGGTAAATGAGAAATTGTTTGAAATAAGCCCTCATGCCTGAGTACATGTGAACACACACAAATGATCAATACACTACTCCATAGTGTCACAGAAGAGGTTCAGCATAGCAGTTTTCATGTAAGTATAAATGCAACTCTGATAGGGGCTTTAAATCTGCCAGGGCCTTTCAGCCTTTTGGTAACAGTTTACTCCTAAAACTAGACCCCTAGTAAAACTTACTTATATGCTGATCCCTGAATACACTGCTCAGATTGTGAACCCACACAACAATATCCATTATCATATTAAATGGACCCAAGAAAATGATGAGGGTGACATAGTAAGACGCTGTGTGTATCCCTGTCTGCACATCACCACCCTGACTTTCTTTCACAGGGACTATAGCAATGGTTCTTCGGGATTCTTGTTACTTAATTTTATCCTGCTTTTCCATTACTGACTAGCTGACTCGCAGACACGCAGGCCACACGCTTGCTCTGAAACCTCTTATCATTGCAGAGTGGGCATCTTCGACAGAGTGCAGCAGCTCAATGCCTGTCTCAGTCAGTGATTTGATGCAATACGAGACGTTGGTATGACAGAGGTTACACTGGATTTCAATGTTGAAAATTGACTCAAAGTCCTCACTTTTATTTCCGAGCGACATGAAGTGTCAGAGGTAATTCTGCTGAATATTAGGGTCTTGTGGATTTACAAAGAGACCCTGAAAACCTATCTTCTTCACTTCACATACAGTAAGTATGTTGGGGCATCACTGAGGGTATCTAGCAAGCTCCAAAGATCTCCTAGCAGTGTTTCTTATTTTCCTTTGGAGATTATGAACAATGTCTTGCTTCCTCCTTGGAATTTTCACCTTCACGCAGAGTGTTTGAATTGTCAACAATTCCAATAAGTAATTAATGTTCCACGGCTCAAAAGTGAGTAGGCCTAAACTGTATATGGCAGGAGGTGAGGTGACCAGTGCTGCTTGTTCGAAATACCTGAGAGTGGAAATGGCGAGTGTCCCTAGCTATTCAAAATGCATTAATTCCAGGATGAGTAGAGCAATGCAGCTGTTGGCACTTATAGCAAGGTTTACGTACATGAGCGGAGGGTTTAGGTTGAAGGGTGCAATTGCTCTTTATAAGCAATGCTTTTGTTCTGCAATATTATATGGCCTTGAGGTTCTACCCCTTAAAGATCTTGAATTGTTGTCAAGGGTGGAAGGCAGGTTTTGGTGAAGGATGATGGGTCTCCCTCTACTCCAAATACTGGGGGATGAGATGAAGTGGAAACTGAACACTAGGTATGATAGTAGTGTCCTGGAATTGTTTTGTGCTCTAGCACCTGGAAGCATCTGTGTGCTAGATTGAATTACCAATAAAATAGCTCAGACCAAATAATCGGACAGACTCAAAGGAGATGGTAAAATACTGCTTAAATCTCAATGAAGTAAAGCAGGGTGAATAAACACTCATCAAATCGATTCATGCAGAATTGAAATGTCTTTTCGATTATACTGAGTTTATATAATGCTAGATGGGTCATCTATGACGTCATCCTGTGTGGCAAATCGTTAAACCTATTGAGGGGTAGAATTGTATTAGGGGAACATGTCTACATATATAATGCACAAATATTAGTTTCTCATTGGCGGACCCTTATCTGTAGGACACGCTCTGAGCTACTTCTATACATGTGATATAATATGCTCATCATAGCAGAAAATGTGGCAGGAGAATTATAATTTGCAACATTGTATGTAAAGGTGCATTCTAATTGGTTGGTAACCCAAATCCAACCTTGGACATTTGGCTTGCTAGCAGCAGGGACATAGAATCAAAACCCAGGTGCTTGGAGATATGTCAGCTTTCCCCTTTTTCTCCCAATTAGCCTACCCTCTCTCCTCGGTAGCCCTTATGCCAGTGGCATCGGTTTGAAGGCTGACTTTGCCAGTCTGCATGCACTGTCTCAGGACATTTGAGGGAGTGTAGGTATACTGTTATCTTAGCTCCAGACTTAATGAATAGCCCTTGTTTGCGAACTCTCCATCACGTGGTACAAGGCCATGAATGTGTCCATTTCAACAGTGTATTAACCACTATTCTATTCAATTATGTTGGGTGCAGTTGCTCCTCTTGGCCTTTAGATACTTTCTCAATCTATCCCATATTAACATTATTCCTTTTAATTGTCCAATATTTGGTATCCATAAATGTTTTTGTTCCTCTTAATCTTTAGGAAATAGATACTTGTACATGGTCTGCTCAAAGACTCCCTTCGTGCTTTTCCTCCATCTTTCGAAATAGCCTCCTTGGTTCCAAGCCAATGTACTCCTCTGTTTTCCAAAGGAAAACAGCGTGTTCATCATCATTTCACTTCAAGATCCTGGGCTCGAATTTTGAGCTATGAGCTATCTGGGTTGATTGACATAAACCGTGGTCCATTTTCTTTGGACGCAAGCGTCTATGTACTCCTTCTTCCTTGTGTTTCAGCATATTCATAGTTATTGACCAGTGAGTCACTTCATTCTTCTTTGTGTTCATAGGTACTGCATTATAGAGTACATGTTTTGCTTGGTGTTTCAGTTATATCGTCATTCTTTAGCATTTTCTTATCATTTCAGCATAGGTTCTTATTTTCATGATGCCTACCCCCGGGCATCCGGATCAAGCACATCAGCCCCGGGAGCAGGCATCCAGGTATTTAATAAAACCCCAGCATCCCCGGCTGGGGGTTGTCTGGGATCAGTCCTGGCACCTTAGGCGCCAGGATCATTATAGAAATCAGTCCTGGCGCCATAGGAGCCAGGCTCATAGACTTTACTTACCTCATGCAGACCATGCTGCAAATGAATCCAAGCCAACGTGAGGCCTGGATGGGACTATTTTTCTACAGGGACTATTTTTTACTTGGGTGTGGTTCTAGGGACTTCTTACCTGGAATTACTTAGGAGGCTATTTAAACCATGCTCGAACAGCAGCACATGCTTCGTGTTATTCTGCATCCAGCAGCGTAACGCTCACAGTGCCTGAAGTCAGCATCCAGTCTTCAGCCATGCCCGTCTCGAATCCAGAGCTCCTAGCAATAGAAGAAAGAAGAAAGAAAGGTTAGAAAACAGATATTATTTCAATCCTTACCTGAATTCCGGATCCATCACGTCTTCGAACTTGAAAAGGACATTATTCTACAGGCGTCGCATCGCCAGCTGCAGCGCCGTGCCATACTCACCAGTCCTCACAGTATTTTTCAATCCAGCGCAGCCTCCATCATTTTCTCCGCTGAATTCCACCATCTAGGGAACAAAAGAAACATAAGGTGAGCCGAGAGAGCCAACAAATACAACCTCTCCACCATAGACTTACCTGATTAACAACCGGAGGCATTATTCTGTAACAAACCGCAACTTTTTACGCCGCACCTGTAAGGAGAGAGAAACCAGCAATTTAAACGCATGCATCTTTTGCCGGACAGTGTTGGGTAATACAGACTCTTACCTCAACACCATCAGCTGCCACAAGACAATGTTCCCTTGGACCCAGCTGCAACACAAGAAAGGAATGTACAAGAGTGAACATCGGATATATTGAACTCTTTGAACTATATACTTACGGGTTCTCGCCTGGAACCTCAGAGTCACTATTCATCCGGAACTCTTCCAACGCCCTCAAACCAGTGAAGTAACTGGTATCTACGCGCCCCTGCATTCCACGCAGGATGGAGAGCTCATCATTTACAAACATAAGTTGAGCTTACAGAAAGTGAATTTCGTTGGTGATTAGTGGGGAGAACAGTGGGGTGCCATTACTAAAATCCACGGGTGGCTGAATCCCTTTCTTCACTTGCAAGAGAATATTTCTACGGGTCAAGCAGACGAGATTAGGTGGTCCAGTCCAGTCTGTCATCTCTGCACTATGCTTCATGTGGGAGGAGGTCGCAGCTGTCTGGGTCCGATTGACGCCCCTGTTGAAGCCAGGTGAGCGTAACACTTATATCTACTTTATGGAATTCTTTTGCTGTTGTCAGACTTTGTTTTAACACACATCCATTCTGTTCATGGCTGCTCTGCAATGTGCATCCTTCTTGGCAACTTTCCTCCACTATGCCAACTTGTGAGTATACTCTGAAGGGTTGTCTGAATGCATTTTGTCTCTGAATATACACAAGAAGATGCAAGATCATTGCAAGGATTCAGGCATGGGTTGCCCATCAAAGCAGTTTGTCTGTCATCCCAATATGATAGTGGTAAGGAGGCAGGGACAAGGGAGAAGACAGGTAACTCCTCCTCTACATTCCCCCTCTGGTCGAGTTCTCGACCAAACTCTTTGCTTCTCCTTCTGCCATTCCTGCTATATATTCTACCATTTCATCATATTTTATTTTCTTCGGAACCCATATTTTCGTTACCCCTTCAGGTTATCAGCATTTTATATATGTTCATCCACACTCCAGGTCATGATTCGGCAATCTCCTGTTCGTGAACAGAATATCAATCATCCCACATACTTCTTCCTATCCTTGGGATAATGATACTTAGTTCCTGGAGGTGCAAATGTACTTTTCTTTATGAGCTCTCGAATGCTGGCCTCAGTTTTCTCAATTATTCCAGGGCCAATATCAACCATTATCTTCATTCCAATCGCTTTCTTGGCTGTCTTTTGCATTGCCCCACGATGATCCTTATGAGACAGAATCCTAACAATATGAACACTTATATTTCTCCAATCATTTTGAAAGCGTTTGCCAGCCAAGTTGGAATCCACGTAAACAGAGATATAAACCAATCATCATCTTCAATTATGTCTACTTCACCATCACCTTTGTGTGCAGGCCTGTTTATGTAGTTATTGCTTCAGATAAGGTTCCATTTTCAGCATCATTAGAAGGTGTGTACATACAGTAAGAAGGTCCGATATTGGCTCACATGCCTCCTTCCATTGCTGTGATCAAATCCAGCACAGACGTATTCTGGATAGTCATCAGCTGAATTGCTCTCAATTCTTCTCTGATTGCATTAAATCCTTTTATTGTTGAGAAGATTGTCTGCAACAGTGTCCATATTGTAATATGGAGCCATTTAGCTTTTACTGCAGCTTGTAGTACTGGCAATAATATAGATGTCATTATCATTGCCGTATTACTGAACAATGTATGCTCCTCTGGGATATTATCATAAGACTCCTTTGCTTTTGCTCAGAATTAATTACTTCTCCTAAATCAGTGAAATTCAGGTGATCTTCTCTTTCCTAAATGGTTATCAGTTTTTGGGAACTCATCGATATGGAGATCACTTTGTGGAATAACCAATGAGGGTACATGTATCATTACTATGGAGCATATTCCTCCCCAGATTTTAGACATCTGCATTTGAGCTCTGGATCCAAGGCCCAATATCTATCTATCAAAACTGCAGTTCCTCCAGCCATTCCTTGGATTTCAATTACATATTTCCTTCCTTTATTCACCCCAACCAGGATCAGATCATAGTTCCAGAAGTATGTTGTTGAATTTTTTAGCTGTATTATCAAAACTGGCCCTGCTTCATTCTCAACCCATGTGAGTAACCTTGAGTACTTGGCCAATGATTTCAGGCATTTGACACTCACTGTCTTCATTATACTGGCTGATTCTTCCTTCAATAAATGTGTTGGGCTAGGCCAATTGATCTTCTTCTTATCCAGTACTAGTGAGAACACATCCATATACAATCAGCTGAGGTCTTTCTCCACATCTTGGCTCTCCAGGTTTTTTCAATGGTGTCTGAGCAATTCAATCTATCCATTGGGACATTGATTATTCGTTCTCCTATCTGGAATGAATAGATGAGTTTCTTGGTTGTCCATCCTAATCCATTTTCCATCTTTCTTGTCTTTACATAGGTATCTCCATAAGGAAATGCTGCTTTGTTCACCATGGTAACATCATCCATTTTCCTTCAGATTGTCCTCTGATTGTGCCTACTTCTAGATGAATGAGGCAGTTGCATCATATGGTGATATTTGTCTTGCAATTAAAGTTTTATGTCAAAACAGCTACATTGTTTTATTATGAAATCTGGCCATTATATCTTCGGCAGAGACAATAGTAGATGTTTCTGCATCATTCATTATGATAATATCTTTTATGACAGTTCTAAAGGCCATTATAATAAAGAAGAAAACACAGATCATTATAACGATGGAGATTATCATTAATTCTACATAAAAAGTACATTGTCTGAATATGCATATTTAGCACGTCCTTTTCAATCAGTTATGTACCAGAAATTAGAATATTGTCTCTATTATCACTCTCCACAATCCAACTATTTGTAGGGGTTCTCCAACAATATGACCATGTTTACATTTCTTCGGATCGAAGCTGGATATGTCTCAGAAATGTAAGACCAAAGAAAAACTAAGAATGTGTACACCAATATAATGATAGGTATCATAGGTGAAAGGTAGAAAATGTTGCAGCTCAAGCTCTTCTTCTCATTGTTCCTTGGATCCTATTCTAGGGGAAATGTTCCATGATTACTGCCAATGAATGAATCCATAAATCAGCCCTAATCTAAACATGTTTTGCTATCTTTATCCAGGTTCTTGGCCATCGATTGCGTGGTCATTGTTTGTTCTCTTGCTTCACTGTTGACACTTGCTTTGCTGAGATACTTGCTTTGCTGGGAGTAGGTGCTGGAGAGGTCAATGTTTCACCTTTATAGGGCTTGATATTGTGCAGATGGATCCACGCAGGTTGGCCCTTGAGCTTGTGGCAATAGGGCTTATTTCTTCATCCTCAAAAGTTCAGTTGAATCGCGGGGTATTCCAGGTGCATACAAACTGACGTACTTGCACCTGATTCCCCAGGTATAGTATTGGAGGTCTTAATGAGTCTTCCAAACTACTAGGCAAATTATTTATTTTTCTCACTTTTGACCCGTCCTGTTGATTTTTGAGTTGTTGATAAATAAAATAATGTCTTTGAGTCATCATTTTCAAATAATAATTAACCTCATCACCTAATGCCTTTGCTACACTCTGGGCATCTGTATTTGCCTTTGCTGGGAGGTGAGAATAGTTCTCTTTCATCGTCCAGTCACCAGCTCATGGGGCATTCAATCTTAATCTGAACCAGGTTGATTTCGTAGGACATAAAATGCAAGGGGTAGGCAATGCAGCCATACCTTCTTCAATGTCATTTTAAGCTTTGCTATTCTTTCCTTCAGAATACCATTTAATTTCTCACATATCCCACTGAGTAGCAGGTGATGGGCCGTAGAAAATGTATCCTTAATGCCTAAAAGCGAGACTATATTTTCAAAGAGTTAATTCCAAAAGTGTGGTTTATTACCAGATCGCAAAACTTTGCACACCCCCCATCTTGGGAATACCTTGCACACTAAAAACCTTGCAGCACATGCAGCATCAGGATGCATGCAAGGACCTGCTTCAATCCATCTGGAAAAAAAATATATGTATAACTATCATGTACCAATAACCATTACATGTTTGCAACATATTCACATAGTCTATGTACAAATGTTGGAAGGGGCGATTAGGTCTGGGGATTACTCTTCCCACTGTTCTCAGGTTATGCCCTGCTGTACTTTTCTGGCACAAGTACAGTTTACAATGAACAATTCCACGTGTTCACTGAGGTTCGGTACAAACCACACATGTTTGTTTGGTTGTTTGTTTTATTATTTATAATGCGCGAGCGTACCCGAGGGTATCCGGGCGCAGCCTTTACAAGAATTTGCAAAGCTTGGTTACAGGTCATAGGGTATACACTGAGGCAGAAAGGTACACCGAAATTATGTACATATCAAAAATGAGGTACATGGATGTTATATACAAATGAGCAAGAGGGCACACGTGGTTACATTGTGTGCGGGTAGCATAAAAAGGGGACGGCCTGGCAGTGGAATATCCTTGATGGCCTACGTTTTCAGCCATGAGACTACCTTGGATCGGAAGTATTGGTAGGGCATGTTCACTCTGAGATTAGGTGGTAGGGAGTTCCACAGTTTGGCCACTTTTACTGGGAAGCTATTGCCCCCTATGGTGGCGCGTTTAAATTTAGGGACAGAGAGACAGTCTTTGTATGCAGTTCTGGTAGGTCTCAGGGAGGACTGTCTATGGAATCTGTTGATCAGGTAAGTAGGGGCAGCGTTGTTTGAGGATTTGTGAGTGAGCGATGCAGTTTTTAGGAGAATTTTATTGTTGATGGAGAGCCAGTTGTTTTGTTGACTTAGTCCTGAGATGTGCTCTCTTCTGGAGATGCCCAGCGCCGCTCTAAGAGCATTATTCTGTAGAGTTTGTAGTTTGCTAGTGGTAGCTTTAGAGGATCCCAGATAGAGTGCGTTGCAGTAATCCAGGCGGGATTGTATAAAGGCTCTGGCTAGGGTAAGGCAGCTAGTGTCAGACAAAAATGGTTTAGCTGTACGAATTAATTTGCACGTTTAGGCCGTGGAGGAGGCCAGAGAGCTCACTTGTCTTTTGAAGGAGAAATTAGAGTCCAGGTAAAAACCCAGAGTTTTGACCTCTTGTCCAACCTTGATATTGTTACCATCGATCATGAAAGAGTTGTAGGCAGGGCCAAGTTTCTTTAAACTGGTCATGGTACCTAGGATAATGAGTTCCGTTTCATCATCATTCAGGCATAGTCCATGTATGGCCATCCATGCCTGGATGATGATGTACACCCTATTTAGCAAGGCCAAATCCTTTCCATAATCTCCAGAAAGTGGGAGGAGGATCTGGGTATCATCTGCATAGTTAGTGTAGGTGATACCGAGATGATCCAGATCATCGAAAAGGGGCTTGGTAAATATGTTTTACAGTGTGGGGGAGCCAAAGGAGCCCTGGGATGCCACAAGTGATTGGTATGGGGTCTGCCGCCGCTGTGGGTGAGAAGACCCTCATGGTTCTACCATTGAGAAAAGAGTTCATCCAGGTGATTTCCTCAGTAGAGATATGAGCTGATGTGTGGAGATTTGTGCAGAGGACAGAGTGATCAACCAGGTTGAAAGCTGCAGACAGATCGAGGAGGAAGAGTAGGGCAACTTGGCTGTTGTCTCTAAGCGTATCGATCTGAGCTTTCAAGTCAATGAGAGCAGTTTCAGTCCCATGTTGAGGGCGGAAACCTGATTGTCTGGAACCTAGTAGATGGTGTTCTTCCAGGTACTTCTGAATTTGTACATAGGCCACCTTGTCTAGGATTTTTAGTAAAAGGGGAACGGTCTTAATGGGTCTGTAATTTGTGGGCGTGGCTGGGTCAAGTGTGGGTTTTTTTAATAGTGGGAGTACCCAGGATTTTTTCAGATTGGTGGGGATGGAGCCAGTGGTGAAGGAGGCATTGATTAGTTTTGTGATAAAAGGGGAGAGGTCACGGGCGGCGTCTTTGATAAGCTATGCCCGGCATGGGTCTCCCTTACAGTTGGAAGGTTTCAGAGACAGAATGATTTTTTCGTGACTTTAGAGAAGTTGAAGCGAGTAAGATCTGTAGGCGTGGGCTTATCTGGTGTTTTTGAGGGAAGGGTGTCATTGAGGGAAACTTTTTTACGGGTGATTTTACTTTGGAGGGTCACAATTTTGTTTGCTAGGGCACATTGGATTTCTGAGCACCAGTTTTTGTCTTTGGTACAGGTGTCAGGAGGTACTATGGGGGTTTCGACTTCTTTAAGGATGGAGAATAATTCCTTCATGTTTGATTTCGCGTGGGATATGCGAGAGTCATAGGAGGTTCATTTAGCCAGGTACATTTATTTTTCATAGAGTGTGGCTAGTTTGGAAAGTTTGAGTTTATTTGCGGCTGAGGGGGATTTTTTCCAAGTGGCCTCACAGTTCCTTTTTTGCTGCCTTAGATTTGTAAGGAAAGGTGTATACCATTTGTTTAGGTGCGTATTCGGTTTGCTAGGTCTCAGTTTAAGGGGGGCAATTAGGTCCAGTGAGGTGGCCATGATCTTATTATATTCTTCGACTAAGACTCATCTGGTATTGTAGCAGCTAGACTCTCTAGAGTCACAGGCACACGATAGTAGATCTGCTCCAACGCTACTTTCGAAAATGCTAGAGGCATAACTGGCTTTCCTGTACTGTCTTGTCTCCTAATTGCCTCAGTGGGGATAAAGAACACCCCCGCTTTTTCCATAGCTCCTTTCCTCTTGCGATGCTTGCCCTTGTATCTCATTTAACTGTACAATGGATGTCTTATTAAATCCTCTTTTACCAACATGCATCACCCTGTTGCTTGCTTCAAATCTTTTAACTCTTCTTCAGACACGGTTGAATAATATGTGTCACGTTTGCCCTCTCAATCGGTGGCTTTGTTCCCATGAGAGATTACATCTGTTCTGTTTGAATGCACTACACATTTCATTATGACTATAGTTTCTTGAAAGCTTAAGGCTTCAATGACCTTGTCTAATAGCCCTGCATGTTTCACTGGAGTGCCTTCTGCGGAGAGGAAGCTACTTTCCTTCCAACATGCCAGGTCTGCATGTACAGTTGATGTCACATGGGTGGAGTCTGCGTAGATTGTCACTTCCTCATCCACAAAACTCCGTAGGGCATCAATGAGCGCAGCTAATTCTGCAGCCTGTGCTAAATAGGTTGACGGCAATCTTCTGCTCATCAATACTTCAAATGTGCACCCTCGGGTCACCTTTACTACTTCTGATCCTGTATGTCTCACCCCAGTCTGTTGATCAAATTTAGATGAACAATCAATGAAACTACTTCCCCTCTTCCTAGGGCATTCTCTCTAACATCTGGAACATCATTATAACATTCGGTGTATGTAACACAGTCATGCACATCATCATCTTCTCCCACTGGTTCAGCTATAAACGTTGCTGGATTCGCTATACTACATCTTACAATTTTAATCACACGGTTTCAGATAATTACTTCATACCCCAATGCTATTTGAGTGGTCAATGTACTTTTAAGGTTGTCTAGAATTGCAAATAATGCATGTTCTACAAATAGAGTTAGGGATTACCTCATAGTTATACTTGAAGGCTTTTCTATGGCAAATGTAGCAGCTGCCAAAGATTGTTCGCAAGGATAGTGTCCTTTCATAACTTGATTTAGAATCCCTCTGTAATAACCTAATGGTTTGTGAAAATGTCTTAATGTTGTTTTTGTGTAAGGACAGCTGTCATGACTTCTCCATTTGAATGGGAAAATAATTAAAATTCTTCACTGTAATTGGAAATCCCTAATACATGACATGTACTAATCACGTTTTTTGATTCATTAACCCCTTCATTCATGTCTTCTGCCTATGCTAATTTCTTTTTAGCCACCTCTGATTCGTTAAGCACTTTTAAAAGTGGTTGAATATATGTACTGTAGTCAACGACCCAGACCCTACAATAATTGCATAGACCTAAAAATTGCTGCATTTCTTTCACTGTGTTTGGCTGCATAGTTCTCATAATTGCTTCTGCTTTTTCAGGTGTCACTTTTCTTCATTCATGCAAGATTGACTGCCCTATGTATAATACTTATTCTTGACAATACTGTAATTTTTCTTTGTCTACTTTGTACCCTTTTTCTGCAAGTATTGTCATACGTTTTCCGCATTTTTCTTCTGTTTCACTGCACACTAAAATGTCATTGAATTATAGCGCTTTTAAGCAGAACTTTCCCCAAGTCCATCTGAAGGACTCTATTAAAAATAAAAGGGGACTCACAGTACCCCTGAGGCAAATGAGTATGTTTCAGGTGAATTGTTCTATATGAAAAGGAAGTCAAATCCTTTGAGTCTTTGTGTAAGGGAATTGACAAAAATGCATTTTTCAAATCGACAATAGTAAAATACCTAGCTGTTGAAGGGATATTGCACAATATTGTCGCAGGGTTTTGAACTGAAGGAAGGTCTGCTTCTACTATATGGTTTCACTGCTCCTACTCCTTCAACAGGACCACGTCATATGGACCTATGGTCCATAAGATACTTGACACTTTTTCCATGTCTTCCTGAAAAAATTATTATATGATATATGATATGATATTATATTTATATATATCGTGCTCATACTCAAGTGTTTCAGAGCACGAACAAGCAAAGGGAGGGGAACAGGGGAGAACAAAAATATGATCTTACTGGGACCAGTGACATTAAGAATGTGCAAGTGCATAGAAAAGAGGAAAAGGGGGGAAGTACGTGGAGGGGGAGAAGTGGAAACTGCGCACAGAGGAGAGAACAGAATAACTAATAAGTGGGATGAATAAATAAATGCAGACAAAAAGGTAGTGCAGCCAGAGAACGTGGCAAGTGCATGATTAGTCAGATAGGGTATATCTGATAAGTACAGAGGAAGAGTGGGGGACTGTATGGGTACAGATACAAATCCCAGTGCCAGGGGTGGCCCGGAGGCAGTGCTAGAGGGAGGAAGGGTGCGTAGGTACCTGGGCCCGAAGAACAGAGGGTGACCAGGTGCACGGTGCCTAGGGAGAGAAACAGATCAGCAGGGGAGAAGAGGGGCAAAGGCAGAAGCGTCTTGAGGTGCTTCCGGAACAGGAGAGGGTTCTCCTCAAGTTTCAGGGTGGCCAGTTCCAAAGGGAGGCCCCAGCCGAAGACAGAGATCTGCCCCCAGCTCGTTTCTCTGAAAAATTACCCCAATTTGAGGGAATTAGATATAGAGGAGCAAAGGGCTCGAGAGGGGAGGCTTTTAAGGAGGGATAGTTGAAGGTACTTTGGTCCCAGGCACCAGAAAGCCTTGTGGGCAATGCAGAGGGTATTAAATGTAATCCTTGCATCCACTGGGTGCCAATGAAGGGATTTCAGAGCTGGGGAGATACGATCCCAGGGCTTGAGGCCGAGGACAAGTCTTGCAGTCCTCCTGTTGTAAAGGGCAGAAGGTGGAGGCAGGTAGATTTAGAAAGAGTCTGTTACAAAAGTCCAACCTGGAATGAACCAGAGCTTGGGAGACTGTGAGCTTCTGGGGGAAGGAGAGGAAAAGCAGAGTACCAGTAAGGAGGTGCAGTAAGAAGTTTGACTTTTTGGCGAATAGGCAATCAGAGATGAGGGAAAGCAAGGAGGTGGCTGAAGGAAGCCTGAAAATGAGCTGGGTGTCATCAGCATAGCACTGGAAGTTTGAGGAGAAAATGGAAATGCAGTACGTGAGAGTTGCCAGGTATTGGTTGAAAAGCCAAGGCAAGAGGTTAGACCCCTTGGGAACACCACAGGTAGAGAGGGAGATAGCGGATAGGAAAGACCCAAGTGTTTCCTGGGAGGGTCGATCAGAACGGAAAGAGAACAGCAAGGCCATAGCCTGATCAGTGATACCCAGGTCGTCATGCAGACGATTGAGCAGGATGGTATGGTTGAACATGTCAAAATCATAGGATGTTCAGGAGAGCAGTTTCTGTGCTTCTGGCAGCTCGGAATCCAGATTGGTGGTCACGGAGAGAGCCAACAGAGTCAGAAAGAAGGTTAAGCTGGGAGATGGCCAGTTTTTCCAGGAGTTTTCCGAAAAAGGGAGTAGTTGAAATTGGGCAGTAGATTGCTGGATGAGAGGGATCAGCTGTGGGTTTCTTAAGGGGGGATGCACAAGGGAAGGGATGGGTTCATTTTTACCAGAGTCATTCTCTGTGGTGCCTCTATGCTCTTAACTTTAATCCAATAAGTGAGACTTATAAAGAATACAAATTTGTCATCTGAATAGTCATCCCAAAATAGTTCCTCATCTGTCAAGTCTTTCAGTCTATATCCTTCATTGAGGGCTATCACTGTTTTCCATCCTCTTCCCTCATTATCTGTTCCCTAAAGCATCACTCTTTCTTTTCTAGGCATTGCTGCTTCTAATTCCAGAGGAATAACGTGTCCTTCCTCATCATCCATGGGAATTTCTGGCCTGAACAAAAATGTATCAGACATACTTATTAATTTACGTGTCAATTTGTGTAACCATGATAGTAAAACCTTCACTCCATATAAGAACCCTTCCTCGTCTAGAGGGACTCCCCTTAAGGCTTTCTTTCCTGCAAAGGCTAGTATAAATTCCCTCACATTTATATAATGTATCTCGGGGTTGAACACACTGTCCCTTTATCAGTAAAAAATAGTGTCATGTTAAGTTCTGTCATTAAATCATGTCCTAGTATGTTCACCGGTGTCTGTTTAGAGTAAAGCAATGGTGTAGACATGTTGTGTTCCCCTATAGAAATGGGTAATTTGTCTGTAAATGGAATTAAACTCATCGCGCCAGTAAATCCCTGAGCATTTATGGCAATGCCTGCCATTGGATATGTTCCCTCACAGACACCGGAACGAGTCGCTCTTGTGTCTCCTATCATCACCTTGACCCTTGGTTCCTCTTGGGGGTCTGGTGCTACAGATGGTATCGAACACATCCGGTGGTCTTGTGGGCTATCCTATTGCGGGTATACATTCATTCCTGTGACTGTGAAAGTATTTCTTCCACCACTGTCACACTCCCTAATTTGGGGTTTGCTATCTGTGTATCTCATGTGTCCATCTGCCATTGTGATGTGCCTGTCTGTTGCATTGGGATATATTGTATTTGTTGAGTGGATGCCTGTTGTGTTTGCATTGGTGTTTGCTGTTGCTGCTCCTGCAATGATTGTGTCTGCATTGGTGCTTGTTGGAATTGCTGCCATTGTGGCAAGTGTGTCTGTATTGGCACTTGCTAAAACTTCTGTGGTTGTGGCGCATATGTCTGATTCTGTGTGTGATCTTGGGAATAATATCTTTCTGAATCTGTATTATATTGTGGAGCATATCCTGTCCCCTCTCTTGGAGATTGGCAATGTTGTTGTTGCATGCCTCCTCTACTTCTGCATATTCTAGACACATATCCTATTTGTCCACAATTACAACATGTCAAGGGCTGTCCACCATTAAATCCTCCCCTTCCCTGAGGGATTTGAAAACCTCTTCATCCTCCTCCTTGAGGCCAATTCCCTCTGCCTCTTGGCATATAAGTATACCCACTCTTATCTTGGGCATTGGCTATACTATTTTGCTGTGGGAACTGCCTTACTTACGCTGTGCTTCGTTCCTTGCTTGTCAGTACTGCTCCTTCTATGCCGAACGTTGATATTATTTTCTGCACCACCTTTTCCACTTCTTACTTTCTACCCTCAGATTTCATCTTGTCTTTCTCCGTTAGCATTCAGGAATAATGCACAATTGCCAATTGTATCTAGGCCATGGTTTTGCTTCCATTTCCAACTGTTTCTTGAACTGCCTTTGTACTGGTTCTGGCATTCCCTGACTTAACATGTGGAAAATAGTGCTACTGTTTTATCCCACGGTTCGTGCATCTCTGCAATCCATCTATCCTGAATATCTTGAATAAAAGCATAGTCTTCACTCATTTTCATAGTCATTATCGCCCCAATATCCAATGTATCTGGATATTGTACTCTAAGTGTTCGCCATAGGTCTGCTCTACAGTTATTAAATGGCGTTCCATTGTGCACTGTGTTTTGTGCAGTTACTTTTGGATATCTTTCTCGTTTCCAAATGTCATCATATTTCTCCCCTAGGATAGCTGATAATAGGCCTTTTATATCATCAATAGCTAACGTCATTCCTGATGTCCTTTTCTTTAATTCCTTAATCTATTTTCCCACAGCGGAAGTCAACACCGCAGTGTGCATTTTAAATTATCATTATCGATCCGGGGCCATGGTATATATTGTGGTCGACCCCCTCCTTTCTCTAATAGTGGGTACTGTGAAAACCCTGATCCTTTGTCATATCTACCCATGCTCCTTGGTGCCCAGGCAGCATTACCATTGCCTGCCTGTTTTCTCCTTGGCAATGCTCTTAGTCTGTTCACATATGGTGGGGATGCATCCCCTATACTCTGCAATCATACTTATGGTTGTTCAGTATATGCTATTGGTTCCTATGTTTTTCTTATAGGGCCCTCTACATCTAACCATTTTACCCCTTTATCTATATGTGATTCTTCTTTTTGCGCCCTCTTCTTGCATCTACTTATTTTGTTTCCGTTCCACATCTGACATTACTATGCCAAAACCCGTATGACTTTTGTCCTCTTCGGCGTTCTCAAGATCTAATCTACTTAAGGATATAGTCCTATGATCATCTACTCTGATGTCATCCAGGCTTCCTCCTGTTCCTCTAAAGGATGCTCCTTGTTTGCCATTTTCAGTTCTATACCCTTCCTTACCCCTCATTTGTCTACAGAGTTTCCCCAGTCTTGTTCCTATGGTCTCTCTATCTTCTTCTCTCCATGATGGCATATCTCATGGCCCTCGCCACCCTCCATGGGACAGTTGTGACCCTCTCCCTTGTTCGGTTATCTCTTGTGTTTCTATGGGTATCATGCTTCTACAGCATAATTATTCAATCTCATCATCTTTAAATCCCCTACTTCTGTTAATTTCTTCCTCTCTTGTCCTTATTTCCATTAATTCCTCTACAACTCACCTTCTTCGTAATCTACGTGCTTTCAATCTTTGAGCTTCCATGTCTTCTTGTTTCTCTTCTTCTCTCTTGTTGTCTTATATTTTCTTTGTTCTTCGCTTATACTCCTTATGACTTTCTTGTTTGTATAGCCTCTCTTCTTCCTTCTCTTTTGCTTTCTTAACTTGTTCTTCTATTTCCTCTCTTTCTCGAACTCCACTAATACTTTTTATCATCCAGTTTGAGCAATGTTGGTCCTCCCATCCATTTGTTCTGTACTATTGTCACACTCTTAGCTATATCTGTTATTTTTCTTTGTTTCTCTGGCTTTTCCTCTATTTGTTTGTTCTGTCTATCCTTTTTATCATCACGCTGTTTGCTTTCATCGGTTTCTGTATATATTTGTGTTCTCTTCTTTTACTCTCTTCACAAGTATAGGCAGGGGGCTTGTATGGTGGAGAAACATACCCCGCTGCTGCTTTCAATTACTTTAGAGGGTAAAATCCCTTCTCTTTATCTTCTGCGTCTTATTTCTCGGGAGGAAATGAGGAGCTGGGCGTTACATTTTCCCCTCTATAATATTAATTTAGCATTTATATAGCGCTACGAACCCTCAGGTATCTGAGCGCTGCTTATTATTACCCACGGTGTGTGGTGCTCATTTATGGAGCTTGGAAGGATGAAAGGCTGAGTTTGGCCCTGCCGGGATTCAAACCCTTGTTAGCAAGCTCTGCACGGATGTCAAAGGGAGCGAGCTACTCGCTGTGCCACTTGACCAGCTGACTAAGCATCCACTCCATATAGGCTGGGTATTCTTTCTCATTCTGGTACATGTTCCAAAGTTCTAGTGCTGCCAATCTTTTCTCTAGCTTCTTCCCCATATGTGTGAATGTAAATATGTTGTCAGGTTACATAATACCATATTTGACAACGTGACTCCTGGAGGCCAGGGCATAAATGTCTTATTGGTTGTTCCCTTAAGCCATTCGAAATGGTACTGTATAATCATGGCTGTATATCTTGGTAGTGCTCTGTATAGGTGTGTGAGAGGTGTTTCTTCCATTATGGCAAGTCAATTCCGTTTGTCAATACTTACTCACATTTTTCTCTTACCTCTAAATTAATTAAACATATTCAGCCTCATTACAAGGTTGGAGGTAGCCTTGCAGTTTTACCGGCAAGACTACCTCCATACCGGCATGAAAATCTGGCACCCGCGAATGGGCAATTAGCGGGGTATTCTGGCCCCATTCCGGCCCCACCAGACCCAGTAATTGCCCTTTCACGGGTGTCGGTATATCCCCATTCCCACATTCCCATAGGGGTCAATGGGAAGGGGGATGCCTGTAGCACCAGCACTGTTCATAATAGTGCCAGTGCTACAGGCTTGCAGTGATCGCGGGTGCCTTTCATTCCACCATGGCAGACCTGGCAGAATGAAAGGCACCCTCAAGCACAACTGAGGAGTTTGCCAGTCCGTTAACAACGGTACCAGCAAGCATACCGGTACCGTTGTTAACGGACCGGCAACCTCATAATGAGGTCCATTTTTGTTTCAATATATTAGAGAAGGCACCTCAATCGCCACTTGCATTCCAGAAGATCAGAAAATCTTTCCTACATTTGTTTATTATTTATTTTGAAAACACAATGTTTTTGACACTATTATTCTAGCTCCTTCATTTACACTTTCCTTTAATTATCTTTATATCATTCTTGGTTGTTTAGTATCTCCAAACTGTCTTTTTTTCACTTCTATTTTGGTTTTGTCTAATTCTAGCCTTTTGATCGACGTCGATCCTTTGTCAAATGTGTAAGGAAAAAATTGTGTTTTGTTTAGTTATTTGTGCAATTCTTTCTTTGTTTCTTATTATTCATTTTAAACACTTTGGGCCTCATTACGGGTCGGGCGGTCCGGAAGTAAACCCGCCGCCACTGTTAATTCCGGACCGCCCGATCCCGAGTCCTGCAGGCGGGAGGTGATCTTCCCGCCAGGTCTGACCTGGCGGGTTGAACACCTCCCGCCTGCAGGCGGACGTGCAAACACCAGCACCATTACGAGATGGTGCCGGTGTTCCCACTTCCCCATTCCCATTGAGTCCTATGGAACTCAATGGGAATGGGGATTAACACGATTCCGCCTCCGTGACTCCCGGGACACCGGGGCTGTAATGCCCTGGTAATTCCGGGAGTCATGGAGGCGGAATGGTAATACGAGTCCGGCGGTAACCAGGCGGTTTTGATGACAGATTACCAGACGTTGTCTGAAGAAGAATGGTGGAGACAACTACACTTGACCGAAAGCAAGCCACTGATGATTGCAGTAATGCGATTTTTAGAGCATCTGCAGAAGTGCCTAAAATCAAATCCGGTAGTTGCCTAAAAACAGCGTCAGGTGCAACTACAGGTCAGGAGACCAACCGCACTGAAAAGACTGATAAGATGGATCTGTTGAGGTAAAGGTAGAGAAATTGGGGTTAGAAAAAACCTCGAGAAGTAGCTCAATGAGGTGATTAGTGAAAAAAAACTAAGGACGATAGAGGGAATGTTGACTTTATGTCAAAAGATAAAGTTTTTCAAAAGTTTGTATAAACTAAATGAAAATAATAAAAAAAAAAAAAAAAACCAGGCGGTTTTACCGCCACGGTTACCGCCGGACTCGTAATGAAGCCCTTTATCTTTTATACACTCATATTATACCCTTTACATATGTGCACTTCCAATTACACAGCCTGTGGTAGCGGCCATGTAGTTATGGTTAAGTTCCTCAACTCGTAGTAAGAGCACTTTTTGGGCGGCTTGTATCTTTGCTCCCCATGGATGAATCCTCAACAAACTCTGCAAAAAAAGTATCTGGCCCACTCTGAATTGTTTTGGTCAATTTGTTGAGGTTTCGTCAAGGGGGGCAAAGTTATAGGGAACTGCAGACACGCTTCATTAGGGTGGGGGAGTGGAATGTAGATGATATGAGGTTGTTTGTATGGGCTGTATTATGCGGTGGTGGTTGTGGCCTGCACCTAGACTCTTGGGTGCATGGCCAGAGGTCATGCACCCAAGAGTCTGCCCACTGACTGCAAGTACTGTAATAGTATACATATAGAAGTGGACAGGGCCTCTGGCGGCTGGCTTTTGTGTGTGGGTAGTGGCCACTGGCCAGATTCTTGGGTGCATGGCTGTATGATGCTGTGGCGGTTTTGGCCAGGCCCTAGACTCTTGCGTGCGTGGACAGAGGCCTGGGGCGGCTGGCTTATGTGCGTTGGTTGTGGCCACTGGCCACATTCCTGGAGGCATGGCTGTATTATGCTGCGGTGGTTGTGGCCAGCCACTAGACTCTCAACAGTCTGCCCACCGGCTGCATGTACTGTAATAGTATGTGTACAGAAGTGGACAGGGCCTCAGGCGTTTGGCTTATGTGTGTGGGTTGTGGCCACTAGCCAGAATCTTGGGTGCATGGCTGTATTATGCTGCTGTGGTTGTGGCCAGCCACTAGACTCTTGGGTGCATGGCCGGAGGCCATTGTGGCAAGTGTGTCTGTATAGGCACTTGCTAAAACTTCTTTGGTTGTGGTGATCTTGGGCATAATATCTTTTTTAATCTGTATTATATTGTGGAGCATATCCTGTCCCCACTCTTGGAGATTGCCAATTCTGTTGTTGCATGACTCCTCTACTTCTGCATATTCTAGCCACATGTCCTATTTGTCCACAATTACAACATGCCGGAGGCCATGCACCCAAGAGTCTTCCCACTGGCTGCAAGTACTGTAAGAGTATGTGTACAGAATTGGAATTTGGCTATTGGAAAAAAACCATTACAATAATATGTGTACAGTAGTGCACAGACCAGGCCTTTGGGCAGACAACTTGTATGGTGAGTGCATGCAGGTGTCATTAGGTTAGGGGAGTGGAATGTAGATGATAGGAGAATTTTTGGATAGATTAAAAATAGGCCATACATCCAAGAATCTAGGCACTGGCAGACTGACTGCACTATCATATTGCAGTAGTTAGTGTTCAGTGGCCAGTTGCAGAAACATGTTTGGGCTTATATAGATATGAGGGATACTTACAGTAGGGGAGTGGAGTCTGTATGCTATGGTGATATTGGCATTGGGGAAAAATAGGGTTGGTGGGCTACTTCAATATATGCAGATGCTGTTCAAATTTGGAAGGTAAGGGTTAATTGTTGTGTGTGGGTTGTGGGTATTGGCCAGATTATGGCCTCCGGCTCTGCACCCAAGAGTCTACAGGCTGGCCACAACCACCACAGCATAATATGGCTATGCACCCAAGAATGTGCCCACTGGTATAAGCATTGCACATATATGTGTATAGAAATGCAATGTACCCATTACAAAGAAGCATTACACTAATATGCGTATACTCATTATACATGCTGTTCAGGCACTGAATACTTTTTGGAACACAGTGACAAAGTACCATTGAAATGGAAATAGCACTTTTGACTATTGTGCCATTGCGGGCACATGCAGGAGAAATCTTTGTCTCTTTTTGAAAAAAAACAGCATGTTAGGCAAGGTACTTCATAATGTATTCTACACAATTTCACATATTCATGCACTTTGTAGACCCTCATAATTAGTCCATTACAAGCACTCTGTTTCAAACAAATGTACTGTGCGATGTGCTCAGTTGCTGAGTTCGGTTGCATAATCATTGGGTCTGTGGGAAAAAAATATCCATGTAGTATTTTAAAAAAGCTAGTTCATTTATTTCACGTTACGTGTCACACTATGTTTCATTGAAGTGTGCAGTACATACAGGAATGTTTCAGGTACACATCTACATGGTTTTGCTGTTACAAGCACTAGTTGGACGAATTGAAATGGTGTATGTTGTTTGCTTTTCGGAAGTGGTGGTGGTATGTTTGCAGTTAGATACTAATTGGCGTATTCTAACTGTTTATCTGTTTCACTTTTTAACAGTATCCGTTCATGCAGTTTGATTCCTGTTGGTATATTGTAAGTACTCTACTATTGAAAACTAATGTTACAGTATTGTGGAGGCAGTTAGATACCTGTTGGCGTATTCTAACTGTTGCTAGTTTCACAGTTCTCAAGGGTATCCTTTGAAGCAGTTTCGTTCTTGAAGGTGGATTTTAGCAGTTTGGCCACTGGAATTAACATTGTAGTACTGTGGGTGTACTGAGATATCTATTCTAACTGTTGATACTTTACAAGTCTTAAAGGGCATCTTCAGAAGAACTTTAATTTTTACCGGTGGATTTTAACTTTTGTAGTAATGGAAAGTAATATTGCAGTACTATTATTTTTTTATTTACATTTGTATGGCGTACAAACAGCCATTGGGCATCGAGGAGCTCTTACTTGTGGGGGAACTTAGTTACAGGGTAGCTACAATTAGGAAATGCATTTACAAGTTTGTACATTGATACATTAGGATGCATAGTTGATTTATAAATACAATTTGAGGTTTATCAAGCGATGCAGGTGATTGTGGCATACACCAGCCAAAAAGCACAGTTTTCATGGCTTTACGGAATGCCATGAGAGATACCTCGTCTGGAAGGGTAGGAGGTAGGTTTATTTTGGTTGCAGTTAGATACCAGTTGGAGTATTCTAACAGTTCACAGTTTCACAGTTTTGCAGGGTATGTTTTGAAGCACGTTCATTCCTGTTGGCGGATTTAAGTTTTCCACTATTGCCAAGTGACATTGCAGTATTATGGGTGCAACTAGATGCCAGTTGCTGTATTCATTGCAGTGGTATGGGCACAGTTAGACAGCAGTTGGCATATTCTAACAGTTAGTAGTTTTACAGCTTAGTGAGGACAGTTTGTAGACCTTCATGCTCAGTACTTTTTAAGTACTGTGGGTTAAATAATATTAGTGCATGTTTTCCACAGTTGTTTCTGTGACTAGAATCATGGGGTCATTAGGGAAAAAACTGTATAGCAGCGCAACTGATGTACTCACGGGCCAGTTGGTGTATGCTAAATTCACAGAGTTTCACAGGTCAGAGGGGTATTTTTCGTTTGCAGTTACATACATGTTGGTGGCTATCGGGCAGTAGGTTATGCTACTTTTACAGGTCAGTGAGTAAATGTAGGGGTTGGAGAGATGCAGAGAGTTAGTGTATGGATAGTGGGAGATCCATTTGTGTGTGTTCTGGAGAGGTTAGCAGTGGGAAGAGGCATTTCTGCCAATCTTGGTTTTCAAGGAGTGCAGGCTTTGTGGTACAGTGTACCTGGCCACAATTTGCAAGGAGTGCTTACACTGTGCAGGGACATGGCCATTTTCAGTACTCCTGATGTTGTAGTGGTACACTGTGGAGGAGAGCATTTGGTCTACATCAGTGCTCCAAGTTTGCTCAGTGCGCTGAAGGACTTGGTGAAGGCACTGATGCTGCTTTTTCCCAGTGCAAAGGTGGTTTTCTCACAAATACCACCTAGCGCACTATGGAACATCCCCAATGTCCTCTGTCCCCAGCAAAATGCCAGAATGTGCCTCTTTAACAGAGGCATGTGTATTTCTGCAAAGTGTCGGAATGTTCTCTTTCAACAACCATAACATTGATTCCCTTAGTGTGCACTAATTCACCTCAGATGGCATTTCTTTGTCCAACCCTGGAAATGCTGTTTTCTTTTGCAATCTAAGAGATGCTTTGCAGAGGTTGATGTAAGGCTGTAAGAAGTAAAGGGAATAGGTGTGCAGGGGAGGGCACTGCAAACAGTTGCGCGCTCCGCGGACACCTCGAACTGCAAGCTGGGCTCAAAAAGTTGCATAAAGTCTCTAGATCGACCAGGGAATGGTCTTGGACCTCTGCAAGCATAAGGTTTCAGCTCCAAACACCTTGGATTGGCCCAAAAAACACTTTTTTACTGTTCGGGGCACAAACAGCGTTAGCGAATAAGGACCGACGCTCAGTATGGGTGCGGTCACATGGTGACATTGCAATTGTTCGTGGTTGGGATGGCTGTCCGTAGAACACCTTTGCGTGGGATGTGGAGTGCACATGCGCCTAGGTGTCCGTAGGACAGGGCCGGATCCCCAAACTAATTAAAAGTGCAAAGCGTGCAGCGGACAGATCCAGACCGGAGCAGTCTTCGGAGGGCACAGGGGAACAGGTATGCATGCACCCCAAAACTAATTAAAAGTATGCCACAACTTTACGGACCTTGTGGACAGGTGCTGTGTTCATAGGGCACAGGGGATCACAAACGCATGCACCCAGGTGTCCATAGGACAGGGCGGGACCCCCGAAATAATCAAACCATGTCACATTTCTGCGGACATCTGCAGACAGGGGCGTTGTTTGGAATGCACAGGGGTCACATGCGCATACGCGCATCTGTCCGTAGGACAGGGACGGGAGCCCCAAACTAATTAAAAGTGCGACACAACTTCACAGACTTTGTGCACACGCGCAGTGTGCGGCGTGCATAGGGGATCCGATGCGGATGAGCCAAGGTGTTCGCAGGACAGGGCCTGGGCCCCCGAATCATATAAAGGTACATCATCATTTTGAGGACATATCCGGACAGGCGCGCTGTCCGTAGGACACCTCCATTTTCATTATGGACAGACACACAAAGCAAAACTAAGAACACAGAACGTTATTAACACACACTAAAAACATTGCATTGGGAAAGGGAAGTGGTAGCAGAATGGGAAACATATACAGGGGACTTGGGGTTTGGCACAGGCTGGTCATCAGAGGAGGAAGGGATTGAGGTCTCATCATAGAGTCTTTGACTAAAGGGATTTTTTTGGGGATGGTTGGCTGGGACAGGGGGAGAGGGTACAGGTACAAGTGGGGCAGTCATACTTAATATTTTCAATCATATGCCTTTCTACAAATGTGTTTTACTCTGCAACATTGCTGTTCAACTGATCCATTTTTGCACACTGGCTTCTCAGTTAATTTTCCCCATTTTGACTTTGGTTGTGTATGTGGCCATCCTCTTCTACATTAGTTGGTGCTTTCAGCTCATTGCCTTCATTTGCAGTATGTACTGTTAAAAAAGAAGCAAGTTTCAGTTACATGTGAAGCAATGTGCATTAATTTTCCTATTTCAAAAATTGAAATGTGTACCATTGAAGTTGCTATTGTCACTCATGTCATCGTGAGGGAAGTTTTCCTCAAGCCACTCCACGGTGCTTGCCATTTCAGTGTAAAAACAAATGGTTTTCACTATTCATGTACAAAGAACAACTCCACCGTTACAGGAAGAAATATAGTGTACTTACTGCTTTTTTGTATGGTTCTTCTCTCACTGTGTTACACTTCCTGTGACAATTGCTTCTCACTGTGTATGCAAAGAAGCACTGAATTAATATTGTTAGATGCACAGGTTATTTTTCTGCTTAGTGCATTCCAATATGTTGCACAAGCTTTATAATTGCACTGCTGCTTTTATAAGTACAGTTTGTAGACCTACTTAATTCTTTCTTGTAATACACATATGTGTTGACCTTTAAACATGTTCTGTTTGTTTGCTACAGGCCTTGGCCTGAGCTTTTGGCCCATGTGGACGCTGCCCGACGTCCTCGAACAGTCGCACAGTTCACGGACTCCATGGCTATCACATTGGGCCAAAGGGGTCAGTATGTTGTATGGTACATGTACACAGGGCTGGACTGGGAACTAAAAGAGGCCCTGGAAATAATTACTGGGGACCAAAAGAGGCCCTGGATATAAAGTTCAAAGTGGCCCCATATATCACATTTTCAGCAAGCCCAATGCTTTTCCTATGAGAAAATTTGGAAATATCACACAAAAGAGGCCAAGGGTGCAGAGGCCCACTGGGAAATCTCCAGAGTTCCCTATAGGCCAGTCCACCCCTGCATGTACACAAATCAAGAGTACCCTAATAAATACCTATCAAATCCAGTGAAAACCTTTGTTAAAGGGACATTATGGTTAAGTTGCACCAATAAACCCTGATAAAAACCTATCAAATTCAGTAGAAAAACTGTGTTAAAGGGATATTGTGGTTACAAGTCAAATCGAAAAACACCAGAAATTCGCTAGTTATGGTAAGCTATGGTGGCACGAGTTATGGTTGAGTTATGGTTAAGCAACCATAACTCGTGCCACCACTGTGCACTGCAAAGACTAACAGCCATGACATCAAAGATGACATCACAAATGCCACTGAGCCCTACTACAGTGAAGCTACATCTGGTCCATCTGTTTAAACTGTGCAAGGCAGATTGCAAACAGCTGGATGTTGTTTCTTAGCAGTTCATATAGTCCTGTTTGGAATGAGGTTGAATGCGTGAGAAATCTATCCCCACAGTTTTTGCTGCAGGACCACAAGTAATGGTGGAGTCGCTGGGAATACAGTGAAGGTGTACACAGTTCGACTGTAATAAACTTGAGAATTCATCTCCATGGGAAGATGGTGAGAAGGAACACTGAGAGTATTGCGTCAGTCCATTTGCTTTGTGTCTCATTTGATCAACTGCGGTGTGCCTCATTATACTAAAGCGGTTTTGATGTAAATCCCCTGAAGAAGTTCTTCAAAAAAATCTTTAGTGTTGAATATGGAACGAAACATGTTGGGTTATACAGCACCCACATGATTGTGGATGCAATGAATAAGGGCACTATGAAACCTTTAGATCATCAGGTTGAGCGTTGAAATCTGCTGCCTTTATGAACAACAGTTGAGCATGCTACTATTGTCTGTGGACACTATTGTATATATTCTTTGAGTTTGCCTGTAGGCCATTAACTACACAATGAGGTATTATCTTTGTTCTTGTGTTTTGGAACAAAAGAATGCAATGATATGTGTTATGCACAAGTCACTTTATGAAGTGCCACAACATTTTAAATGTTTTTAAGATAGTGTTTTTTTTTAAAGGTCTAAAGTATTAATACAATAGTGAGTATGGATTCAATTGGTTTCACTCCCTCTTGAGTGTATTTGATTAGCTGATTACTAATGGCGTTCAAACTATAAGATATCATGCAAGATTCTCTGGTGACTAATTTTAGTAATCCGCACCTGCCATCACGGGTAGAGGGTCTATATAGTTTTTGGAACCAATTGACAAATGAATAATAATAAGATCCTTTGCTGAAACCAGGAAGAATTTAAAGAATAATTGGTGTCCATGTTGCCTGCCAAACAGCCGCTGGTTTGTCAGTGGTCAGTACCCATAGAAAGTACCCATAAGTATCTGCATGGATGACAGGGATTCCAACATACTACCCATCATGCACCTCCCGTGTTGGCAGCCACACCTGGGTAGAAAGCATTAACATCACCTTTTAGGGAACAGAGATATTTTTTTCATGAAAGTGAGGCTGATTAGCAGTCTTGAAATTCACAGAGAATCCATTCACTAGAGCTCCTGAAAAAAAAAAGGCTCAGCGCTATACATCGCCCTCATCTTTTATTACATTGTTACTTAGTTCTGTGTATAAATGTCTCATGCAGTATTATTGTATTGGGACATAAGAAATATAAGTACATAAATAGTGCATGCTATTTTCTAAAATGTCTGCTTGCAACTGAAGTGCTCACATAGGCAAAGAGATGCTAGTTTATGCATCTAATCAGATGATGCTCCCACGGTCTGCCAAGGTTTAGGGAATGAAAGCACGCAGCGCCCTAGATCACGCCAGCCCTTTATAGCCAATTATACTTTGAGAAATTGCCACAAGAGGAAAAAGGCTAACGAAGAACAAGGTAATATACTTGTGTAGAGATTTTTCTTGCTAGTTCCAACTTCGATAAATATTATAAGAAACAGGCACTTCCGCTTAGAAGACGCTTATTACCAGCTCTAAAGTGTAGCCGTGCCAGTGGACTATGCCGTGGCATCATTGGCAAAATAAGGTTTGGTATAAGGGAAAGGTACTGAAGAGAATTAACCAAACCGGGTGAATGATTGGGTGAATCAAAGTGAAATTAACAAGTAACACTGACATTTGCAAATGTACTTGGGAGAGTCCGTGCTGAAACGGGAGGCTAGCGCAGGAGCAAAGTGCTCGCCTTGAAAACAAGACAACACGTAGCACCACAGGTTTGATCCCCGGTTCCGTGCTATAGAAACCTCTGGGTATTAAGAGCTTTATAAATAACCTATCATATCAATGTAGGCGTTGTTAATTTGCATCCAGAGGTCTTTATGCGCTTTAAGGCTGTGGAGTTTAATTTTACCAAGGAGGTTTTGCAGTGGGTATGTGAGGCAGTGGGAGGTTCTTGAAATGTGAAAGGAATCTAGATTCACTTTCCCTACACAGGCAGCATTCACAGATATATTATATATTTTTAGAGTGAGTGTATGTGTGTGTGTGTCTCATTTTTCTCTCTGAACATTATTGCGGGGCAAAGGCTTGTGTTTATTTGGAATGCAAAACAATATTTCAGCAAGCACTGCATGAAATATATTCGGTAATAACTGTTATGTAATTTAACAATGGCCCAAGAACGTGTGCCCTGTCTGCTAACGACCACTGCCTACGTATTTGAATTTACTTCCGGGTGAATGCTGCCTGTAACTCAACATACAAACGATCCTGTGTCACTGGCAGATATGATTAGTGTTAGCATGATAGGCCTCTTCAATAAAGAGACGGACACCAACTAAGGAGGAACGGACACTTTATTCACCTTCCAACATTTTACTGACTTCCCTTTTCTCCACCCACTTAACCCTTTCCTTGAATTTCACTTCCTGCCATGACGTTCTCCCCCTGGAGGACTGTCTTAAAGGGACAGTCACCTGTAACAACACCCCCGAACAAATGTCCTTGCAAGGAATTTAAACGTAACTGTTTCAACTGTTTCTTAACATTCTTTTGCTAGTCTTGGGGGTCTCTTGATGACCCTCTGGGGCCGTCCTTGCAGCTCCTGACTTGAGCCACCATCAGTGTGGACCGCTGGGTTTGACTGACGTAGAACCTCTGGTTCGAGGGGAGCCCACTCCTCATCGTGGACGTCATAGTGGTCTGGATCTGGATCGACAGGCAGTGGTCTTCCTCCTCTCCTCTTGTGATGTGCTTAAATAGCGAACTGTTTCTGATCAATTCCCTTGAGTAATTTGTTGCCGTTAACATTGTCCCTTTTACGGCCATGACGTGTATTGGCTCAGGTGCGAACTGTGAATCAGTTTTCTTGTTCACAATTTGTTGTACCCAGACTTCATCTCCTACTTGCAACTCCTTTGGGCTCTCCTCCTTTAGTCTGTCTGTTCTCGGACCTTTCCTTTCCGTTCGCCATCTCTACAGATGACTTCTCTGTCTGGGTCGGGTCGGTTTGTTGGATTGTTGATAACTCTGCTTCTGACTTGGTCTTTCATCATGAGTTTGGCTGGGGTTTTGTTGGTGACCCCATGGCGTGTGTTTTCCAGTAGTCTCTTAACATTCTACACAGTGCTTGCTGGGGGTCCGACCCTTCAATGCGTGCCCTTTGCATGGTCTTTTTGATAGAAGCCATAAACCTTTCCTCCATCCCAATTGGCTTGGGGCCACCGTGGCGTGACTCTTTGATGACGGAATACCATGTGTTTTGCGAACACTGCAAATGTGTGTCTGCTGAAAGGCAGCCCACTGTCCCCCATTCACTGACGACTTTGTCGAACGTGGCGGCTACATGGGCAAACAACGTGGATTTCAGTCTTTTCATGATGGGGAACCTGGAGTGTTCTTCAATGAAGAGTAGTAGGTAGTCTCCCAACTCCAGTGGGCCATAGAACTCTACCGCAACACGTTTCCAGGGGTGGTCTAGGATTGTGGTTACTCTGAGCGGTACTGGGTGTTCTGCTTTCGCGGTACATTGACAGGCTGTACAGTTCTTCACCCACCGGTCGACCATATCGTCCATGAAGAGGAACCAGACGTGGCATCTTAGTTGTCTTTTTGTGTTCTCTGCGCCCCTGTGTCCTTCATGGGCCGTTTTGATGACATCTGATCTGAGTGTTGTGGTTATGACTAACCGGCATCCCCTCAATAGACGGATTTGTCTTGTACTGCTAGTTCCGTATGTACCCTGGAAAGTCTCTCAAGCTCATCTATGCATGCGCCTGGTGCCTTTGGACTGCCGTCAGAAGTCTTTCCATTTGTTGTTCTCCATCAGCCTGATGGCCAAGGCCATTGAAGGGTCTGCTGCTGAGGCAGTGGCAATGGCTTCGATGGAAACAGCAGGGGTAAAGCGTTGGCCGTGATGTGGCTAACATATTCGGAGTCGCCTGGCCTCGCGACTGGATTGCCAGATGGGTGCCTTGACAGGTAATCAGCAGGGTTGTTCTTGCCTCCAGGTCTGTGGATGATCACAAAATCATATTCTTGTAAGCAAATTCCCCATCGTTCAATTTTGGGGGGCATTTTAGTTCTTGGGTTCCCAAAGAGAGATAATAGGGCCTGATGATCTGTGATGAGTGTGGATTTTTTTCCAATAATGAAGTTGTGAAAGTGCTCACAGGCCCAGATGGCTGCCAGGCTTTCTTTCTCTGCCTGATAGTACGCTGACTCTGGAGGAGCCAATGGCCTACTGGCGTAGGCTACTACATTTCTCGCGTGTGTGTCCTGGCCACTGGTTTGGGCAAGGATTGCTCCCAGGCCCTCTGGGCTGGCATCCATGACAATTTCAGTGTGTCATTCAGGGTCACAAATTGGTGAGTTTCCGGTCTTCAGCATGGGCTTTCTTAATGGTATCAAAAGCAGATTGACACTCGTCTGTCCAGGCAAATGGGGTTTCTTTTTGTAGTAGGCGTCATAGGGGTTCAGTGATGGTTGCAAAGTGTGGTAAATACCGGGCTCAGTATTCAGCCATGCCCAGGAACGATCGGACGTCAGCTGCTTGTTCGGGTCTCCTGATGAAAGATGGTAGAGACCTTGTCTGGATCAGGGGTAATCCCGTCAGCAGAGAAGATGTGTCTGAAGAACTTGAGTTTGGAATTGCTGAATCAACACTTCTGTATGTTGACGGTTAGTCCAGCTTCTTGTACAGCTGTACAGGCAGCGCAAAGAGCTTGGTCATGTTCTTTTTGAGTCTTTCCAAATACAAGGATGTCATTGTTACAGTTCAAAGTCCCTTTGAAGGGTCGTATGATCTGCCTGATGGTTTCATGAAAAATGTCAGCAGCCGATGAAATCCCAAAGTTTTGTCATTTGTAATGAAACAGTCCATCGTGGGATGCGAACGTGGATTAGGATGGAGTACTAGTTGGTGGTACCCTTGATTCAAATCTAACTTTGAAAAGAGAACAGCTTTGTTCAGTTGGACGATCATGTCTTCGGTTTTGGGACCTGGATGACGTTCCCTTTGTATGGCTGTGTTGGTTACTCTTATGTCTACACACAGCCGTAGGTGGCCTCCTTCTTTCATGACAATTACAAGTGGAGAGACCCATGGTGTCGGTCCCGTGGCTGGCTCAATGATGTTGTCACGTAGGAGTTTATTCAATTCCTTTGAGACTACCTCTTGTAGATGGAACCCAACTCTGCGCGGGTGTTGTGTGACCAGGCGGATTGCCGGGTCGATGTGCAATTTGACCGGTGGGCCCGTCATTCCGCTTAGGCCCTGACATAGGCGTGGAAATTCTTTCAGGATATCGTCTTTTGTGATGGTAGGCGTGGCAAGTGAAACCTGATCCAAGTTGTATATGTGTTCTTGTACCTCCCTTTGGGGTGCTGTCAAGCTGATGATGTCACCTTCCTGTACGTGTATGTTAATTAGGCAGAGGCAGGAATCAGTTTTGTAGCTGAGCAAACATCGCCCTTTGGTCTGGCTCCTGATTACATGTATTATGGTGGTGGCTGACTTGTCACTGTGCATGAGCCGTCTACCTGTATCCTTGGCACTTCCTGTGCCTCATCCTCGTCTATGATGAGGTTCACAAATTCATCTTGGGCATACAGGTCATATTAATTACTCTCGTAGTCCGGGTTTCCTTGTGCATAGCGTGGAACCCCGGCCGTGAAGGGGGCGGGCTGTCATGCTCATCACAAATCCGTGGACTTGGTTCTTGTTTGTCGTACACTTGGGTCTCATCCTCTGGATACAGTTCTTCCACTACTCTCACATACCTCCGTGGTCCCTGCTGATACGGGCGTATCTGGTAAGATTGACTTGGAAGTGCCCTTTGGAACGATCTGTATTGTGGAGATGGGGGTGTGCACAGTGTGGGAAAAGGTCTTCCTTCTCTGCATACAGACTGAAAATGTCCTTCCCTGACACAGTTTCCACACTCTTGAGTGAGAGTCGGGCATGCTCCAGCATGAGAAACAGTCATTCCACACCTGTAACATTGTCTTTGCATGCATGGGGTTGATGTGTAGCTTGGCTCACTGGTTCTTTCATTCCCTCTAGTGTTGCCTGTGTGAACCACCGCTATGACGTTGTTTCTGTCTTGCTTGTTTGTCGTTGTGCTGGTCATTTGGATTGCTTGTCGACCCTTTCTAGAATTCGGGCCATTTCGCTAACTTCTTCAATGGTAAGGGGTTTCTTGAGAAGTTGTTTCTTTAATGCGGGCGAGATGCACCCTCAATTACTCTTAAAACGAATGGCCTCTTCTAGAGAAAATGCATCAAATTGGCAGTTTGCGCCTTTGATTTGGAGTCTGGTGATGAATTAATCTACTGTTTCATTGCTGCGTTCTGTGCACTGATTAAACATATACCTTTCAAAGTCCCTGTTGGGTGCTATGATCAGCTGTTTGTTCAGGGCTGTTATTAAGGCTGCAAAGTCGATGTGTTCTGCTGGTGGAATAGTTTTGATTGTCTTTATTTCTGTGCCCGCCGTGTTGATAAACATGCTGCGTAGATGTGGGGAGGATTCTTCACCTGTGTCAGCTATGTAGTTGTTGAAATCCTCGAGCCACTCTACCCACCTCGGCCCTTTATCTGCTTGTGGGGTCATGGAGAAAGGGGGTGCATGCGCCATGCTGTTGCAGTTGACATTGTTACTGGTGCAGCTGGTTGTGGGGCTTGTCCCGCATGATCAGGGGACGTGCTCATCGTGTTGTCGAGGTGTTGTTCTGTGGGTTGCTCTCAATTTAGTGTGAAATCATGGCACGACTTGCTATGGCATGCACACAGTGTTGCTGCACATTCAAGATGGTAAGTGGTTTGACTTGGTGTGGTAGGGGGGGGCAGTACCCACCTGCTGTAGCCCTTAGTCGTGTTTCTGCTTGTTGGCTGATGATCGTATGATGCAGGTGTGTCAGCACATTGTGTCCAGTATGTGGCATGCACTCTCAGGCAGCAGTTGTGTGATTAGATCTGGCCTACTCTGGCATAGTGCTTCTTTCATGCCAATGTGAGGGAAAACACGTTGCTCAAACGTAGTTTGTCTTGCAGGGCCTTGGGGCGTGTCTTCAAAGGGGGCCCCGGGATCGGGCAGCGCTGTCCCGAGGGGTTAACAGGTCTGGCCGGAGGAATCCGGTCTTGCCTTGTGAGCTGCTGGAGGGCAGGCGTGGTGGGGTCGCTCGTTTCAGCTGCTGGAGGCGCGCACAGCGGGATCGCTCGTGCTCCGGCATGCTGGATTGTAGAGTGAGCTCAGCGGGATCGCTGGCTCACACGTACGGGAGTGACGGGATCAGCGGCACGCGGAATGGAGGGCCGCTGAGCTGATGAGGGAGTGTACCTCGTCGCCAGTTGTTAGCATGATAGGCCTCTTCAATAACGAGATGGACACCAGTGTAAGGAGGAACGTACACTTTATTCGCCTTCCAACATCATGCTGACTTGACTTCCCTTTTCTCCACCCACTTAACCCTTTGCTTGAACGACACTTCCTGCCATGACGCTCTCCCTCTGGAGGACTGTCTTAAAATGACAG
The DNA here is from genome assembly GCF_040938575.1 of Ambystoma mexicanum. Taxonomy (NCBI): domain Eukaryota; kingdom Metazoa; phylum Chordata; class Amphibia; order Caudata; family Ambystomatidae; genus Ambystoma; species Ambystoma mexicanum. The sequence continues at coordinate 1,227,024,392 of NC_090933.1, read as the reverse complement.
TCACCTGTAACAATTAGTTTCTTGTTGTGGTTGAGTAAACAACGACGACAGCTAACACATGCGTGTTTTCATCTCAAATACAGGTCGGTAACTACCCCACTGCTCAAGAGCCCAACTTCTCTTTCTGTCTCAGGTTGGTGGTTATATCAGGGACACCTCAAAACAATAGGGCAGGTCAGCCCAATCACATGTCTATGCCACGTATATAATAATTATTTATTTTATTTGTAATGCGTATAGGCCCGTAGGCATAAGAGTGCAAGGACATACAGATAAGACAAATAGATCAGGGTGAGGAGGCAGGGCAAACGTGAGGTTATACCGCACTTCGCCATAACTCTGAATCCTATGCCAGTGTGAACTAGAAACACATTGTGTACAGGCGCTATATAAACTATCATATCATAACCCACTGAATTAAGAAATACAGCATCTCTCTAAGTTTAACCCACTCATTAACCGAATCAATCCTTCAAAACTATAGCCAAGAAATCGTAATAGTATAGACTGAATTATCGAAGAAGAAAAAAAGAATGTAATTATTTTATGTCTTTTTTTATAGTGTCAAGCAGTAACACATTTGCTTCAGAGCGCCTGCAATGCAAAGGTAAAATAGATGGGAACCTGAGAGCATTCTGTGTATTTCAGTGCAGAGAAGGGGCTAGGAGGAGCATAGCGGCATGAAGTACAGAATAAGGTGCTAAGTGCATGAGGTGGTATGTAAAATCAGCAAATGCAGATATGTACTGATAGGTGCAGGAAGGAGTACAGATGGCATAGCAGAGAGCGCAACACAAGCCATGGATCCACAGTGCTATACAGTATGTGGGGAGTAACGAGCCCCTCCTCCGTTCAGAGGTGCACACAAAAACATTGCCAGTAGAGGAAGCTTTTTAGCTTAAATAGATATGATTCTCCATGGCTCTGAGGGGTCCTGGGAGGTTATGTTACTGCCCCACCTGTGGCCCCGGCCCCTCTGCCGAAGGACCCAACGTATTTTTTGTGTGTCTTTTAAGCAGTGACCACAATTGACCTCAAGCCAGGTATCACAAGTGTCTGGGTGATAGATCATTCCTGGCGTTCCCCCTGAGGTTGCATGGCTCATTATTCCAATGGGGTCTGCATGTGATGCAGAGGGCTTTGAAACTGAAAAGGGCACTGATGGAGAGCCACTGCAGGGAGGGGAGGGGGAGGGCAGGCATCATAGATCCAGTACTTGCCCTGGTGCTTTATTTTGAAAGGCCCAACATCGTTCTATGCACTTACTCTATCAGAATTGTCCCTGGACCTAGCATGATAGCAACCTCGCCTATCTCCACCCCTCCTCCCCTTACTTGTTGTTTTCTATCCTCCCCCTCCAGCACTATCTGCAATGTTGTCAGGCCTAGTACGATTGTCACTTGTTTTGTTCCTCCCCTCCCTTTCTGTACCCCTCTCCCTCACTTGGTTTTTCTCTGGCTCTACCAGAAATGACGTCAGTCCTAGTACTGTAGTCGCCTTTCTGTTTCCATTTACTTCCCACTCTCCCCCTCCCTTCCTTATCTATGGCTTATCTCTTGCAATATATGAAATGTCGTCAGGCCGAGTATGGTAGTCGCCTGCCTGTTTCCATTTCCATCCCACTCCCCCCCTCCATTCCTTATCTATGGCTTATCTCTTGCAATATATGAAATGGTGTCAGGCCGAGTACGTGGCCTGTAAGAATATCATTGTATTTTCCCTCGTACCCTCCCTTGCAGCGCTTTGAAACACATTGTGTATAGGCACTATATAATTAAAACTATCCTATCATATCATACAATTCTTTGGGAAAGACCATCAGGAGGCTATTACAGTAAACCATATGCAAGAGGACTCCAATAGCACATGTCACTAGGATTCTCTGGATTATGTCATATATGGTTAGGGTGTGCCTGAGACCAGGAAGCTGGAGATTAGACTGTTTCAGGTGTTGCTGGACTTGTAGTTAAAAAGAGAGGTGATTGCCAATCACCACATTCAGGTTCTGTGCTGAGGAAGCTAGGGTCGGTGGGTAAGCAAAAGAAGGGGCCCAGGCAAAAGGTAAGCAAGGGCATGCAGTATTACCCACTTACATCACAGCAGTGTTTATAGCATTGAGGCAGAGATATCCAGTTGGGAATGTGGTGTGGGTCATCTGGGCAGACTTTGAGATGGAAAACAATTTGCCTATCAACTGCATACGTTTTTTGAAAGGTGGCAGAGGGTGCCATTATGAATAGGTCTGCCATAGATGAAGAAATGCATTACCGAGACATGGAGAAAAGATAGAGCCTTGAGGGACTCTCCATATCACGGTTATCCGGTTTGAAAGAAAAGGACCATCCCTGACATGGATCAGCGAGATGTGATCGTCTCAAGGTCAGAGTCAGATACTCCATGGGCCGCCCCAAGACAACTGAAGAGAGTGCAGCGGGTGACAGTGGCAAAAGATCCAAAACGATGATAATGAATGGAGAATTGGCATCAAATGGCCTCAGAAGTTCATCTCACATGAAGAGGAAGCCCGATTCCATCTCACGGGATGTCCTGAAGCACGACCAATGATCATGTCAAAAGGTTGTGTTCCTTGCTGTACCAAAACCACCTTCTCTCTGCTTTCGCCAATAAAGATAGAACTGGAATTTGGGATATAATGAGATAGGTTGTTTGGATCAGCAGCTGCTTCATTAAGCAGCAGGGTGATGGTGGTTATTTTCAGTCCGTGTGTGTGAAAATACCATATTCCAGAGAACTATTAACAAGTGTGGTTTAATTTGGGCTATAGTTTGAATATTGTCCCTGATAGTTCTGTCTGAGTAGGGATCAGTCCGCTTTGATTGGGCTGGCATTTTATTTTAACAAGAACAAAAGCTCTAATTCAGTGATAGGGGTGAAAGTGAAAAAGGGGGCATCCATTCTAGGATCAGAGGATGGCATAACCTGGCGATCTAAACAGGCTGGAGATGCATAAAATGATGTTTTCCCTGTCTTACCTTATGCATACAAGCTCTTCCCTTTAATTCCCCATACATTTCAAGATCTAGATATGTGTCATAGCATCATGGCACAGATGTTCTGAATCCATCGAATCAATATTAATTCTATGTAGGCAATTTCCAGATTCACATCTGCTTAGTATTTGGAACATATGCACTATTGAAGAAAGAAGAAGTAATGAAGCCTCAGAAGATGCAGCAATGAGGTGGGCTTTTTTGGTGGTGAGAGGGGCGAGTATCTAGACCCACCATGGAGCAGTCCTATGGGCAGAAAAAATATCACGATTATAGATGTGATCTCTGCTAGTGATCTGATCTTTGTTTATCGCAATTGGAGGGACAGCCAGGACTGGTTGTAAATTCCAGAAGAGCAACCCAGTTTAGACTCAGGATAAGACACAGTGACAGCAAGGCATCTTCTGCAATATGAAAGTATATCTCTAGATGTTCCTGGCAAAGTTCAGGGGGAGTACGCGCAGTGAGTTTAGGGGCACAGTAGCTAGACAACCGTTGCTCACAGGTTGCTCGGGTGGGAACGCGTTTGGTGTGATTGAGAGTCATGGACAGGGAGGCAGGACTTGTGACAGTAACTGACTCGACTCAGATAACTCAACATAATGCAACAGAGAATATCTGTGAGTGACCGAAGTGCTGACCACAGGAGTTTCAGCCACTCGTCAGTAGGAACGTTAAACGACACAACCCAGAATGCATGCTTTTCGTTCATCTTACCTTTTGGTGATCGCTCCTTGCAGTGAGGGAGATGGTTCCTAGATGTCACACCTGTTTGGTCAGGGCGGAGGACAAAACAGTTACCCTGCTGCATCAATTCCCCTATGTGATGTGGGCGCCCCTTTGGGTATGTTGGTTTTGTAGATGATCGGAGAAATGCACTGGAGCAGATGATAATAGCGTTGAGGACTAGTGAGCTAGGTGCTAATTGGAAAGGTCCAGTGTTCAGTGCAATAATGCAGGCTGACTTCCCTTCTTGGGAATGGAACACATTTAATGTCAGCCACTGAGTTGCACCTGGAACAAATGAGGGTCAACAACGCGCATGCTGGGAAGTTCTGATATCCCTGGTCCGAATCGTGATCTAGAGGGGCTGAGAGAGTGGGAGTAGGGAGCTTGGAAATGTAAATTTATTGGAATGAGAATGCTATACCAAGATGAAACTGAAATCAGGGACATCTGGTTCATGGGAAATGACAACTGTGTGTCCTGGAACCCTGAAATCCTCCCTTCCTCTGAAAGCTGTAGGGTGGCTGAAGTCCTACCCATTAAAGTGATTTTGGAATGGAAGGCACAGAGGGCACAGAAGCGATTGTTGGGGCACATCCATCAACGCAGGACCCGGCCCCAGCTAGCATGAACAAATATTGTTTTTTTGATAGGTGCGGCTATCCAGCATTAGGTTTTTTGGAACTCATTTGGCATATGTTGTAGTGTCTTTTTGACAACATCCCATTAGGTGTAATAATATGAAACAAGAGTGCACAAGACATTATCAGCATCCTCCAAAACATTCCGCTGGGCTCCTGTGTGGGCCTGGGGGCTACAAAACAATCCTTTCATTTATAGGTCCTCATTTCACATTTAGTTTTTGTCAAACAAGAGCCTATATATCTACTCAACACCTAAGACATCACATTGCCCACCATGCCACCTGACTCGCTAGATGGCGTCTCTCCTATGCCCCTCTGTATCCTACCCCTCTGTATATCTGTTCTGTTGCTACCTCTGAAAAACACTCTGTTATGCATCTGTAATGTTCTACACCTCTGTAAAGTGCTCTGTTATGCATCTGTATTGTTGTATACATCTGTAAAGCACTCTGTTGCTTCTCAAAGCTAGGTCTGCACTCAATGAATACAATAATAATAATAATAATAATAATAATAATAATAATAATAATAATAATAATAATAATAATATTAAATCTTGCTTTCATGGACCTGAGCACTGCATCTGACAAAGTGAAAAAGCCAAATTATGGTGCTCGCCTCCTTGAAATGTTCATCTGGCACTTTAGGGCTATCCATCCGGACAATCAGGCTTGTGTTAGGAGTGGAAGTATGGGTCATTGCATGCCTTCTTTTCTAATCAGCTCAGGCGTGTGCCGAGGGCGTGTCTTGGCACCTTTGACATGTTCAATTTACATTAGCACCCTGATGGGGCAAGCCATCAATCAGGTGGCTAGGAACGCAGGCTTGGACCACTGGTGAAAGCCTGCTTTGCATGCTGCCTGATGGCCATCTCCCCCACCATCGTCCCTAAACCTCCAGTCCCTTATTTATTTATTGTTTTCCCTTTGTCCACCCCCACTTATCTGTTTGTTGAGGCGGAGCAGACCGCTGCCACAGCTATTTCCCCACTTCCCCGGCCACCATGGAATGGGAAGAGGGGCTCCGAAGAGCCTGATCGTCTCTTTCCATGGTGGTCATCTTTGAAAAGGATTTCCTTCATCGAACGGAATGCTCTACAACTCCAATTTCAATGCAAAAAACACTTTTTATTGCTTTAAAAAAACATTGGGCCTCATTACGACCCTGGCGTTAAGGGTTTGACCGCGCCGTAAAAGGTTTTAAACCCTTAACGCCTGATTACGAGCTCCCTTTGCGGGACCCGACCTTAACGGCTGGTTTTTCCAGCCGTTAAAGTAGGGACCCGCAAAGGGACTTTGGTGCTAATAACGGTACTGCAATTTGCGGTACCGTTATTAGCGCCTTCCCCATTCCCATTGAGCCCTATGGGGCAAAAATGCGAATGGGGAAGGGCCATGGCGGCGTGGGGAATTACTGCCCCACCAACCTCGGAATGGAGTGGTAATCCCCCATTCCGCCATGGCAGACACCGGCATGGACTATGGTGCTAATAGCACCATGGTCCTCCGCCTGGGTCGTAATGAGGCCCATTGTTTAGCACCCAGGTTACTGCTTTGGTAACCCGGGGTGTTAATGGTGTTAAGCACCCGTTCCAGGTGCTGGAACTGGTGCTAAAATCCCGGTCCCTCGTTCAAAGCCCTCACTTCGCTCCGGCTTTTAACTTGGTCCCAAGGCCATTAAAACCCATTCCAGCCCCTGTAACGGGTGCTTAACACCACATTAATGGCCTGCGCAATGCTTGCTCGTGCTGTATCACAGATGTCACATAATTCGGACTCTGACCCTTCCCTGTGTTAGCCTGTGCTGATGATACTGTGTTACTAGCACAAGTGCGCTACAAGTGTCTAACCAACAAATGTGCTGGTTTTATGAATGAGCTGGATCTTCAAGAAAACACAGCCAAAGTCAGCAGTACTGGTTTGTTGGAACAAAAAGAAGCCGTGCAAAACCATAGGAATGACCAGTAATAATTTTAGTATACAGCAGGTAAAGGAGTTTGATTACTTATGCATTCGCCTATCTTGTGATTTGAAGGCTAATTCCCATCTCGAAATACAGGCTGTCAGATTGGGGCAATCGCTTTGCAGGATCGTTTGATTCAGGAGAATGTGCAAAGGCCAACCAATCGATCTCTACAGCAAATGGCGTAAAGTATGGCACTTCCCTTTGGGGGGGGTGGGGTGTAGCTTATTTTTCCGAATAGCAGAAGACAGAAAATGGCTTCTTAAAAAGATACTAGACCTCCCCCAGCCTTCATCAATTTTGGGGTAATCTGGGATTTTGGATTGCATTTTCTAGAAAATGAGTGATATCTAGAATCACTTTTACACTGGCTACGTATTTGGTCCAATCCCAGGGTCTAACAGACAGATTTACATTGGTCAAATGTTATGCCACAGCCATTCCATGGCTAAACATGTCAAATGTTTATTTAACCAACTCAAGGCTGCTCTGTATTATTTTAATCAATCCCTATTATCCCCCCTCGAGTATCTGTTGTGACTTGTGAAGTTCCTCGTTAATGATCAAAGGAATCGATGGAATTGGCATGAATGCCAAACAATAGACATTCGATCATTGCTTCTAACACAATCGAGGAATATCTATCATACAGTCAACATAGGTCACATAGACCCCTGATTATGAGGGCACGTTTTACCTGCATCCAGGTGGGTGCTGTATTAGCAACTGGGTCTGGATTAGAATGTAAAAATCAAGAATTATAATCAATGCTGCTGTCTTGGAAGATGCACTGCACTTATCTTTCGTATTTCCGGCGTACTCACATATTGGACTACAAACACTGACACCTGTTTTAAGAGATGCGGGTTTCTTACTGTCTCGACCTACGCTATACCTTTCACTAAAGGCAGAAACCCAGGTCATAGTCTGCGCTGTGTTATCCTTCTTGCGCCAATCCTGGAGGATTCAATGATTTATTGAATTGTATTAGATGAATTTACCCGTAAATGGTTTTAAGTGGGTTGTATTAACTTTTTAAGTTCTTCTTGGAGTATTTGTAACATATATCACACTTTTGCAACCTGCAACAAACCAAAGGCAACGTTTTTTTTTTGTTTATCATAACAAAGAAATTAATACAAGCTCAAGTCTTTTTGAAGAAAAAAAAATATGATTAAACAAAAGGAAAAGAAAAGAAGTCTACACAAAATAGACACAACATTGAGTACCAAAAAAACAAAGAGAAAAAGGAGGGGCTCATATGAGGCAGAACTATGATTTAATGAACGCAGAAAAAGTGCTGAACGTGATCAACTAAGACAAATGCACACACAAAACCCACACAAGCGGGGGGTTATGTGGCAGAAATGGCAAATGGTAAGTCACTGCTCTTAAAGCTGCAAACGTCAAATAGGAAACACTGAGAGTATGTTTAGGTGCCACTGTAAAGGGCATAATGGAGATAGGTTGTCTGTGGGTCTAGTGACTGCATAGAATTAAAGACAGATGCGTATCGTCAACTTGTCGTATGATTGGGACGATGAACTATGGCCATCCAACACTGCAAACGAGGTGCATGTTCACATTTGGTGAATGCCCTTGGGACTCTCAAGAGCCATTTGGTGCAAGGATTCATTCACTCCAGTCCTGATTTAATTTGTATATAAAATCTGCACTGGCACCGGGCCAAGCGAGAAATAACCCATGCATGTGGTTGGGAGTTCCTTGTTGCCGCCTCGTGATATCTCTGCCATCTGCACAAGATCCTTACGCGGATGTGTAGCGGCACCGGGAAGGGATCCAGGAACGTGAGTCACCCTCTCCCGCCTGCGACTCTGACATTCAAAGGGCCCTGCTTCTGCCACCTTCCCCACCCAGGTGCAGTCACTTGATCTGACACTGGCTTGTGATAATATTTGATTATCCTAACCATTACATCCCTTGACTGTGCCATTACCCTTTCCTTTCTAGTTGCATGTGTACTGTCACATGCAAAGCTCTCCGTTGCTAGATATCTAGGTTTTTGCTTCATAAATTCACATACAAAAATTAATGCATGAATACATACATCGATGGGTTAAAAAAAAAAAAAAACATACATCTATCCTGGGGGCCTCAGAAGTGGAAGATAAGTAAGAGGTACCTGAAAGCAATATGCAAGAACATGTTCAATCAATTGCATTCAGCCAAGGATGATAGACCTGGGGAAATGCCAAAATATCCTTATCAGCCAAGGCTTGCCGATGGAAGTCTGGGCTGCTCAAGGAAATCCTGCTATGGCCTACCACCCAATATTAAAACTAGACCTGGGTCTGCAACCATTGGTTCTCCAGATGTTCGGACTACAACACCCGTGAACCTTAGCCCACATAATCAATGTTCAGGGATCCTGTGGGCCATAGTCTAGTACATCTGAAGAGCTACAGGGTTCCCACCTCTGTGATAAACCTTCAACAATCCTTAGGATCCAAGGGAGCCTCTCACCTTCCTGCTATAGAAGAACTTAAAAGCTTCTGGCAATGGCAGACCAATCATCAGGTGAGCACTACATTTTCAATTGGTCACTGTGATTATATGGGTGGTATGTTATTCTCATCCTATGCTATGGCAGGGGCATATGTTCACAGTAGTCTATGCTTGTCTAATTAAACACTGGTTTAACATCCCAGACTATGTTAATCGATTAGGCTATAATGAAAATCATCTGTGATGGGAAATATCATCAAGATGCCAGTGGGCTATAGGTAGGCTTAGATACCCATAATGATGCTTGAATGGGAAGTGGCCTTACACACAGCTGCATCACCTCCTATGTCCATAGTGGTTTGGACTCAACTCATATACTGTAGTCATTCTATTGTATATGTGCTTACTCTTTTCATTAGGTGACATTCATATTGCCTCTTCACTCGCTTCTTGTTAGGGCTATTGCAGGCCTTTCTACTCCAATTAGTTCCCTCCTGCTCTCTGCCTTCACCTGGTCCACATCCCAAACGTATAGTCAGGTCATAACATAGAAGCAGAACATAGCCCAGGTACACACTGGGGGTTTGTTCCAAAATGGGGGAGACTGGTGTACATTTGTAAGTATCCAGTTTGTCTGGGGACCTTTCGTGGTCCCAAATAAAAAAAGACAAACATGGGTGGTCTGGTCGTGCAAAGCGATATCTGCTTTCAAAAGAATAGTTTTTAAAGATTTCTTGAAGGTGGGAAGACTCAGGTTTGGACCAAACCTGAGATTCAAGCACCTTTAAGATGCACTTTCTGTACCTGGATGTGTGGATGTATCCACTTAAACGGGTCTAGGCAGCAAGGCCATCATGATTCCTTTTGGCCTCTGCCCCACACCCCCAAACAAAGTCATGAAGGGATACATAATCGCTGGTTTCGTCTCGCACATTGCAATCAAAAGCCATAACGTGTGCATGGGTATTCCCTTACTCCATGACCTTCCGCGGACTTGCTAAAATCAGAATACTACACAAGTGGCATTTCAAGGGCAACTGAAGCAGTCCATGACGAGTGTACTTGTGTTCTAGCATATGTATAGGACACCTTTTAAGAATAGCAGCCCCGAAAAAGGTGTAATCTAGAAGCAGGAAACAGATCAGAGGCCATACGAAAAAGGTAGGGGTACCCCAGCATGAATTTAAGACTCAGATTAGCAGTCTCATAAAGGACCAGTGCTCAAGCATGGTGACAGATTGGAAACAATGAGAAAGGTACACATACCATTGTAAAGATAGAGGATATAAATGAGTATGCTATGCTATGCTATGTTATGGCATGTATAAAGCGCCTATACACAAGTGTTTCAAAGCGTGAGAGAAGGGTGCACATGTCCTGACATAGGGATTCATCAGGAGTTGGGCGGTAGACCTTAAATGTGGCAGTAATGGTATTACTACCGCATTCAAGGTCTGGTCCACTCACGAGTTTGGACCTGCTGCTGGGACGCATTCACCACTCTGAGCTGGAGGTGAATGCACCAGCAGAGAGGGTATTTTTGGTGCTAATAGCGCTCCCTGCCCCATTGGGTCCAATGGACCCATTGGGGAATTGGGCTTAACCGCCTTCCCACTACTCATGATTCGGCGCTAATAAAGCCGGACCGAGTAGCATTAACCCTATTTGGATTGGTGGTATCACAGCGCTATTACGGATGGGATACCGCCAACCTCCTGATTAGGCCCATAATGTAAGATTAGAAGAGAACCAAGGTTTTCAGGTGGTATTCTATTATTATATGTGAAGCAGACTGAACAAAATTGAGTTATAGTCGTGGTTCAGGCCTTCAATAAGTGTGAAATTGAAGCAGAGTCTTGGGAGAAGTGGGTTAACTCTGCGGTCACTAATGACATTACACTTTTTTGAGACATTGTAAATAATGGGCCTTTTTATGAATGTAAGTATAGTGGCACGGTTATGATGGTCTCAACCATGCCTGAGTTTCTCATTATTCCTCCTTATATAGCAGTGGCACTGTGGTGGTGGTGGCGGCTGAATGGCCACGAGCTCTGGATTTGCAACAACTGTTATCTTCGACGAAAGACACATTAAGTTTCACAATTGGGGCAATTCAGATAGCTGTGAAACGTCAGGCTAGGAAAAAGGCTCCTGGCATGTATAATGTTACTGCCGATCTGTTTTTGGCAGAACCGGGTCTTTGGGTCCCTATTTTGACCCTAGGGTTCAATTCTATTTGTATGGGAGGTACTCACCCAGTCTCTTGGTCCCCCACAGTGATCAATCCAATTTATAAAAAGTGTCAAGGGCGCACCCAGAATCATATAGACCAGTTTCTCTTCTGGATTCAGTGTTTAAGATCCTGGGCAGGGCCCTCCTGGGAGGTTGGCGTTTTGGGTGGAGTTTAGTAACATCCTCTCCCCTATTCAGCTGGGTTTCAGAAAGGGTCTTGGAACTGCAGAGCATGCCTTGAATCTCTGTTTGTCCCACTCTTTATATATCAAGGAGGAGCCCATTTTCTGGCTTTCATGGACCTGAGCACTGCCTTCTACAATGTAAATCATGATAAGCTGTGGGGTGTACCCAGATTCATGAATTGCCTAGGGGCTTTGGTGGACACGGTTGCGTGTAGGGGGAGTGGGGTACATGGACATTGCACCACTTTCCAGGGGGTGTGCAGGGTGACACAGGGTTGTGTATTGGCCCCTCTGCTCTTCTGTCTGTATACAAATGGCCTATATAACCATTTACTGAAATCTATGCCGAATACACCAAGGCTGGGTAATAGACATCTGCCATTATTGGACTTTGCAGATGACACAGTCTATTAACCCAGAGCCCTAGAGTCCTACAGTGCCTAGTTGGTGTTTATTCTCGATTTATGGCTGTTATGGTCGGCGCCCAATGAAAAATTCTCACCAATATTTAGCAAGGGTTAGCTAATCCCTAGAGTGGACAATTTTGATGATCTGCTGGTCAGATTCTCAGCGAATTTTGGGGTTGAAGCGCATGTTGATAAGCAGACCCTAAGATTCAAACAGCCTATTGGTGGGGTTACTAGAGCGTTGAGCACGTTTGATTTATTTATGTATTTATTTATGTATTTATTTATTTATTTTGCAATTTGTTTGGCACTCCAAGCCTTGTGGCATCTCGTTCAAAACGAAGCTGCTTGAGCTTGTGCTCAAAGTTTATAATGGCAAAGCCACCTCTGTTGCTAGGTACGGCATGGAGTTGTGGGTATATGGCAAGATTTGTTGTAATCAGGTGGTAGAGAATACTTTTGTTTAAGAGAATTTTGGTGCTTCCTAGGTCATCCCCTAATTTTGAGGTGCAGCAGGAACCGCAGTGCGGGTTTCTTTGTGATCTTGTCGCATCCAAGCCTATAAGTCATTGGCTGAGAGTCTGGGGGAATAGTAAAACCATTTTGATTTGTGAGCTAAATAAATATCTGGTACCTATGGACTCCCATTTGAAGATCCCCAGGCTCATGTATTTTAGAGCATCACTGGTGACAATGGATGCGACTCATTGTTTTTATCGGTAGATCTAATACCTGCTAATGTTGGAAACTGTGAAAGTCAGTCTTTTAGAGATAAGAGAGAGTCATTGGAGATCAAGAGGCTGGCTAATAGGAGACAGAATAGGAGAAACATTCTTATCATGGCCCCAGGTCTCCAGAGGTATGTGTGCTGGGCCCATAATCCCTTGCAGCATATACTTATTACAAGGGTGTGTTTTAATTGAATCCATTTGAGAGCAGTTGTGGCGGCCTGGTCAAAGGGAAAGAGGATCAATCATGTGTATGTTGTTCAGCGGCCAAAGTAGACTTAGCACATTTTGTATTGTTTTGTCCCGCATTCTAATCCATTAGTGAGCATACGTTAAAACCAATTTTGCAGGGCCAAGAATTCCGTTGTTATGAACCTGCTTTGTATTATTTGCTATGGGCAGACTCAGTTTATGTGGGGTGGGCCTTTTTGTCCTTTTTACAGCATGCCTTGACTTTGAGGACGTTTTTATTAAGGAATGTTTGTACCTGAATATCTTGGCAATGTTCTTATGGCTTTAATGTTGATATTTTTATTATTTTATTCATTACTGTTAAGGATTTTAATCAGGCGACGCACACCTTAGTCTTGGCCCAGTATACAGCGCACAATTGAAATGCTTATGTCACATTAGCTTCAATATTTGAGAGCTACAACACTCATATCACACCCCGTTTTCAAATACCCCGGGTCACAATGGACCAGGAACCAAGCTGGTTGATAAAATATCATATTTATTTATTTATTTGAAAATTAAAAGAATCATACATTTTTTTATATGGGGCAGCAATCACCAATGGGGTGATAAGAAAAACAAGAGTGTAAGCAGCACTTAGTTTAACATTCTACTGACACATCTACAAAACACTAGGGAATAGGAGCACTTTTCGATTTTAGGTAAAATAGCACTTGAGTTAGAATTTCCCTCTGCAAGTTTCCCTCAATCCACAAATAATCGATTTTAAGTGAATACACAGAATCAGCAGGTAATCAGGAATGACAAATGGAAAACAGAATTAAAATCCAACTTTCCCTATCCAAACAAGAGAGGAAAACGTATTTTACACCCTGGCAATGCTAAAAATGACACTCGGAAATGGATGAATAAATGAATGAATGTGTCTAAAACTCTTTAAACAAAAACAATTCTCTACTGGAGCAACACTGAAAGGATACTAGTAATCACAAGCCATGGATTGAGCAGAAGCATACAATTCGAAATTGAATGGAAGTTTGAAAACAGTTTATGAGCACAATTACACATTGGAAATGTAACACACTTTTTCAATTCCATCCTGAATTTACCAAACCGGTTTTTAATAAAAACGGGTGAAATATTGTAAATCGTGATGAGGTTGTGTTGGGGTGTAGCCATGGATCATAGGCACAAGATTAAAGTGAAATTAGGTCTCTAGCTGTAAATTGAGTGAGTTATGCAAGATCTAGAGGGGTGCATTTTTGACAAAATGAAGGCGCAAAAAAGGCAAAGAAATCAGTTTTGACAAGGACAGTTTTACTCTACACTACAGCATTCAGGCTAGACTACCAGATTGAAACACAGTAAGCTCCGGGGTTGACTCACGTATTCAACCCTATCACCTCCGTGCCCGCCCTGTCGGACCCAGTCTGATAACTCCAGCAGGATTAATAGTTTAGGATTTTACAAGACAAAATTATTAAAGATGTTGGTGCTAGAACAAGGAATCAAAGCAGAGTTTCAAGAATTATTTTTGACAATATTACAAGTTATCAGGATAAGGATGGAATGATTTAGAGATTGGGATGGAACAAAGCAAGGCAAGTTAGGCTATGGTTTCCTATGGGTCCTATTGTTATTCACATTCCACTATTTAGTTTTTGGATTTTGGACAGTCAGTGCTCTAGATCACCACCCGGATCTGGTCTTACACAGGATAGCTGGACAAAATCAGCGGGCATGGACAGCTGGGCATGGACTGGATACCAAAGGATAGTTCTTCTGGACTGACAACTCTGGTTACTGGTTACTATAGTTCATTAGGGTAGCAGGATGGCAGCAGCAGGCAGTGAGTGGCAAGCCAGGTTAATTCAGGATGCTTCCCAAAACACCACAGCATTTCCCTTGATTATTGGGATTATTTTAGAATTGAGGCCTAGCTGAAGCAAGAACAGCAATGTTGTTCTTGTGGTTGGGATCTGGAGTTTAGATGGATAAATGCAAGATAAAGACAGGAACAGACAGGAACAGACAGGAAAAGGACGCCAGCATAAGAAATCAGGAATCAGTGTGTGTCCTGTGTCTTGTCATGGACCCTTATTTATACTGCCAAATGACATCATCAAGGTAGAGGCTGGGCAGGGTTAACTACGCCCGCCTCTAAACTACTTGGATTGGGCAGGGGAGCTAGTCTCCGCCTCACTCTCAGTTGGTTGGATCTCTAAGGGGATGATGTCAGGTTTATGAGCTGAGGATTACAATGTCCCAAAACTCCCACATTTACTTTACTTAAAATCCGTTTTTGCAAAAAACATAAATTTCTTCACTTACAATCTCTTGGCAAATTATACACACAATTCACATATGCTGTGCCTCACATTTCAGTCCAATCCCTAGTCTGTGCGACCTTGTTTCGCCTTTCTGACATATTGTGGTGGTTTTACACATTAGGGGGCCAATTCATGGAACAAATGTGCACCGAAAATCGTGGCGCAAGCTGGCGCAAGCGTGAAAAAGCAAGCGCACGTGCACGCGTGTGATTCATGGAAAGCCCTGCGCGTGTTTTCCCTGGGATGTGCACCAAATCCGTGCATGGCACACACGGGCTCACACGCCTTCGCAACATCCAGAATGCTGTGCGCGACGTGCACAGCGAAAGTGCACAATGTCAGCGCACACACCAAAAAGGGGGCGGAACACACGGATTGCGGAACAACGCATGAAAAAGAAGGCGTAACTGGGGAAGTACTGCAGGGAAATGCACGGAACGCCCAAACGTAGGCGGACAACACGTATTCATGGAATCGAATACGGGAAACCCACGCATGCCAAAAGACGCGCACAGGTGTCAACACGTCCGCCACATGAAGGCAGGCGGAAGCGTCACCATGCGCAGTATAAAAGTGCACACAAACAGCAAACACGTATATACAGCTACGATGAATGCCTCATTTGTCGCAGCACTGATAGTGGGACACTGCAGGAGGAGGAGAATAGCCAGCCCCCGCATTTCTTTGCCCCAGAACAGGCTTTTTGGGTTGCCTGATGACCAGGTCTATGGCAGGTATAGGTTTCCACCTCGTATCATCCTCGACCTGGTCAGGGAGTGGGAAGATGACCTTACATCACCCACCCTGTGCTCCCAAGCATTGAGCCCCTTGGAGAAGGTGCTCAATGTCTTGCATTTTTTGGCCACTGGATCATTTCAGCAGACAACTGCCATAGTCAGGGGTGTCTCACAGACCACAGAGCCATGCTGCCTACACCAGGTGTTGGCAATTATGACTGCGTGCCCCTCAGTCACATATATATGCCCAGAAAACCAGCAGAAAGGCAGGCCGTGGTACAAGACTTTTACAGGGTGGCACACTTCCCCAAAGTGCTTGGTGCCATAGATTGCACCCATGTGGCCCTATGTCCACCTAGGGCCACTGAGCACATCTATCGAAACCACAAGCACTGGCATTCCATCAATGTACAGGCTGCATGCGATGCCCATGGAATCATCACCTCTGTCTATGCAAACTATCCTGGGTCTACCCATGACAGTTTCATTTACAGAATGTCTGTCCTGAGCCGGGACCTGGAAGCTCGGAAACATGGCGACACATGGCTCATTGGTGAGTACAAATGTCTCTGCACATGCATGCATGTCACACACAGACAAATACACAAACCCAACTAATGACAACCATCCTAACCTCCCCAGGGGACAGTGCCTACCCTCTGAGCAACCACATGATGATGCCAATACGGAACCCCACCACACGAATCCAGGTAAGATACAACGCTGCCCATATTGCAACCAGGGGCATAGTGGAGCGCACATTCGGAATGCTCAAGTCACGCTTCCACTCCCATGACCGCTCTGGCGGACAGCTACTATGTGCACCCCCAGTAGTGTGCAGGATCATTGTGGCAGCATGAGTCCTGCACAATGTTGCAACATGGCAGGATGTACCGGTGGACATGGTGGTGCCCCCACATCCCCAACCACAGGCACAGGCACTGCCCATGGGAGGGGAAAGGGCACGTGGCAAGGCAGCCCGGACCCAACTTGTGGCTACATTGTTCACCTAAACTCCCACCCCTGCGGAGTGCACAAAGGACTGGCATATACCAGGTGACAATCGATGATGACAACAAAACAGTCAACTGTCACAACCTTAACCCCCTGAGAATGTGACCACGGAAGTGCTACATTGTGTGCATCCCTAGCTAGTTAAACATAACCAATCCTGTGTGACCAAAAGGAACACACGCAAGGTGTGTATCACACTCCCCCCCCTACAAAACAGGCCATGACAATCACTGGTATGTCACCCAAACCCTCCCAACCCACCTCACCCTTGTCTGCCACACCATGACATGGCATGCAACAGCAAAAGCCTGACACATAACCAATTAGATATGAAGTGACATGTGATAAATGGAAAGAGGCCCGAGACAATCACACCTGACATGGAATCAGATGAAATGACTGACCAACAACCTCCCACATATACAAAGTCATACACAAATGCATGCCACCAGTGGTACCATCAACAAAAGACTGAATGCCTGTTCTCATGCACATTGGCCAAGCCAAATCCGCTAATCCCTAACCCGTGTGCTGTGTGTGTCTCCTGCAATACACTTCACAGCACACAGCACAGTGAGCAGCCATTGTGTTGGGGATACACCTTGAGCATCACATAAAAAGGACAAGCAACAAAAATAACCTATTGACGCATGTACACCATCCCCAAATGGTAAGTGATCATATGCTGCAGGGACACAGCATGCCAGAGAAGGCAATCTGCATGCACGTGTGGGCATGGAAGGGTGGTTGTATGTGTGGTGGAGCATTGTGTAAGTGTGTGTGTCAGTAGGGACATGCTCTCAATACGTGCATGTGGAATCAAGTGACCCTCAGTGTCCTGTACACATCACATGTGAACATTGCCCATGTTTACACCCCAGCATGTCAAACCACAATAATCCCCTGACACCTGAAAAGTAAACACAACACAGGAACAGCCATTGACCAGCAGAACACATCATGTATATAGTACCCCACAATGACAATGTCAGAGAGTGCCCAAACACTGTAGCCCAAGCGTACTGTTCAACAACAAAAGGCCCTTCCTCATTTACTCATCACCATGACCTTCAGAAGAACTGTGTCTGGGGTCCGTAGCCTTCTTCCTTCTAGTCTACCTGGCTTCAGGATCCCCTACCCCTTTGTTTCCATGTTCTACCTTGCGTGTAAACAGGGTCCAGCCCCCTCAGAGGCCACCTTGACTGGTAAAAATACCAAATTGCAGAGAACTCCAAGGAGCCAAACCCCCAAACCAGGAAAAAAGCCTGTAGCCACCAAAAAACCCTTGAAGAGTCTCCAGTAGATGACATGAAGTCGCTGGAAATGGCCAAGCACATGTCCAAGCAGAATGATAGAACAACCAAGGTAGCACAGTTCAACAATTCTTCAACAGGATGGGTAGCATTTTCACTACACAATAATCAATGAGGATGCAACAACTGATGGGTAGTGTCACAGCTCCGGTCTCCAGGGGCAGCAGTGGCACGAACCAACCCCCCCTCTGCGGTCTGGGTGCCTGCAAGGTAAAACTTACACAGGCCTCCGAGACCCCGGCGGGGAAAGAGAGTCAGGGATCCATTGTTTGTATAGGCATCGGTATTCAGGATAACCGGAAAGAGGGTCAGGAGAAGGGAGGTGGATGGGCAAGGGAAAGTAGGCAAAAGACAAAATACAACTATTGACAATAACACATACTCAATCAGAGAAACTATGTTCTACATGCACATTGTACAAAATGGGTCAAATGCAAGCCAAAGAAAGACTTATTTATGGGGTGAGTGTTGGCCTCCTGCCTGCGCACTATCAGGTCTGGTAACAGGAGCAGTTCAATGCTGCAAAGAGAGCGTGGGTTACTATTCTGTGTGTGTTTTCACCACACACACAACACCATTCATGCCTCAAACTTAGAGACTTCTTCCCAAACAAACACTCTTGTCTGCTGCTTTGTTCGTATACTTTTGCTTGCCCCCGTGATGGTTCATACACTGTCAATGCGGTAAGGCAGCTGCACGTGGTCCCGCGGTAAATGGAAGACCAATGTGTTAAGAATCACACATGATAGAATGGTCCTTGGGTGAGCTGCTAGACGCGTGTGGCGAGGTGCAACTTCAGTACAAGTTGTGTTCTGCCAGCCGCGGATTTTAATAGGTAGTGCATGTGGCAATTTGCATATGCAAATGACATCCACTGCACTCGAGTCTGTGCGACGCTGGGTGCCACTTGGTGCTGTATTAGTTTCTGGCTAGATTTGCTGCTGTGCTAATAACTCAGCTTCTATGGAACAGGGGGGACTCGGGAATATGGGCGACGCACCCTGCGTGTGCCCCTGACAACTTGTAAAGCCACTTGCCATTTTTTCCTCGACGTGGCTTAGCTGTACTGTGCACTTCTTCCCCAATGCCTGGCCAAGCTCCCCAGCACTGGCGCTACTTAGCGTGCATGTGCGAGTTGCCTGGAGGAAGGTCGGCTGGGGTGGGGCCCCTCATGCTGCTCACCTTGCTTGGAGCTCCTGGAAACACGTCTGCTTCTGTCAGGCGTCTGAGCACAAGCCCTGTCCTTCTGCTTGTGCATGCATGCACACATGTGCACTACCCAACGTGGCCAGGTTGCTGTCGTTCTTGGCCCTGTGTCTGCTGGGAAAGGTAGCCTGGAGCATAATTTTCCTGCAGAAAGGGCATAAACACTTTTAATAAGTCTGGAAAGTTTCCTGTGTGTGTGTCTTCATGCTGGTTGTGACTGGGCCATGTCTGAGACCTACATCTGACCTCCTCCCACCATCAGTGTGACTTTGACAGCCAAAGGGTGCAGGCTACTGTCTACAGCATGAAGTGCAGCAAGCACATATACAGGGAAGAAAAGAACATACATCAACATCAATAAATGGACATATCAATTATGTACTCACCAAAATTAATTGCAGACATGCCGTGGAGAAAAACATACGTAATCCCCACTATGGGTGTTAACACAAGTAGTACAGCAGTAGACAGGCCACAGATATGAAGAAATTCCAATGCTGTTGTGTAAATGGTTGTAACACCGAATCATCCTTGCGAGCCCATGGATAGGGGAAGCAGGAGTGGCATATGTGAGTCAGGATCCCAAGCTGCAAACACATACACGAGTCAAGCTTGAAGGGCCCAGCAGGAGCAGTGGATGCTTCCAAAAGCCACAGAGCACCACACCGACACATGAATGCACAATAGACAAGCAATTTTAAACTATATTAACTAATTAAACTAACTGTTGAGATAAAAAAAACTCCAAGGGCTCAAAGCCTGCGCGGCCCGACCTGTGTGGGAGATAAGTCATTGTCCTCCTCACCACCTGACTCAAAAGGTGGATGTGTCACAGTACCCTGACCACGCCTATGCACAGCTTGCCCCTCATTGGCAGCAAGTCTGTGGGACCGGTGAGCCTGGTTCTGTGCGGCGATGACACATAGGTCAGCATGCAGAACCTTGCGTGATACGCGTGCTTCCTCTTGCAAGGTAGCACGTGTAACACAGAGTTCTTCTTGCATGGCCTGGCATGACATCTGGAACACCTCCCGGCAAGCACGTAGCTCAGCCGAGATGGTATTCCCAAGCTGCTCCAACCTCTCCTCTGTCCGCTGCCTCTGGGACATTAAGAGCACACCCAGAGTAGATCGGTGGGAATTATGGTCATCCCTCAGGGCCTCCGTGTGTCTCTGCGTGAGCAGCAATTGCTTGACGCAGAGACACCATTTCAGCCCGGCGTGCCCAGTCTGAGGCCGCCATGCCCAGCCTGAGCGAGCAAGCCGTGGACTGTGCCATCCGCTGCTAGAGATCGACCTGCCTAGCAGGGGGAGCATGGATTGGTCCACACGTTCCATGCTCTGAGCGATATTATCAACTGCTGAACCCTGGTGTTCGGAATTGGCAACCATGGCTTGCTCCCACTCAGTATACCCCGGTGGTGCACGGCCACCGCATTGCTGGGCTTTACACCCGCGGGTCCCATGGAGCCGCGGTCCATGTTGGTTTGGCACCGCCCGGGGCTGCAGGACTGCATTCCTCTGTTGATGTGATGCCCCAGGCTCTTCAGCAACTGGTGTGGAGTGTGACGTGTGTCCCGATCCACCACAGGCAGAGGTCCCATAACCGTCTGGCCCCTCAGTGCAGGTGTCACGGACAGAGGATCGTCCACATCAGAATCACTCACTGTTGACAAATTGACATGACGCGCATCCAACTCAACATTGTCGTCAGAGTGATCATCCGGGCTAGACTCATTGCCAGCCCTAGACACAATGGTCTGGAGCACAAGTGGGTTCTCGTGGTCTACCACCCCACCACCCCCACTTGTGCCAGGGTGCTGGTGTGATAGCAACCCTGTGTCTGGCCTGACATCATCATCCTCTGGCTCCATTGCGTCATCATCTGAAAAGTGGAAAAAACAAATGTGAGTACACATGTCAGAAGCATATAACCCACACACACATAGACATCACATCGACAGCCAACACATGAAGCAGACATGTCACACACATATGAGAACCTGGCGTGCATCCAGTTGCATTGATATGCAAACACATCCCAAAAGCAGAAATGGATGTGTCTAGATAGCAAAGCCTACACAAGTAGAAATGGAGTATATCACCTCCATCAGACAACACCTCGGTCAGGCACATGTCACAGGCAGAAAAGACAGATGGCAACAAAGAGATGGCACATACCATAAGCATGTCTGAACTGCAAGTTGACCACAGCTGCAAGTGAATACAAACACACAATGACACACATAATATGCATGTACACATGCATCACTAAACCATCATCACCAATATAGATTCATCCATCTGCAGCTCGGCCTGTACCGGGTGTCATGGGCCATGTAGATATAGTGAATGTCCCAAGCAAAGCAAGGGCCTGCAATGAGGCATGACGGACCATAACGCCCAGTACGGTCCCAGCTGCAGGCCATGAAGCCTCTAGAACACCCGTCAGGGCCTGATTGAGCACATTGTGCTATGAATGTGCCCTATTCCATTATTCCGTGTGTAAATTCTTCAGGGCCAGGCCCCACCATATTAGCTAAGTGGGCCTGGGCGTACACATACTGCACAATAGCGCACCTTCAGGATTATACCAGTTCAACATGATGTGCGCGCAATGCTGAAATCTCACTAGCATTAACGTCAATCAACTGCATATTAGTCAGTCAACAAAAAAGCTGCAGAAGACACGTGTAAATGAACACTTTCACACACACATAAGTGTGTAGCCGCAATGTTGCACTAAACAATGTTATAACTGCTTGCATATGTACATGTGAAAGCATTCAAAAACACCCTGTTCCCTCTACACCTGTATCGTGAACATGAACAGCATCCAATACAGCAAAGGAAGCAGGTACAATGCTGCTTGCTTTGATGTATGTGAAAGTGTGCACATACACACGTGAAGGCAGCTCCAGAGTCATTACAACCCGATTGGCAGGCTACATTCAATCGTCACCCTATACCAGTTGGTATAAGCCGCAGATTGACTTATCAACTTTCCTAAACACCCACTAAGGAGTTCCAATAATGAGTACATGTGTCACAGGATGCCCCTGTGCCCATGGAATTCATCACAGAGAAGGTGAGTAGACATGTAGAACGGTGTAACATGGCTCAGAAGTGGGTTGATGCAGTTCAGAACATGTGTACCTTACCCACTATCTACATGAACAAGTACATTATGATGTCAATCAATAAACACAAAGGCAGTGTAAGGGCAAGTTCAGGCATCACGTGCAATGTGCATGCAATGGGTTGCATGGTCACAGGCAAACCCCCCCCCCAAGTGAAAATGCAGGGAGGCATTGCATGGCAGTGAAAGGGTGACGAGAGACCTGTATATTGGCAGACAGTGTTGACTAGCGTCAATTGCATCATCTGAGTCAACTGACAACACAGCAAATGAGAATGGGACAGTAAGGAGGACACATGAGGAACCCTCAGTAGTACACCCATGTGTGCAGAAGCCTCTACACCAGTTGAACAGAGTCAGGGGGCTAGAAACAGGGGGAGGCCTGTGACCCACACAGACTGTGACACCCTAAACATGTGCGTGATGCAGGACTGAGCCAGTTTGGGCATGGAATGGATAATCAAATGCCATTAAATATATGTCATCCTGGACACGTACTACAATGATCATCTGGACAAGGACACATAGGGCCATGCATGGAATGCACATTGAGCATGAATGGGCACTCATGTCCCTGTGCGGCATCTGCCATATGCACAGTCTGAGTGAGACACCCTGCATCAAGGACAAAGGATGTACATCACTGTATGTGTCTGGCAGGTTGGCAGGGGGAAGTGTGCATGTGCACAGGAGTGTTGAACAGGCCAGTGCAGTACTCCAACATGATACCCACCAGTGACATGGTGAAATTGGAAATTGGGATGCAGGGGGGTGTAGGGGCAAGGGAGCATGCCTATGTGGAGTACCCGCATGCAGGCAGAACACACATGCACGTCAGTCATGCGATGACATAGTCCCAGTGCTGAGTGGAAAGACACCCCAGGCTACATGCAGAAGGGCCAGTGAGCTGGAACATGGACAGGCGGGGCAGCCGGGTGACTAGCATGTGAGCAGGGTACAGGTGTGCTGAGGAGGACAGTCCCCGTCTGCTGTACATGTCCAGCATCCTGAACAACCGGCACACATCAATGAAGCATTGCATGACTCGCACATGAGAACCATGTACACATAGCATGTAGTGGCAGTCAAGAACAACACATCACACAAGCAAACCACACATGGTCTGGACAAACACGCGACAACACTCACTGGACAGGACATCAAAGTCCAGCATCTCTCCCACTCCTTCGTACAATTCTGCCGGTATGAACTCAGCAACGATCGATTGTGCGTAGTGAGATGTACCTCCTCAGGTGGTGACCCACCACCAGTCACCTGAATCATGGCATAACTGGAGGCAAGCTTTGCCTTAGTACAGCGTCAGAGGTCATCCCAATGCTTTTTGCACTCCTGAGCTGTGCGCACCTCATGTCCAAATGCACTGACATTCTTTGCAACATGCTTCCAGTGGGACATACGCTGGGCAGCCGTAGTGTAACAATTCGGGCCCACTAGCATATCATGGTTGTGTCCCCACACGTAGTCCACAAGGAAGTCCAGTTCCTGCGTGCAGAAAGGCTTCATCCTCAACGTGCCGGAGGCCGGAGCCGTGTCTGGGGTCCCAGCCTCTACTGCAGGTGCAACCTTCTTCCTCTTGGACAGTGGTCCGGACCCTGACTGGTAAATGCCGCCCTGATCACTATGGCCAGTGGCGCTGATGGATTGAACCAAGGGAGTGGCAGGTGGAACAAGGATGGAAGCCCTGACTTGCATCGGAAGCTGCTGCGTGCCCCTGACTTGCCTCTGTGCAGCAACATCTGCTGTGCTAAGGTCACTGACCGGGACTGTCCTGGATGGTAGACTCACAGCCGGGGTGTTGTCAGCTGCATCTGCCCATGCACTTGCCAACACCCGTCTGCTCGGGGCAGCAGATAACAATACTGCCCCAGGGACATGTGCCTCGGTCATGGCAGTCCTGCGTGCAATTTCCATGTGCCTCCTGACCTCCTGGAAATCATCCTGGGACTCTTCAGGTGCCAACGCAGCATGCGCTGGTGGACCCAGAGCCTGGGTGGTGGTGTCCACAGCTGCACCTGCAGCTACCACTACCCTTGGGCCCGTGGCAGTTGATGAAATGGACTGCCGGGTCACATGGGCGCCAGTACCAGATGCAAGAGCTGCATCTCCCGGAACCGCAGGGGGTGGTGGCATAACTGCACCAACACCTGGCACAACATGGTGCCGAAGTGGCGCACCCCTGCCTCTTCCCCTCTGTGGCCACCCTGGACACCCTGGAGTCCCCCTACTCCCTGCTCATCCCGGCCACGTCCCTGACTACGCCCGCCACGTGGAGTATGCCCAGCTGAGGCGCCCCTCACCTTTTGTGGCCTCCCAACCATGGCACAGATAGAGTAGTGCCGGCACAGATTTAGTAGTGCCAATGGGAGGTGTACACGACAATTATCCTGTGCAATTGGGGTGAAGGGGGTGGGATACAAAATGATAACAGCACCCCTGTGCACCTGCAAGGCTGTATGTGACCCCGGTGATAAAGTGATGGGTCACGCAACGCTCAGGCACCTCAAAACTGCAATAAAACCGTGCACACAACCCTTGGTAGCCCACGTGTGTGGAATTAACCTACCGCAGTACGCGGTGGCACCCAGGGACATGAAAAACACGTACGCGTGGGACACGCAGGCTACTATGACCTCGAAAATGGGTACGCAATACACAGGGGTACCCGCAGTGGAAAAAATAGCATGCGTTACTCACCGTCTGACTAGCGTGATAATGAAAAACAAGCGTAGCCAATCCCCCAACCAAAAGAAAAGATACATCCTTGATCCGCTGTGAAATTGTGATGGCGCGCAAAACAACCAGAAGTAGCAACACACGTCGGTCTCCACGAAAGGCACGTACAGCGAACTGCTGGACCCGCTCACCTTTAACCCATGCTGAGGGAAACGCCCGCGCGCGTCACGTAACTTACGCGCTTAGGCCCTTTCCTCGAATTACACACATTAACACGCGGACGTGCTGTTTTTTCACGTGCTAAATCACTCCGTATCAAGCTGGCCACGCGACAACACACAGAAGACTAAGCTCCTGCCCAGAATCAAATTATTCCCCCCTGAGCCCCGAGCCAACTCCCACCAGCCATCTGCTGCTGCCTGCCTGCCTGCTGCCCACGTGCCCTGCTATTAGGTGCCTGCACTTCAGCCATCTGCACGGGTCCAGTTGTTGTGACCACCCCTGCTGGAACATAAGTCTCCTAACTGAAGTTCCATCGCTCCACAGCCCAGCACTAGGACCCAGTTGCCCACCCACACCTGCCTCGGGGGTTGCCATGTCAGGGCAAACACCATCGGAGACCACTGGCAACCCCCAGCCTGAGAGGCAGTGGGCTACCAGCTTCAGTGCTGCAGAAGTTGGTATCCTATACATGCATCATCCCAGCCACTTATCGTGTTCCACTTGAGCTTGCTCCGCATCTCATTCCAGGCACCCTGCAGGGCCAAGCATGTCGCTGCTTCTTCTGGAGTGTCAAAAAAGAACATCTTGCCTTTGTGCAACACTTTCAGTTTCCCGGGGTACAAAAGCATATATTTGATTCCAGCCATGCGTAACCTCCTTTTAATTGCGACATATCTGTACCGTTGCCTCTGGACCAACATTGTATAGTCAGGATACGCTGTGATGGTGCTTGAAGCTCTTTCAATCGTTCCCCCTTTACGGAAGTACTCTTAAATCTTCTTGCGATCTTTATAGTTCAGTATCTTTGCGATGATTGCACGGGGAGGGGATCCAGGCTTCGGCCTCCTCGTAAGGGCTCTGTGGTGCGTTCCACTGCGAATCCCTGTGAGAGTTTGTCAGCCCCTATTTATTGCAGGATCAGGTTCTCAACATAGTCTGTAGGTCTTGGCCTTCCTCCCCCTCCGGCAGTCCGACTACACGGATATTGTTCCTTCTTGCTCTCCCTTCCGCTTCCTCCACACGATTATGCAGGTTAGCTACCTGTTACTTCAGTACGTGAACCTCCTTTGCATTGTTGGTGCTAGTGTCCGTGTTGGTTTTCACCGCACTCTCCAGGCTGCTCGTTCTCTCCGCCAATGTCCGAACATCTTGTCGCAGCAGGGTGACTTCTAGGCCCACTGCGTCTATTTCAGCCTCCAGGGAAGTGCGCAGATCGGTCATCGCTGTCCCCCATGAGTCTCTCAGCTCCGTAATCACTGCTAATATCTGGTGATTTTCAGTTGCTAAGGTGCTCTCCACAGGTGCTGTCGCGCCTTTGGGCGTTGTCGTCGCAGGAGATTGCTGCATTTTGGCGAATGCCTTCATCGTGGAGTGTTTGTTTTTGTTCTTACTTACAGCCCCTCGCCCTGTCATCTTGCCGCCTTAGTTATGTATCCGTAGTTGCTTCGACTATGGTGTATCAATCCTACTTCACTATCTTGATGCAGCACCATTGTATCCCTCCAAGCCTGGGGCAATTGTCCTCGAGGAGCCCCTGTGTAAATCGTGCTCGATGGGCAATTTTACCGAGTGAGTTGTGTCCTCCCACGTATCGAGTTGCTCTGCTGTGTCTTAGGGACTGTTCTTTCTCACCACATGAGCATCCATCCCATTTCCTCCTTGCACTATTCACACCATTTCTCATATCCGCGGCAGTTTCTCATATGTCCTCATTAGCTTGGTTCCTCCTTGTGCGCCGTGCCCCTCTATAATGGCTCTTACTTTCTGGATCATGCACTCCTCGGGGTCCTCCACTAGGCTTCAGTGCCACAGAGGCCTCACACTTCTCAATGCTGTGCTTCCCTTTATCTCTGGGAGAGACAAACCTCCTCTGTCAATGCCAGCTCAGTGGGTTAATATTTTGACCTCTCGTGGGCATTGCTACACGGTATCCTTTCCACCGTATTCAGCTGCTGGCATCAATAGTGTGCAGCCTCCATTGGGCTCCAGCTGCCCTTTCTGCTGGAATCCCAATGGCTTTGCTCTCAGCACAATGTTTGCGCCTTCGCGTGTCTTCTCACTTTGCCACCCGAGCTCTTTTATCTTAATGCAAGCATCTGCTACTTATGTAGCCATCCTTGCTTGCGGCGCGCCCGCTGTCTCCGCCACAATGTGTCTCAGCGCTTCAATCAGTTACACGTATGCTCGCTCGTGGTAGCCGCTCCTCGTTCTATCAGCTCCGCGGCGCCCGGCTGCACGCATCCAGCTCCTTTCAAATGGAACGCTCTGGGAGACACGCGTTCAGTTACACTTTCCCCTCGATCCGCACCTCCACATGCCGGCTGGCCGCGCCCTGCTGCTGCTGTTATATCAAATAAATGCTCCACTGGGCACCCCATCAGGAGTCAGCCCTCTGCTCACTGCTCCCAGCCCAGCTCCGTAGTTTCACCAGACAGGGTCGCGGTGCCTTTGTTGTCCGCCATCTTGCAGGGACACGAGCCCTCCGAGTCCCACACACAAAAGGCAACAACTCCGGCTTGCCTGCATCCAGAAGCGTGATGTTTGCTGGTGTCATGGAGCGCACCTTCCAACGCCTTTGTCTATGTTTCCAAGTACTTTTAGGTCGTTTTAAGCATGTTATCCAGGATCAACAATGGATCAGAAGGAGCTGCTGCAACGAAGCACGACCTATCTCATGGCTAGTTAGCCACGCCCCCGAGGCGCACACATGTAGGCATTTCTGTGTATGTACTATGCCATGGTTGGGGTGTGACACATGGATGCTGGTTCCACCTTTATGTACGTGCACGGCGTACATGTGCGTGTGTGTGTTTGACACATGTGTGACTGTGATACGCCATGGATGCATGTGACACAGACATGTAGGAACACGATTGGCAGATGTGACATAGTTGCCGATGATTGCACTGTGACAGGTGGTGGAGATGTGCAGATGCATGTCTGTCTGGTGATGTGTTTACATGTGTTTGGCACGCCCCGTGTTGCTTGTGACATCATGCCAACCTTTGCATGTTCATGCTGTTGTTTGTGTATGGATGCTGCTCCTTGCTGCACGATTCCTGTAAATTTGTGCATGTGTGTGGGTTCAAATGATATGAGTGTTGGGGATTGTGATGTCATCTATGAAGTTTGACACTGCCACTCATGTGCAACTGTCATGTGTGTATCCGACCGTTATACAGTGCCCTGATGCCTGTGTTCTGTCTCTCCCTGTCTGCAGCGTCGAATGATGAATAGGGCAGAGACGGTGCTGTGGAGCACAGCGGCAGGGATACACCGCCAGCCGGAGACACAAGGACCAGCTTCCCTCCCACGTAGTGATCTCTTCCAGGAGTGAGGAGTCTGGTGCCGCATCCACGGCTGCAGCTGCCGAGGGGAGGCCCAAGAGGCGAAGTTTGGAGGTGGACTCCTCGGCAGCAGTAGGGGCAGCTGAGCCCCCACAGGGGCCTATGGAGGAAGATGGCACAGAGTCATCCAGGTTGGTTGGTGGTTCGGTTGAGGAGGAGGCCGTGGAAGGGCCACCCAAGGGGCCTGGAGGGGGGGATTCCACGGGTGCTAGTGGTGCAGTCCAGGGGCAGGGACAGGAGGCAGCACAGGCCGCTGCGGAGGTGCCTGTGTGTAATCTTGTCCCCGATCCTGTGACTGCCTCATCCGGCACCAGCAGAGATGCCTCCGTCCAGACCCGTTTTCAGGGAGGGGATGCGAATACAACAACTGGCCTTTCTCTCCCTGCAGATGTTGCAATCCCTGACCGTATTGAGCCTGTCCTAGCTGGGATGGCATTGCGCCAAAGTGGTATTCGGGTCATTTTGAATACCTCTTTGGCCGCGTCGACCTACTAGGACAGGACAGGTCGTCGGCACTGGGTTCATCCGTGTGCGCCAGTCGTCCTCCGTGCCATCTTCTGGCCCAAATATCACCTGGGCCCCCTGTGGAGCTGCCCCTGAGCCAGCGTCCAGGCTGGTGGAGGACACATCCCTGTCACAGTTGGGAGTTGGAGGTCCAGCAGGGGTGGCCACACCACCAACTGGACCCCAGCAAGTTGAGGATGTTCAGGCATCAACAGGCAGGACACGTGCACGACAGCAGCAGGTTCAGGGTGGGAGCGATCATGGTTCGGGGCCATCAACATCCCAGGTGCAGGCATCGGCTGTCAGGCAGGAGGACCCAGGATTGGGACTGTCTACCGTGTGGCAGTGGTTGGGCCGGCAAATAGATGCTGAGAGGCGGTGGGCGGAGAGGGCACGGCTCACAATGGTCATGGTGTAGAACTCCATGCGCCAGGCATTGAGGCGGGCGCGTGCCTCGAGGCAACTCACAGGGAGTTGGAGGAGGCCATGGCTGCATCCCTGCAAGACCTCGAAGCCAGGGAATGGCCCGCCTCTGGGACATTGAAGTGGAGTTCGATGATGCCCTGACCCGGGACACCAATGAGTGAGCCGTCGGACTAGCCCGCCGCCTTTGTAAATAATTATGTAGGTGTAGGTTTCCTTTTTGTTTTATTTTTTCTTTAGGGTGTATGGACTATGCCCTGCCTTTTTGAATATAGTTATTTATTAGGTAGGATTTTGGTTAGGTTTCCTTTGGATTGTTGGGCTCATGGACCCTTGGATATTCTTTATATATAGTTATGGACCTGGATTTATTTTGTTTTTTGACCCATGGTGGAATGCTTTTCTTTTTTTGGAACTTTGGATTTTGTTTTATGGACGGACGCTTTAGAGCCATTTTACTTTGGATTTTATTGATGTCAGCCTTCATTTTTTGTCCTTATCTTTGGACATCCAGACTTAAATTTATTATTTGTTTTATTGTGTGATTTTGTTTCATTCATTCATTGTTGTATTTAATACATATTTTTTTCTACTTTATTTGTGTGGTGTTCTCTCATTGTTTTCTTGCATGTCACAATGTGGGTTTTCTCAGTAATGTGTCGGCATTGTGGGGCTCTGACGGACATGTATTCATGGGCATACTGGTTATTTGATATCTATCATGACATGGGAAATTCAATGTGGAGTGGATGGAATGCTTGGTTGGGTGTTTGTACTGGGTTGCGTGGGGTGGGTTTTGGGTGGCCATAAGGGCCATGGGTCTGGATTGTGATGAAGTGTTGGGTGGGGGACATGAGTCGGGGCCTGCTGGAAGGTGTCCCTCACTGGGTGGGTTGGGGGACATGAGTCGGGGCCTGCTGTCAGATGCCCACATTGGGGTGGGGTGGGGGACATGAGTCGGGGCCTGCTGGCAGGTGCCCTCACTGGGGTGGGGTGGGGGACATGAGTCGGGGCCTGCTGTCAGGTGCCCTCACTGGTGGCGGGGTGAGGGGACATGTGTCGGGGCCTGCTGGCAAGTGCTCTCACTGGGGTTGGGGTGGGGGACATGAGTCGGGGCCTGCTGTCAGGTGCCTTCACTGGGGTGGGGTGGGGGACATGAGTCGGGACATATCTATTTTTTGCCTACGCAGGTACAACATGACATTGTTTCTCTTTAGATAACTATTGAGCCCCCTTACATTCCATGTGACTATTGTAAGCTCCCCCATGGCTTGTCAGAGTTCCATATCACCTCCCACAGGTGCAGTCCTGATCTGAGTTCCGTTCCATTATGTATATGCTTGTCCCCTGGTTTAAACTCCCCATAACCAACCACACACTAAACTCCCCAATCCTCCCCCCTCCCACCTCCCTTCCCATCCCCAACAACTCACCCCTCAACTGTTGCCTAGTTCTATCCCTGGATCTCAGGAACCCCCACATCTAGCTCTTTCTGGCTATCGCCTATACTCAAAGCTCCGCAGAGTGATGACGCCCTAATGGCTATCCTACTGCGAATACTACTATTGCACGGGGGTAGTAAGCTTTCGTCCCGCAGCTCCTATTTGCTTCAGTCCAACCACACTTTACTACTTAATTTAATACAAACTGCTATATTCCAGTCCATTAAATTCAACACAGTCCAAGGTATCATCTCCATACACCCGCTTTACACGGTCTCACTTCTTTATCTTAATCTCTCTCATAGTCATTGTTGGGATACCCGCACTGCGTCATATCAATATACATGCATCATCCCAGTCACTTATTGTGTTCCTCTTGAGCTTGCTCTGCATCTTGTTCCAGGCAACCCTGCAGGTCCAGCCATGTCGCTGCTTCTTCCGGCGTGTCAAAAAAGAACATCTTGCCTTTGTGCAACACTTTCAGTTTCGTGGGGTACAAAAGCATATATTTGATTCCAGCCATCCGTAACCTCCTTTCGATTGCCACATAGCTGTACCGTTGCCTCTGGACCAAGATTGTATAGTCAGGATATGCCGTGGTGGTGCTTGAAGCTCTTTCAATCGTTCCCCCTTTACGGAAGTACTCTAAAATCTTCTTGCGATCTTTATAGTTCAGTATCTTTGCGATGATTGCACGGGGAGGGGCTCCAGGCTTCGGACTCCTCGTAAGGGCTCTGTGTGCGCGTTCCTCTGCGAATCCCTGCGAGAGTTTGTCAGCCCCTATTTCTTGCAGGATCAGGTTCTCAACATAGTCTGTAGGGTCTTGGACTTCCTCCCCTTCCGGCAGTCCGACCACGCGGATATTGTTCCTTCTTGCTCTCCCGTCCGCTTCCTCCGCACGATTCTCCAGGTTAGCTACCTGTTGCTTCAGTACGTGAACCTCCTTTGCATTGTTGGTACTAGTGTCCGTGTTGTTTTTCACTGCACTCTCCAGGCTGCTTGTTCTCTCCGTCAATGTCCGAACATCTTGTCGCAGCAGGGTGACTTCTATGCCCACTGCGTCTATTTTAGCCTCCAGGGAAGTGCGCAGATCGGTCATCACTGTCCCCCATGAGTCCCTCTGCTCCGTAATCACCGCTAATATCTGGTGATTTTCAGTCGCTAAGGTGCTCTCCACAGGTGCTGTCGCGTCTTTGGGTGTTGTCGTCGCAGGAGATTGCTGCATTTTGGCAAATGCCTTTATCGTGGATTGTTTGTTTTTGTTCTTACTTACAGCCCCTCGCCCTGTCATCTTGCTGCCTTAGTTATGTATCCGTAGTTGCTTGGACTATGATGTATCAATCCTACTTCACTATCTTGATGCGGCACCAGTGTATCCCTCCAAGCCTGGAGAAATTGTCCTCGAGGAGCCCCTGTGTAAATTGTGCTTGATGGGCTATTTCACAGAGTGGGTTGCGTCCTACCACATATCGAGTTGCTTTGCTGTGTTTTAGGGACTATTCTTTCTCACCACATGAGCACTCATCCCATGGGCTCCTTGCACTATTCACACCATTTCTCATATCCGCGGCAGTCTCTCATATGTCCTCATTAGCTTGGTTCCTCCTTGTGCACCGTGCCCCTCTATAATGGCTCTTAATTTCTGGATCATGCACTCCTCGGGGTCCTCCACTAGGCTTCAGTGCCACAGAGGCCTCACACTTCTCAATGCTGCGCTCCCCTTTATCTCTGAGAGAGACAAACCTCCTCTGTCAATGCCAGCTCAGTGGGTTAATATTTTGACCTCTTGTGGGCATTGCTACACGGTATCCTTTCCGCCGTATTCAGCTGCTGGCATCAATAGTGTGCAGCCTCCATTGGGCTCCAGCTGCCCTTTCCGCTGGAATCCCAATGGCTTTGGTCTCAGCACAATGTTTGGGCCTTTGCGTGCCTTCTCACTTTGCCACCCGAGCTCTTTTATCTTAAAGCAAGCATCTTCTACTTATGTAGCCATCCTTGCTTGCGGCGCGCCCGCTGTCTCCGCCACAATGAGTCTCAGCGCTTCAATCAGTTACACGTATGCTCTCTCGCGGTAGCGCTCCTCGTTCTATCAGCTCCGTGGCGCCGGCTGCCCGCAGCCAGCTCCCTTCAAATGGAACGCTCTGGGAGACACGCGTTCAGTTATACTTTCACCTCGATCCACTCCTCCACACGCCTGCTCGCTGCGCCTTGCTGCTGCTGTTATATCAAATACATGCTCCGCTGGGCACCCAGTCAGGAGTCAGCCCTCTGCTCACTGCTCCCAGCCCAGATCCGTAGTTTTGCCGGTCGGGGTCACAGTGCCTTTGTTGTCCGCCATCTTGCGGGGACATGAGCCCTACGAGTCCCACACACAAAAGGCAACAACTCCGGCTTGCCTGCATCCAGAAGCTTGATGTTTGCTGGTATCGTGGAGCGCACCTTCCAATGCCTTTGTCTATGTTTCCAAGTACTTTTAGGTAGTTTTAAGCATGTTATCCAGGATCAACAACGGATCAGCAGGAGCTGCTGCAACGAAGCATGTCCTATCTCATGGCTAGTTAGCCACGCCCCCCCGAGACACACACATGTAGGCATTTCTGTGTATGTACTATGCCATGGTTGGGGTGTGACAAATGGATGCTGGTTCCACCTTTTATGTACGTGCACGGCATACATGTGCGTGTGTGTGTTTGACATATGTTTGACTGTGATAAGCCATGGATGCATGTGACACAGACATGTAGGAACACGATTGGCAGATGTGACATAGTTGCCGATGATTGCACTGTGACAGGTGGTGGAGATGTGCAGTTGCATGTCATGTCTGTCTGGTGGTGTGTTTATATGTGTTTGGCACTCCCCGTGTTGCTTGTGACATCATGCCAACCTTTGGATGTTCATGCTGCTATGTGTGTATGGATGCTTCTCCCTGCTGCACGATTCCTGTAAATTTGTGCATGTGTGTGGGTTCAAATGATATGAGTGCTGGGGAGTGTGATGCCATCTGTGAAGTTTGACACTGCCACTCATGTGCAACTGTCATGTGTGTATCCAACCATTGTACAGTGCCTTGATGCCTGTGGTCTGTCTCTCCCTGTCTGCAGTGTCGACTGATGAATAGGGCAGAGACGGTGCTGTGGAGCACAGCGGCAGGGATCCCACCGCCAGCCGGAGACACAAGGCCCAGCTCCCCTCCCATGTAGTGATCTCTTCCTGGAGTGAGGATTCTGGTGCCGTGTCTACGGCTGCAGCTGCCGAGGGGAGGTCCAAGAGGCAGAGTTTGGAAGTGGACTGCTCGGCAGCAGTAGGGGCAGCTGAGCCCCCACAGGGGCCTATGGAGGAAGATGGCACAGAGTCATCCAGGTTGGTGGGGGGTTCAGTTGAGGAGGAGGCCGTGGAAGGGCCACGAAAGGGGCCTGGAGGGGGGGATTCCACAGGTGCTAGTGGTGCAGTCCAGGGGCAGGGACAGGAGGCAGCACAGGCTGCTGCGGAGGTGCCTGTGTGTAATCTTGTCCCGGCTCCTGTGACTGCATCATCCGGCATCAGCAGAGATGCCTCCGTCCAGACCCGTTTTCAGGGAGGGGATGCGCATACAGCAACTGGCCTTTCTCTCCCTACAGACGTTGCAATCCGTGACCGTATTGAGCCTGTCCTAGCTGGGATGGCGTTGCGCCAACGTGGTATTCGGGTCATTTCGAATACCTCTTTGGCCGCGTCGACCTACTAGGACAGGTCGTCAGCACTGGGTTCATCCGTGTGCTGGAACTTCTTGTGACCCCCTCCTCAACTGAGCCCCCTATGGGCCAGTCGTCCAAAGTGCCATCTTCTGGCCCAAGTATCACCTGGGCCCCCTGTGGAGCTGCCCCTGAGCCAGCGTCCAGGCTGGTGGAGGACACATCCCTGCCACAGTCGGGAGTCGGAGGTCCAGCAGGGGTGGCCACACCACCAACTGGACCCCAGCAAGTTGAGGACGTTCAGGCATCAACAGGCAGGACAGGTGGGAGCGATCATGGCTCGGGGCCATCAACATCCCAGGGGCAGGCATCGGCCGTCGGGCAGGAGGACCCAGGATTAGGACTGTCTACCGTGTGGCAGTGGTTGGGCCGGCAAATAGATGCGGAGAGGCGGCGGGCGGAGAGGGCACGGCTCACAATGGTCAGGGTGGAGAACTCCATGTGACAGGCGATGAGGCGGGCTGCGTGCCTGGAGGCAACTCGCAGGGAGTTGGAGGAGGCCATGGCTGCATCCCTGTGAGACCTCGAGGCCAGGGAATGGCCCGCTTCCGGGACATTGAAGTGGAGTTCGATGATGCCCTGGCCCGGGACACCAATGAGTGAGCCGTCCGACTAGCTCGCCGCCTTTGTAAATAGTTATGTAGGTGTAGGTTTCCTTTTTGTTTTATTTTTTCTTTAGGGCGCATGGACTATGCCCCGCCTTTTTGAATATAGTTATTTATTAGGTAGGGTTTCGGTTAGGTTTCCTTTGGATTGTTGGGCTCATGGACCCTTGGATATTCTTTTGTATGTAGTTATGGACCTGGATTTACTTTATTTTTTGAACCATGGTGGAATGCTTTTCTTTTTTTGGAACTTTGGATTTTGTTTCATGGATGGACGCTTTGGAGCCATTTTACTTTGGATTTTATTGATTTCAGCCTTCAATTTTTTTCCTTATCTTTGGACATCCAGACTTGTATTTATTATTTGTTTTCTTGTGTGATTTTGTTTCATTCATTCATTGTTGTATTTAATACATATTTTTTTCTACTTTATTTGTGTGGTGTTCTCTCATTGTTTTCTTGCATGTCACAATGTGGGTTTTCTCAGTCATGTGTCGGCATTGTGGGGCTCTGACAGACATGTATTCATGGGCATACTGGTTATTTGGTATCTATCATGACATGGGGAATTCAATGTGGAGTGGATGGAATGCTTGGTTGGGTGTTTGTACTGGGCTGGCGTGGGGTGGGATTTGGGTGGCCATAAGGGCCATGGGTCTGGTTTGTGATGAAATGTTGGGTGGGGCACATGAGTCGGGGCCTGCTGGCAGGTGCACTCCCTGGGGGTTATGTGGGGGGACATGTGTCTGGGCCTGCTGGCAGGTGCCCTCACTGTGGTGGGGGACATGTGTGGGGGCTTGTTGGCAGGTGCCCTCACTGGTTGGGGTGAGGGACATGAGTCAGGCCTGCTGGCAGGTGCCCTCACTGGGGTGGGGTGGGGGACATATGTTGGGGACTGCTGGCAGACGCCCTCACCCCACTGGCTGGGGTGGGGTCATGAGTCAGGGCCTGCTGGCAGGTGCTCTCACTGGGGGTGGGTTGGGGGGACATGTGTCGGGGCTTCCAAGTGCATCGTTCCATGTGGCCTGCCTGCGGGTCACGGTCTGGGGTGATGGGCTGCCTGTGGGTCGTGGTCTGGGGTGTAGGGTGGTCCCCTGTGGTGTGGGCTGCCTGCGGGGCATGGGAGGGCCCACACTGCAAATTCTTGTGTGAAACTCCACGCGCATCCCCGGAATACTCTTTCCACGCTCGCGCCAGGCCAATCGCATGTAAAACTCCACACGCACCCAAGGAATACACGTATCCCGCTCGCGCCAGGCCAATTGCATGTGAAACTCCACGCGCACCCCCGGAATACGCATAACCTGCTTGCGCCAGACCAATCGCGTGTGAAACTCCACATGCCCCCCCGGAATATGCCTACTCCACTCACACCAGGCCAATGATGTGTGAAACTCCCTGCGCACCCCCGGAATACGCATGCCCCGCTGGCGCCAGGCCAATCGCGTGTAAAACTCCACATGCACCCGTGGAATATGCGTACACCGCTCGCGCCAGGCCAATCATGTGTAAAACTCCCCGCGCACCCCCAGAATGCACGTACCCCGCTCGCGCCAGGCCAATAGCGTGTGAAACTCCCTGTGCACGCCCTTGAATACGCGTACCCCACTCACGCCAGGCCAATCACGTGTAAAACTCCCCACACACCCCCGGAATACGCATACCCCGCTTGCGCCACGCCAATCGCATGTAAAACTCCACATGCACCACTGAAATACGCACAGGCAGCCCATCCACCCTGCCCATGACCCGCAGGCAGCCCATCCACCCTGACCCGCAGGCAGCCCATCACCCCAGACCATGACCCACAGGCAGCCCATCACCCCAGACCATGACCCGCAGGCAGCCCATCCACCCTGACCATGCCCCGCAGGCAGCCCATCCACCCTGACCATGACCCGCAGGCAGCCCATCCACCCAGACCATGACCCGCAGGCAGCCCATCACCCCAAACTATGACCCGCAGGCAGCCAATCACACATGACCATGACCCACAGGCAGCCCATCCACCCTGACCATGACCCGCAGGCAGCCCATCCACCCTGACCATGCCCCACAGGCAACCCATGCATCCTGACCATGCTCCGCAGGCAGCCCATCCACCCTGACCATGACCCGTAGGCAACCCATCACCCCACACCATGACCCGCAGGCAGCCCATCCACCCTGACCATGCCCACAGGCAGCCCATCCACACTCCCCATGCCCCGCAGGCAGCCCATCCACCCTCCCCATGCCCCGCAGGCAGCGCATCACCCCAGACCATGACCCACAGGCAGCCCATCCACCCTCCCCATGCCCCGCAGGAAGCCCATCCACCCTCCCTATGCCCCGCAGGCCGCACATCACCACCTACCATGACCCGCAGGCAGCCTACACCACAGTGGGGACATGTTCCACGCAATTTGCCTGGCACAGGCAGAGTACACGTATTCAAAGGGGTGCGCAAGTTGATTTCGACATGTTTTGGCTGCCACAAGCACGGTACGCGTATCAAAAGGGGTGTGCGGGGAGATTTTCACGTGTTTTGGCACCCGCGAGCGGGGTACGCATAGTTTTTCACGCGATTACAGTGTAGCGGGCCTGTAAGCTGGTCCAGGGTTAGTGCGGCCCTTTGCGCCATATTGGGGATTTTTATGGCTTTTCCTTGCGCAAGGGGCATTCTTGGGGGCGTAACTGGCCCTGCGAGTTGTTCGCTGCGCCATGGCTCAACATGTCTTGGGAAATCCATGAATACGCGGTGCGCCAGATGCTGTTTAGCGCACACGGCTGGCGCACGCTCCCTCTCTGCACCAGCCGCGTGCGCTGCTTCTGCGCCGAATTCTATGAATTACCCCCTTAATTTAGCCAAGTACAACGGGCATGGCAAGCTCATGGTTGATGGCAGGCAGTACACCACTGAAACATGTTGTAAGAAGTGAGTTTTGTAGCACACAGTGAAGAGAATGTGAAGAATTCCCTCCTAATTGTTTGGGTATCTTGAATAGAAATGGTTCATCAATAGGATCAGACAGTGAACCATCAACAACCCAGATAATTGATGCTTATCTACTAGACAGTTCAGTCATGGAAACAGCAAACGGCCCGTCTGACTAGAAGCCCTTAATTGAGTTATTTTAGAATTACTAATCTTCAGCCATGCAGGTATGCAGATAGAGAGTTTTTTTAGTGTGGCAATTGTCTCTAACCTCAGGAGAACCCTCATAGTGCTGTGTATGTTAAACATTTGACAATGAGCAGGCATTTCATTGTGGAAGAATTTGAACGACATCTCATTATGACATCTCTCAAGCTTGGACAATGATGACAATGATTTGTTACCCAGTAAATGTTAGTCACTTAACGGTAGAGCAGTGTTGTTTCCTGGTGCTGTAGTTAGGAAAATGATAGATGTAGTATTGACTGTGACTGAGCAGACCCTAACCAGTTTCTGACTTACAGGTTCCACTGCATGTTTTGGAATCCTGATCACGCACTTGTCAAAGATTTTCATGCAGTCCCGCAAGGCACAGTGACACACTAATAGTCACAGGTTTTTTTCACATGGAGGAGAGACCCCTTAAAGTTCTTACTTTCTCAGGGCACAGTTGCCCACTAAGGTTCCCACACATGTTTTACCACATTCAGATACCCCTTATTATTCCTTGTTTTTTCAGAGCATGCATCCTCCCATTAAGAATTGTAGGCTAATATACAGGGTCCACCTCCTCCTTAAGTTCAAAACCTCTCACACAGAGTGTTTCATAAATGCATCCAGCCCTCCCACAGACTGCTAGCATTCCCACTGGTCGGAGAGTCTCCCTTTGGGGTCAGCCCTTCCCCCATATTTGCTACATTTCACTCCCCCGATTCAAAACAGGGATGGGTGGAACAGCTACCTACCTGTTCCCCAGTGGTAAACCAGCACAACAATAGAGGGAGTAGGTTTCCAGTGCAGCAGCATCTCATCCAGGCACTCCTTCCCAAAGATATGTGCTGTCCATGGTGGAACACCACCCCAAGTGATTATGGGGGTGGCACCATCAAAAGGGTTCTGCTGCTGGCCACATGTGTCAGTGACACTGACACTGAATCAGTAATCTGGTCGGGTGCAGGGATTTTGCCAGGGCATACCCATTATTGCTGCGATGCTGCACACTTCGACATGCTAGGACCATCCTCCTTACACATGGTGGAGGGGACAGTGGTGGTGGTTGCATGGTGGCTAGCCTCTTAGGACACGTGTGCTTGGTACACCCTCCTGTGCCACTGGCATATGCTGTCCCTTATCACCATGGTCCTAGGACATGGCCTCCCTGGTGCTAACAACCCTCAACCATGCAGAGGACCTCAGGCTCTTCTCCCCTGATGGTCTCCCCTGGTAGCAGGGCAAATAGCACCACAGCCAGGACATTGTGGGATGTTTGTGTGGTTGAGGACACTGCTCCATTGGGCCCCTTGCTCTCCCATTCGGCCATGTCAGGAAGAAGCTCCTCCTTCTTTTTTTTTTTTTATTGTGTTTCGGTTTAACAAGTGAACATTTCAGAAAATTGCAAACAATATCAAACATCAGATAAGTAATTAAAAGATGTCCCAATAATATCTTAAATATAATTACAATTCACAAGATAATTAGTAAAATTAGGTTAAATAGCACCAATTTTATGGAAAGACTGCTTATAAAAATCTCTGCTAACTTCCATGAAACTAGTGATCCAAACGGGGCCTCATTAAATCTGTCGGCAAACCAGCAAACAGAATGACAGTTACTGACACTTGCTCTAATGGAATTACCGCCAGATTGCAAGTGCTGGTAAGGGTGGTAAATCCCAATTCCATGGAGTGCCGTAGGACTGCGTTGTGGGATCTGCCTGTATTACCGGGACCAGTATTTCCAGTGCCAGTTACAAAGGCTCTTTTTGCGGGTAGGGTATCGGAGTACGTCCAGCTTTTAGCTGAAT
This sequence comes from Ambystoma mexicanum, assembly GCF_040938575.1. NCBI lineage: Eukaryota > Metazoa > Chordata > Amphibia > Caudata > Ambystomatidae > Ambystoma > Ambystoma mexicanum. The sequence goes on along the minus strand of NC_090933.1, from coordinate 1,226,984,187 downwards.
GTAATTCCTCCATCTCACCCTCAAACTTGTAGTTGGCAGGTGTGGTAACATGCTGGTATGTGTTAATACTGGCATGTTATTACTGCACTGGCCAATTTATAATGAGGCCCATTATCTTTAACCACCATTCCTTAGGCACAAGAAATACTCATAGCAATGTAAATCTTCGCTGTGGCTACAATATACAGGCGTGTGTAGGGCATGCAAGAGAATGTGGGGCAGATTCCTGCTGGAACCTCCTGAGAGCGCTGCAGTTCTAAGGTATATTTTGGCTGCGAGCGAGAGCCGCCACTTGGTATCGTGCTTATATTTTCTAGTTCAGGACCGTAAGGCAGTACCACTAACCAAGGCCCGCTCTAAATGGACTAGTAACATGCAGCTAGATATTAGGCATGTCCTCTGGACAGATATGTGCACACAAACACTCAGTTTATCATATAACTGACGATTCAGGGTTATACATTTGAAGTTATTGCACGGTTACCATTTCACAGAGGCTAGGCTAAAACAGTTTTCACAGGAGGAAACAAGCAGTTGTCCTGAGTGCGGAAGGATAGCTCAGGTGCAACGCGTTTGTCTTGGAAGCAAGAAAATGCAGCACCATACAGGTTTGAATCCTGATCCTGTGCTAAGAAACCACTTGCTGTTATTAAGCGTGTTACAAAAGAACAATCATGAAAAATGTGGCAGTATTTTCACATGATATGTGATTGCCCACGGCTTTTACCCTTCTCGAAAGATATGTGCATGGTATTGCCGGAGATGAGAGACACGGATATGTTCCCTTCCTCTATGCAATTTTTATTTCATATCTTTGAATCCAGAACATGTCACATGCATAGACTCGTCGGCCTGTGCCTTTTACTAGCCAAACGTTGCGTTCTGCTGCAATGGATGAATGCGAGGGCCCTTGACGAAGTATCACTGGCTGTGGTCCGTTGCCTGGGCTAATAATATGGAGGAACAACGGACCCTCATGCCGTCCGTTAAATCTCGCCCAAAAGATATATGGGACCCGTCAAAGCATATCTCCTGTGCACATCACCGCCACAGAACACTTCTACGATTCACAGAGGACTGAAATCAGACTGTAAACACATTCTGTCTGGGATGCTGGTTCTGTGTTGGTCCATTGCTGTTACTGAACCAGGCCCCTCTGGGGTTCAACTGTACCTGTGTTTCCCTATTGGGCGAACTCCTCACCTTGTGCATATCCTGTGATATTAATCTGTAATGTACAATGCCAAGTGTGTTAATAAATACATATTTAAAAAATATATACTCAGAGCATGTCCGAAATTAAGTTGTCAGAGGCTCACTAAGGAGCATTACAAAAACGACAAATTCGGGGGGCACGCTCAAGTTTACTCTATTTGTTGGTAGTAAATTAAAGGGAATCCTCATGAAATAGGCCCACCAATGAACATCAGGAACTTTTTTATATTATTTGGCACCGAGTTTAGGGGCTTTTCTTCAAAAGCCACATATGAGAAAAACATATATTTTTTACAAAAATCAACAGTCAGTATCCAATCATTATCGCAAATTTTCTTTTTTTATAGTGTCAGCCCTCGACTTGCTTCTAGCATATCCAATAAATGCATACAATGATTTGCCCATCTATTTAAAGTCATATCTTCCTCGCTGGTCTACATACATTTTAACATGCCCGTAAGAGAATCCTCCTGCGCTACCAGGAGCTCTCTAAATAGCAACAACACTTTCCATAATACCACCACCCTCAAGGATAGATGGCCCAATTCACAATGAATAACAGAAATTGGAACGCGGTTTGGTAAGTGCAATACCCTTCTCCAAAATAGGCCCTCTAACTAGACCCAGGGAACTGATTCCGTCTCTAGTAGGATCTCAGCCTCATACGTTATAATGGGAACAAGCTTAGCTATATAAAATCTCAGCAGCAGGAGACCGGAAAAACACTCACATTTATTGCTAACTAAGCTCCTCAGTATTTGAGACAAACTAGTGATCAAATAAGCTTTACTATGAGTCCCGGTCAAGTTAAAAGCTAAATTAGTAAAGGTATCTACTACTCCTAACCTAACTTGGTCCGGATACCATTTAAAGCCAATTACCAATCTTTTCTTTGTGGCCTTCAGAATCAGAATTTTAGTTTTACTTGTATTGATTGTTAAATTGTTAAATTGTTATCTTTAAATATGTCTTTGCAGAGTTTGGTCAATAAGAACTGAATCGTCTGCATAAAGTAGTCGACTAACCTCTTTTGTGCCCCCTCACAACGTAAAGGAGTGAGCTTTAGAGGGAGTCTTCCTTATGACTGATATAAAGAAGCTAATAAAATAGGTGCCAAGTCACGCCCCTGCTTTAAACCTCAACTTGTAGGGACAAATTCAGACAGAAGACCTTCCTTATTGAGCTTTATCCTCATAGTAGTTTCAGAATACAGTGATCTAATAATGTAAACCAAATAGGGTGGGCATCCCCAAACTAATCATTTGTGCCAAAGAAGACCACAATCTAAGCTATTGTAGGCCATAGCAAAATCAACAAAAGCCACGTATAGGGATCGATCCTTACTCAACGCTTTCTCTCTAAATTAGTTTAGTAAGAACCCATTCAACGCAGTTCCAATCCCCCTCACAAACCCTGACTGGAAGACATCAGATTTCCCAGAACTAATCATCCATTTATTTAATTGAGGTGCAACGAGAGCAGCAAATATCTTACTTGGAACGTCAGTGAGGGCTATAGGCCTATAATTCTGAGGGTACAATCTCTCGCCCTCCTTAAATATAGGGACAATGAAAGATGTTCTACAAGAAATAGGGGGACTTTTAAATTGTAACACATTTTATTTAAATATCGCTGTCAAACATTTAGACCACATGACGGTATTACAGTATATTCAAATTTACCCATATTTGAAAGGCCATCTGGGCAGGGTGCAAGTGACCTTTTACTTATTCAAATCAGCTGGAGAATGTCATCATCCTCAAATGAAACAGTCCATGGATCAGATGGTCCCAAATATTTAGGAGGCTGCTCAGACGTATCCTCGGAATAAATTAATGTAAAGTGTGAAACCCAGAATCTTTCAGAAATTGTTTTAATTTTTCGTAGCATCTTGCATAGTGGAGTTACAATTAATCCATCTCCAAACATTCCTTGGGTTTCTGTGAGCTTGGGACATCAGCATTCTTTTCAGATTCAGACTGAATGAGAGTAGCCCTTCGCAGCCAACCTTTTAAATGTTGTTTCAGCAAATTGCGTGCTATGAAAGGTTGCTCAGCCCAATGCAAGCCGAGAGCATGACAATTAGTTCACAGAAGTCTTTTCTGGTTCTGTATGGTCTTATCAAAAACATGTCTGCATTTAAACCAAGTTTTGCCTGTATCAGTTTAAAAAAACCCTGCAAAAATGACTACTTAATAAGTAGAGGCAAACAAAAGATCCATATTCCTGCCATTCAGTAAGATTTCCCTCTGTCTACTGAATTTGGCAAATGTTTTCTCATTCCATATTCCCGTGCTCACTGAAGCTGAAACTTGCTACACACACAAAACTCAATCGAGTGCCTTACTGAAAACGAACTTTCTTACTGTCAATTCCAGGATGAAGAAAGTAACAACGCCACACAGTTCTCCAGATTGCATTTCGATAAAAAGAGCAAAGGATCATGCGATACCAGGCATCACTCAGCCTTCACATGAGCCTATGATTTGTCATGCTAATCAAGGTCAAGCAACCTATCAACCCAGTCGTAATTTTGACATTGCAAGTGATCACTTGCACAGATCACGTGAATCTTCTGACCATGATTTGACAGGGAAAAGAAACCAAATGTGTTCAACATCATATAATAAAAGAAATACTGGTGGTGCAGACGATAGCACCATTAATACAATCTATACTAAGACGAGATTTCACACTTCCAATATGGCCTCCTCTAGTACGCCAAGAAACGTGAACCTACGGCCAAAACCTTCACAACATTCACAAAACATCTTTGTCACTGCAGCAGTGAATACGTCGTCCTCTAGTGAGCATCAAATAGAAAATACAAACAGCTCACAATCATTTTCAGCGGACAAAACCACTACCGACCCAAAACCAAGTCTTTCGTCAGCTGCAGCGATGCAGATCTATAACAACGTTCTAGCAGCTTCTTCTGCAGCCCTGCTCCCGTTCTTGAAGATGTACGAGTCACTGCAAGAGGCCTACAAAGATCAGACTTCACTGATCTTATCCCTCAAGGAAACAATGGATAAATTTGACAATGTGACAAACTTTTTACAATCACAATTGTCCCAGGAAGCTGAACACACGATACGTTTGAGCGACCTTGCAGCACGGCATCATTGCCAAAATGACACCCTATCTGATGGGTTACTTGAAGCCGTGAAATGGATGAGACATTCATCAAACATGATGGGATTAAACATCGTTCCAACAAACCCTCAAGCATCCACACAATCGAGAAAAGCCTCAACACCATCACAACCACAACCACAAAATACAAACGATTCTGTTCCATCCTTGAAGTCAACAGCCGTAGAAACAACCAACATCGTTCCGACTGTCAACGGTGGAGAAAGAAACTTAGCTGCGCCTCCGCCTGCACCTGCTCCTGTGCCAATGCTGAGCAACCAAGTACCCTGCTCAGCAATAAGTGCGCATCTCGAACCGCCTCTGACCTCTTTTGGAATCTTCAAAGGCGCGGCAAAAGCCATAAAGATCTCCACGACCTCTGATCAAAAAGCATTGCTAACACATGGTCGACAATCAGCCTCTGGGAAGAGAACGTATGCTATCAAAAAATGCGTTAACAACTCGAAGTCACAGAAATTCATCCGAAACACAATGCTAGACAACAAGTCAGCTTCATCTAGCAGAACAGAATTGCCAAAATCCAACAATAATAACATCGCTCATGTGGACAACGACCCTGGAAGCCATGGGCGTCTCACTGCCCCAGTGAACAAACGACAAAGAGTGGAATCAGACTGTGAAAGTCGAATGAGCAAGTCATCGGTTGAAGAAATCGATCTCTGCAATCTTTCAACCTACTCCGACGATCCTGAATCCAGAATCCCCATTACTGTCCCTACTGTGGCGCCTGATGACGCTATTTACGAATTGCCACACAGAACAAACCCTGAGGTGGACGTAGTCATGAACCATAAAAATGAGCCGACGACTTCGAGGCCATCGTCCGATTGGCTAGCGCGGTTGAATCCCAAATACACACGCTCTCAAGAAAAGAAGAAAAATCGTTATATTTCTCATGCCTCCTCATCTCTAAGAAACGGCTCAAGCCCAACGAACTGCAAATTGAGATTACAAAATCTAAATCGAGAAGATCGTGATCTAAATTTGAATCGCAATAACGTATTGAAACTATTTGCCTGTATCCCAGCCCTATGAACAATAGTGTCTGATGACATACGAATTGTTGAGTACGCAACAGAAAAACGCTGTGACCAGGTTCTATTACATATTACCGCGGCCTCGGTACGAAACACCATTGTAAAAGCTTCAGAGGAATTGCTATCGTTTGGGTTCGACATCTCTGTAGAACCTACGAGCACAAGACTCGACAGGTCAAACACAAGCGGACAGACAATGCTTCAAGCAACGCAAAACCAAAGATGTGCCGAGCTACGCAGAGCAATGACCCCCAAAGAAAACCTACGATCAAATAACAATCACTCTACAAAAACCACTAATCATAATAAGGATGTCGAACGACGCTAGCCATCAAGGATTGGAAACAAGTGTACTCGCGAATTCATCTCATGGAACACTCGAGGATTCATTCACCTATTTAATAAATTTGACGTCAACTTAGAAAAAGTCTTCGTCATCTGTTTGCAGGAGACCTGGTTATGTGACCCCCCGTCACGAGATGGCTTTCTGACATTATTAAACCCAGCAATCAAAAATCTAAAGGGGCGACCATCTTCTGGCTTACTAATGATGATTAAAATAAACACCAGGTGGCGCCTTGTCGAGTCCTCCAACCCCAATCCTTTTGTGCAAAGTGCATTGCTTCAGACCACAGATGCCAATTCAAACACAAAGAAACACTTGCTTGTCTTAAACGGATATTGGAATCCAAACAAAATCAGCACCAAAAATGTCATAAATACAATAACATCTTGCATTGACAAATCACTAACCGATTATAAGAATTTATCTATAATTTGTGCAGGTGATCTTAATTGCTCATGGTTTAAACACGATCTCGTCACGAAGACGTTTAAACAATTAACTCGAGATGAAGAAAAAAGTAGAGAGTTCAAGTGGAGGCAGGCACTACAGAATCGAAACTGCTTCATGGTAAATGGTCAAGCTACAGGAGACCAACCCCCTCAGCCAACATGGTCTTCTCGGAACGCGCAGTCAATAATTGACTACTTCTGGATCTCTCAACATCTTCTTGACAACGATCTGTCACTGTCAATAAGAACTATGCCAAGTAGCGATCATAAGCTTCTCAGACTGGCCTGTACAGTAGAATGGTTATCTGATGAAAGAACCTATGAACCAACAATCTCTGTAAATACTGGCGGAAATCGTCTCAGAATTGACAGTCCTAAGATTGACAAACTACGACAGCAATTTTGCCAGGACACCGATCTGTCCGTGAACTACGCTCCTCTGCTTCAGGACTTCATCATAAGAAAAGCTGCAAACCGCATAATGGGTACAAATCATAAACATATCTCGTCTTCAATCCTGACTCAAGCCAAACAGACCATGCGACGCGATATTAGAGCCTTAAAGAAGTCAGATAAGGCAGCCAGTGCGATAACTGCAATCAAAGACGCAATACGCGTGCGTCGCCAAGCATACCGCAACTGGTTGAAATCTCAGAAACAAATAATTGAGCAAGACAAAGCCGAGCATCTGATGAAACATCTAATTCAGAAGAATCCACGGGAAATTTGGATAATCCTGAATACTGGCAACTCGAGACATCATCATACACCATACAACACGATTGACGCCGATACATGGGAACAACACTTTACTAACATCTTCAACAAACCATCCTATGAACATATAAGTACATCCCCAAATGAGCTAACATCCTGGAATATTCAAATAACTGCGGAAGAGATCAGAGTTGCAATACGTGCCCTCAAAAGTTTGCATGCAGCAGGTCCAGATCTAATATCTAACATGATGCTAAAGAAGAATGAACAACAATGGGCAAACTTCATTGAACAACTGTTTGCACGCCTGTCCAATTCAATGACAATACCTGATTCCTGGCGAGAGGCGATCATAGTACCAATCTACAAAAAGGGCAACCGGGCCGATACAACCAACTATCGCCCGATTGCCCTGTTGGACACCACAGGAAAAATCTTCGCCTCTTTTTTACGGCAAAGGCTAACAGCATGGTCTATACAAGAGCAGATAACTGACACCCGGCAAACAGGCTTTACAAAAGGCGTAGGTGTGGAGGTAAACCTGCTGTTAATAAACATATTAAAACTTGAAAGCCTAAAAGCAAAGTCGAGATTATACCTGGCATTCATCGATCTGAGAGGTGCCTTTGACAGTGTCAACCGCAATAAACTGTGGCAAAAACTAATGAACTGGAAGTGTCCCAGTGACTTGGTTGCACCAATAAGAGCTCTACACACAGAGACTACCATCAAAATAAGATTAAACAATCAAGGCCTACTATCTGACCCGATCTCAACAAACGCAGGTGTGAAACAGGGATGCCCATTAGCATCCGAACTTTTCAAATTGTTCATTTCTGACCTCCCAGCATATCGTAAAGATGTGCGCTGCTTTCCACCGAAATTGAACAATAATGAAATTGGATGCATAATCTACGCCGATGACGTGGTTTTGTTGGACCAAACACAGATAGGTCTGCAACGCCAGTTAACAAATCTTCGTGATTACTTAAAAAAAAATGATTTGGAGCTAAACATCGAAAAATCCAAGATCGTTATCATTGGTCAACGACGTACCAACAAACAGAAAGCCTTTGTGTGGAAAATTAATGACAATCGAATAGAGGTAGTTAATTCGATCAGATATCTGGGAATAATATTTAATAATTCAGTGCACGAACACCATTGGAAGGTTGGTATGGTAAGCAGAATGACTCAATATAGCATTCAAGGCCAGCTGTTGAATAGAAACTTTGGAAAGTTCACTCTAGCTCCAGTCCTGACCTTTTACATGCAAAAAGTGATTCCTGCAATTACCTTTGGTTCAGAGGCTGGTTGGAACATTGATGCCCTGTTTTGGCAAAAGTTAGAAGGGATCTACTGGCGGCGCGTCCTGAAGCTCCCTCCATACATCTCGATGATCCAGATAAGACATGAACTCTCCTTAAATTCCCTACACACCCACGTAATGTGGAAATCACTAACAGCACTACGCAAAATGAATTTGAATCCCATAGCGCCGGCATTTGAAATTTTTGCGGGGGAAAAAACTACTGGAAACTTGAAACTGTTAGATGAGTGGAAACAAATAATGACATCAACCCTATCAAATGCTGATCTGACCTTGCATGATCTGCTGACGAGACCACAATCCATAAAAACAAAATTTGAACAATGGTGCTGGATAAAGAACAACGAGCGACGTCTGCAGATGAAGACCACCTTAGACTCTGGTATCGGAGAACACAAACTAAATGTTACAAGTAGATACCTAACAAACTGTCCATCCCGTTATCACCGCGAGCAGTTTCTAAGATTTCGTCTAAATGCAATCAAAACAAAAGAAATGATGTGGGGTCGTCATTTTAAAGAAGCTAAGGACAATCTATGTCGCTTTTGTTATAGCGAAATAGAATCCTTAGAACATCTTATCACCAAATGCACGAAGACCACCTCAAAGAGAATGCAACATCTAGGAGAATATATCCCAATAGACTGTAATACTCGAGATTGGTGGTCAAACGTTGCAGCCGGACACAGTATAAAACTAAGCTGCGCGGTAATAGACTATATAGGCGCCTTAAATCTTGATGACCCGTGAATGACTTCACGCAATTGAATTGCTCTTTCCTTAGATTACCTTATGCAGCACCGTAATGCGGATTTGGCTGGTTGCATTTTGATGAATGCTGTTATCTTATAACAAAAGTCTGATGCTACATTGATTCCAATGTGGCACATCAGGCTGACGTTAAAATAAAAAATAAAAAAATAAAAAATTACTCTGTTACCTCCCCCTTTAACCTCCATAGAGAATGGGTAACAGTCAGATTCACACTCTTTATCAGTCATTCCCAAGACTAATTTCAATGGTGCTTGGTCACTAAAAGTCGCCTCCACAATAAGCAGGGATTCACAGTTTTGGAATATTTCCCCTGAAGCAAAAATTTTATCTAATCTGGCTTTTTGTTGACCATGAAACCAAGTATATTTTATTTAGCTGTAATAGCTCCCGTAATATTGCTGTTGAGCTGATGCATATGTCGGGGTTCCATCACATCACACCACATCTTCCCCCTTTCATTGGATCCTTTTTTTTGTGGGAGGGGTGAAAAAAGAATTCAAGCATTCAAGTCACCACATATGAAACGATTGGAATTTCAAATTGCCAATTATCTAGTATTTCTACAACGGAATCCAACAAGATTTGTTGGACAATCAACTCTGGGTTCCTGTAAAGATTTATAAGCAAAGTGTAGTGGAATTCCTGTTTACCATCCACATTCCACCTTAAATCAATTGGTTGTACAAAAGAGTTTGGGCGTTACCGTACCTCTGCAATTAACCCCCACCATTTCGTACCATGACTGACAATCCTGCTGAGAGTCTACCTTAAACTGCCTTTCGAGCTGAATTTAAAAATACAGTGTTACCGTCTAAAAGAGGCATTTTCATTAACCAAGTTTCTTGGAGCACAATTAGATCAAAAGTACAAAGATTATAATTCCAATATTTGAAAAACCTTGTGTTCTAAGAAATTAAATGCAAATTAAGTGTAATCAGCCTATTCTATTGCTATTAATAAGAGGGACGTCTTAGCTGAAGTGCCCATGCTAACCATGACCAGTTTTCTTGTTCATGGTCATCTTAAAAACCCACAACATCCACCTTCACACTTCTCAAAGGGAAATGATCATTATTGCAGGAGACCTGATCGTCAGATACTTTAGTGATTCATTATTTGTATCCACCGAGTTCAGCGATGACTTTGGCACTTCCCCTCTAGATGCTAAGCCAGTTACCAATGTGAACCATAACCACCTTCATCACATCTTCCTGTACCTTTCCTTCCTGGTTCCCCTCAGGTAGGTCCACCTACTGCTGCGGAACCTCAACAGGCTAATCCTTCCCTTAAACCTAAATCTCCACTTCTACTTCCACTGCATTCTCTCTATCACTTCCATTACCAAGCAAATGTTTCCCTCCTCCAAATTCCCTTTTACCTCTCTGACCTACACATCTCTCTCTCCTCCAATGCAAAAATCACTGTTCCATCCACTGATAAATCCTTCACTAACTTTAAGGCTCCTTTATCCACTCACTTCCCTCTTACTAGATTCACTCATAATCCCTCACCTTCCCATCCTTGGGTTATACCTACCATCTTCATCCAAAAGTCAACAATCAGGAAAACCTTTGCACTTTGCAAAGATCTGGACACTCCTAGGATATCCAACTCTACCTGACTGCTCTTCAATACTACTCCTCTGCTCTCGACACTGCCAAACGTGACTTCTATCTCTCTCATTTCATCTCAAATCTATCAACCTGGGAACATCCAAACATCTCTAACCTCCTAAACACTCCCCTGTCTCCTCTACACATTCTGCTAACTATCTAGCTCTCTACTTTGCTTCAGAAATGTCCAACATTCAAAATACCCTCACAAATTAAATTTTACCCCCTCACCTTTCTCCACCGCCTCTACTCTCCTCCCCTCTCCTCTCCTACAACAATATCTTACTTTCCCCCCACCAATTCTGACAATAACTTTGACCTTCTCCTCAGGGCTAACCCTTCATGTGCCCCAAACAAAACTCTATCCCCACACTTAGTGAAACTCATAGCTCGCTGGGTTGTTCCAGATCATACTTCCCTATTCAACTCCTATCTATCTTTTCACTCAACCTACAAGTCGTCTTCTGTCAACGTATCTTTAGGAAAACTGGATTGGATACTCACTGTTCTGTCAATGTGTGTTCTTTCTCTCTTCTATCTCACTATTCCAAACTTCTAGAGCATGCAGTTTTCAACCAACCCACTGAGTTCCTCGACACAAACAGCCTCCGGGATCCTTATCAATCTGGCTTCTGACCACTCCACACGAGTGAGTCAGCTATCAGCAATGTCAGCAACTACATCTTTTCTGCTCATCATGCTAACAGTTAATCTATTCTATTCTTCTTGACCTCTCGGCTGCCTTTGATACCATCAACCATTCTGACCTTCTCTGAGCATTACCTTTACCAGGCATCAGGGACAAGGCCCTTGCTTGATTTGCTTCATATTTCTGCCCCTAGACACTTTCATGTGTCCTGGAACAGCATTATCTCCCCACTTACCCCCTTACTGTTGGTGTCCCCAAATATAAGTACTAGGTCCACTTCTCTTCACTCTCAATAACTCTTCTCTTGGTACCTTGATTTCCTCCAATGACTTCTCATATCAACCCTTCACTGGTGACACTCATATCTTATTCCCCTTTCCCTGATTATCTCACAAGATGTGGTGAAACATTTCAAACTGTCTCTCCACAATGAAATACAAGATGGCATCTCACTCTCACATGCTCAACTACACTAAGACTGAATTTCACTACTTCCCATCCAAACAGGATATCTCGTTGACTCACCCTCTTCTAATCTTCATCCTGACCACTGTTCCTACTTTTCTTCTTCTCGCAACCTTGGACTCGCCTTCGACCCATCTCACAACTTTTCACTCTTCATCTCTAAATCTGCCACTGGGTAAGGGCCTCATCATCAGTTGGGCAGCACCCCACCACTAATTGCACTGGGATACCGCCCAACGCAATTATCGTTACCGCGTCTCGGTCCAGCACAATTTGGGCCGGATCCCGAGTTGCAGGGGTATACATTACCATTCCCAATGTGGGTTTCTTGGTGCTATTAGCACCGGCACAATTAGCACCATGCTAATAGCGCAGAACACTGGTGTAAAATGGTGATTTTTAACTCCAGCAAAAAGCTGTAGGTAAAACTCCCATCTTCCATACACCTCAAGATTGGGTGGGCGGTAGATGCGGCGGTAGGAGCATTACCGCCACATTGTACCGCTCCGTCCAACTTATGATGAGGCCCTTAAACTCCTCTACATCAAAAACTAAGAAATCTTCTTCCCTTCAACAATGCTAAGCACATAATCTCCTCTTTAGTACTCTCTTGATCTGACTACTGTACGAGTCACCTCAATGGCTTTCCCAACTATGTTTTTTCACCTCTCAACAGAGTTCTCAACTTTGCTGTCGGTACAATCTTCAGCCTTCCCTGGTTCACCTTCACCTCCCCAGCCAGTCGTCACTTAGGCAGGTTATCTATGACATAGAGGGCCAAGTATAAACTCACATTCCACATCTTCAAAAGCATACACCGACTTTCCCCACCCTACCTCTTGGCCCATCTCACTTGCTACAATCATCCTCGACTCATCTCTTTTCCACCTCTCATGTCCCTTGTGCTCTGTATTGTTTATGTTTCTTACTCTCCTTGCTTCCTTACTCTGGAATGCACCTCCTCGCCACACTCATCCCACTCTATCTATATTTAAATACATCCTCCTGGCTCTCCTGCTTTATGAAGAACCTCATGCATAGAATTCTATGCCACCACATCTCCTTGCTCTTCTCTCCCCCTACCTCAGCAATTAGTTATTACCCCTTCATCATATAATTGAACACTTCATCCTGTTCCTATATCTTTATTTTAATTTAATTTAATTGTATTGTTTAAAGTCCGTACCTACCTCTAGAGCCCTCTAGAGCCATGGAGCACTGTACAGAGTGTTGGTAGCCGGCATTTGGGCTGGCATCTTTTAAGAGTAGCGCAGTACTGTGAGGTCTGTGCATCGGAACGTGCATCCATTGGAATTATTCCTTGGTCAGGTGGTGTTGAAAGAGTCATGTTTTGAGAGATTTGAAAAATTGGGGAATTGTGGGGGCATTCTGAGCTGGGATCGAGTTCTAGAGGATGGGGGCATGACAAGAGAAGGATTGTTTGCAGGTCCTCTCTTTGCGGCCGAGTTGTGATTCAAGCTGGTTGGTTGATTTGCTGCATGAGGAGCGTGTGCCACCAGATATGTGGAGCTTAGCCTCCAGCTACGCTAGTGTGCTACTCGTGACTGTTTTGTAGATGATAAATGCATATATCAACAGAATCCTGGCTTGAAGCCAATGTAATTCTTGTAGGATGGGGGTAATTCAGTCAAATTTCTGTGCTCCCGTAATAAGACGTGTTGCAGCATAGTGGACTGCTATATCATGCTCTAATGTCCTTGCGCATGGATCATGTTTATAGCGCCCCTGCATCATCTGGTCTTATATCCACATCCTCTGACCCATTGTTAAGGACTCGGATCCTCGACTCTGCAATTCTTTTTTTTTGCATTCACATTTTTATTGAACATTAAATCAGAGTTGACAATCAAAGACATTAAAATACAATTACAATATAAATAAGACCCCTTTGCCCCCTATACAAGTCAGTGAACAGAACAATTATTTACAACTCCAACAAACTCTCCTAAATCTCTTTGTGTAGGTTGTATTTTGTATTCCTTCATAAAAATCACCTTTTCTAGTAAAGCCATTCTATGTAGGTTCTCCACCCATGCTGATGCAGTAGGCGATTTCTCACCCATCCATTCCTCCAATATTATTTTCTTTGCTGTCAAAGATGCCCTGTAGGACCAACACCATTGCAGGAATGATAGATTTTCTATTAGATCATCCGCCCCTGAGATGATGGTCGAAAAATCATAATCAACATCCAGCATTAAAACCTTGTTCATTGTCAGTGTTATTTCGTTCCGGAATAGCCTTTAACCACAACAATCCCAAATCATGTGCTCAAATGAACCGACCCTTTGTTTGCTCTACTCTTTTATTCAAAGTTGAAATGTTTTGTAAGCATTTTTGTGCCAAAAGTGCATGGTTGTTCCATGTAGTTTTCATTAAATAAATAATTTAAATAAAAGTAGCACGGCTTTTCATAATAACTCTTACAAATGGTGTGAGTGCCTGGCCTTCTGAAGGCAAATCCTGGTATATGATAGACGCCTGCAATAGGATGTGGGTGCCAGAGCATCTACTGGTAATACATGACAAAGAGAACAGATGGCAAATGATGGGAACGACTGGCCATAGTTTGTGAATGCCTACACATCAGCCACAACTATTGGCTTATCAGAAAAAACTTGTAAAGTGGAACATGTCACAATTTAGTACCGTATTTGCCCATGACATTGCATACTGCTGGCGCACCGTATCACTGGATTTAGAAGAACTGCTTCAGTGCTGGGCCATTTTAGAAGGATATTGGGCGAAAATGCACGTACCTTCAGGGTTCAAACACCTCCATCATTGTATGTAATAGGTCCACACGCCTGATATGCTCAGGCCAATTAAAAGTGAGATGGCAAGTTCATTTAAGGCCTCTCCATTACCCTTTCATTTCAGTTGCATAGAAACAACACAGGGATGATCATCCATTATTTCTGACAACTGAGAAAATGTAAGGTCAGAAAAATAATGTGTTCATAATCATTCTTGCATTGTGTGGAAAAGGTGGGCTGCTGATTTTAAACTCTCATTACACACAGATAAAGTCATGAAAACAGCTGGTCAAATGAGATATGTATTGAAGAAAGAATTATCTTTTTAGAAGCTATTATAAGGGCATCCTTAATGAGTTATTTCAATGTTGTCTGTTAATGCAAGTATTATCACTTATATTCTTGGCGATTAATCTATTGGGGAATAAAGCAGAGATAACTTGCTCACCGTGTTTGTAGCTTTGTCTAAAGCAGGAGAGTATATCTATGCTAGTCACTGATATTGTGGATTTAGGACCTGATTCATGAATTTTTAGCGTGGTGCAAAGTCACTTTGCACTGCCAACAAACACCCTGATTCACAGAGCCGTGGAAAGTGTATTTTTTGCAGCGCGTCTCTTTGAACCCTGCCAAATCGGCCTAATTCACGGTGCAAAGTGTACTTTTGCAGTGCCACTTACACTTCAAAAATACACTTTGCACCGCTCTGTGAATCAGGTTGTTTGTTGGCAGTGCAAAGTCACTTTGCACCACACTAAACATTCCATGAAGCAGGCTTTAGTGTTTAGATATAAAGTTAAAAGGAGGATATTGCCTATTTCATATTGTACTCCTTCATCCTTACATGTTGTATTCTCTCCCTGGTTCCCCTTAGAACTTCCCACCGGGCATTCCACCAGCACTTGCCCATTCCTCTGGTCACCCTTACCTCCCTCCGTATATCCTGCACTTCTCCTCACTGCACTTGGACTTCCGAATGCCACAAGGCCTAGTAGCACCATAACTGTATTTTACTGTTTTGCCATTGTTATTATTTCTCCTATTCCATTCCCATTTAGCCTTGTGGTGCTTTGAAACACTATCACTTGTATAAAGTGCCTAACAAATGCTCAATAAAATAAATTAAAATAAAATAAATATTCATTGTTAGGCAAAAAGCAGAGGCTCGATTCTCATTGGGATGCGGTTGTCCGTCGTCTTCTGCATGTGCATCCTCCTGCATGCACGTCCCCGATTCACTCTGTGCATCAGTTCGCGCAGAGTGCGCAGTTGTGCGAAGAAGAAGCGACTTGCTGTGGAGCAAGGGACTCGCATTATTTCCATCCATGCAAACGTATCAGGCGGATGCCCAGTAAACACACATGGAATGCATACCTTAACCCACAGTTTACCACCCACGCCTTTGTAAGGTGCGCATGTGGAGTCACAGGCCGTAAAGAACACGCCTCTGGAAATGCATCATTCACATTTCTAGACCTGTGTCGGTATTGAAATTCAAAACTGAATGTTAGAACCCATCATGCTGTGCTCAAGCAGGTCTATCAGGAATTGGGAATGCAAGCAGGTGGTTCTGTGTAGACATCTGTCTGCTTTGCATGGTTCCCTGAGCATGACCTATGACAGCGGAGACCAGACATAGGGGAAATAGCGGCTGGTACAGATCCCTCCTGGTAAGCATCCCTTCAGGGATGTGGTCTATGATGCAGCATCTAATCCAACAGTATGGCCTTAACACTGCATGTTCTGCGATGAGCATAGGTGCATCATCTTCTGTCCCTTGGCACATGAAGAACTCTTTAGTGAATTGACACCAATGTGTGAAACCTTTGGAAAGATGGTCTTCTCAATGCAGTTGTTATCTTTGAAGCACACATATCATCACTTGCATCAGTTTCCAATGACTGTATGCTCCAGGTGCCCCACCCCTGCTACCAATGAAGTACACTAGGGGGGGTCCCATCCTGTCACCCCTATCATAAGCAACTGTCATAGGATCAGGCTCCTGGTATAGATTTCTCTATGCACAGACAGTGTGAGGTCTTGTTTGCTGGAGGACTGCATTCTATATGAAACACGTTTGTGTCTTATCGTTGCTGCACGGCGCGGAGCACCAGAAGCGGACTGCTTAGGGGCAGAAGAGGCTTCTTTTCGCTCTGTGAAATCTTCACGGCATTTGGTAAAACGTGCTGCCGCATTTTTGAGCTATTTCTGCCACATGTGGCACCTATCATATTAAATTGCATGGTGTTAACCTTGCAGAAATGTACTCTTACCTGCTAGCTGAGAATGTATGCCGTGCACAGTAAGGCCAACCCCAAAGCCCCCACTGCCCTGGACATGAATGGGTCAAACCCCAGCCAGGAAATGTGATCAGGACTATCGATCTTACTAGTCACACGCAAACACCAAACAAACACCCACACAAGGCGGATACAGGGGTATGCCTGCCATAACGGATTCTTTCCAGACATTTAGTAACTGACCAGACGATAACAGGCGCCATCAGCTATTCTGAGTCTTTAACCCAAAATATGCACCCAACAAACACATCATTAGTGTTTCCAAACCCCCCTGAATTGGCTCAAGAAGTAACCCCTATCTTGTGACCCTAAAGATAACGGCTTGGATTGACTTCCTTCTTCAAATGTTGTGGAAGAATGTGGAGTTTTGCCACCTGGCTAGTTTATTGATTTGCCATGTAATCTCTGCTTTGATGCGACCAACGCCTTCCCACAGTTTTTAAGGGACAGTCAATTGCTGAGGTCCTTCTCCTCACCGAACTCTACTAAAGACGATGATAGTAGTCAGCGGAGTCTTCATGGTCCAACCTTGCTTCCTGTGGAGCCCCAAATGGGTGCAAACACTTTATCTGAATTAAACTCTGCTTTGACTTCTTTGTTATGTCTTTACAACAATATCAGCCATGATATAGGAGCCAACTAAGCAACTTTGCGTACAATAAATGACAATATTAGCTTTCTGCAGGGATTTCCACTTGCAAAATGTGCCAGCTTCAACCAGCAAACTGCTAAAAGTCATTGGGAAGAGGAGGCAATTGACTGTTCGGAGTCGCCACTTCTAGTATGTCGACCTCAAAAACGAAATGAGCTACATTGAACCAAACATCTATGAAATTATTTGGCTGGTTTAGCAAGCTAAATTGATCGTCCATTGCAGCTTATGAACAATCAAGGGACTATCAGGGAGTACCTTAGTAGGCAACCTAACCCCAATAAGAAAAGGAAAAAAAGTAAATCCTCCCAAAAAAACAAGATAAAAAAGAAGTTAAAGAATCCATCATAGAAAATAAACTGGGGCACTAGTGCATTTTTTAAAGGGGCATCAGGATGTCATCAGCTGATGGGTCTCAAAATGAGGTGGACACTGACCCTCTGCCGACTAATCTTCAAAAGGTCGCTATGGGTGCATATAAATATGAAGGCACAACTTGCTTGTCAACTGAGGGAGCACAACACATTGGCCATTGCACCTAATGAAACCAAGGAAGTATCTTTGTTAAGTGTTTCAATATAGGAAGACATTCCATTCCAACAAAATGAAGAAAAACGAGTGCAAATGTCAATTACATCAACAATTAACCCCCAAAACTGATTTGGAACCCCTGTGGCTTCCACTTCGGGGAACACGATTGCCCACGTGCAATCCTCTGATCAAATTGACACCACCTTTAAGCCTCTTTTTCAAAATCTAATGATGCGAACCAAAGGCTTTCAACGAACAGGAAGCTACGCCAAAGCTACAATATTTACCAAACAAAAAAGGACAGTGGTATGTCTTGAAGAAAATGTCCTCTGTGATCCTGAACAGAGCAGGTACACAAAGGGGGTCTGCTCTGACGTCTGGAGGTTCTAGGGACTACTTATTGACTGCAGTAGGCCTAGATTTATTCTGTCATGTCGTATACATGCAAAAACATTTTAAATGTGGTAGTGCTCATGAAGTTAAGAAATTCAGAGAAAAATAGATGTCAGTGTTACAGCTTTTGTTTTATTTTGCTGTTAAATGCATTTCATAGTCATGCATTTATAGATTTTTTGAGATTTTTTTGAGAGATAGAAAATACATAGGTGCAGTGTATTAAGGGTGGTTAATTTATAGTCTTAACCAATCCTTAATATAGCTGGTTTAGCAACTGAATTGCAAATATCCAAAGATACAACAGAGTAGTGCTTTGGTAACAATGTGTAACCACTGTAAGAGGATTCAATTCAACACTACAGCTAAGTCAATGCCTAGTCTGGGATACTGAATGGAAACCCTTATTGATATATCTTTATGTCCAGTTCATGCGTTCTGGATGACTACCCCTATATAACACCCCTCTCTTGGAATCCCCATTACCCCACTGAGGCAAGAAGTAGTTCTGTTTTGCAAGTTTAAGGGTTTATTTGATAATTTAAACACTATATATATATATCACGCTTTATAATAAATTAAAAATTGAATATCACACTTAATCTGAGCAGTATTCAATAATGGATAGTCTGGCACTAGCACCCTTCTTTATAATCAATGATGAGTGGTTATAGGATGGATAAGATAGCAACAATACTTTGATGGTTTCAAATGGATGCAATGTGGAATGAAATGCAGTACAGAAAATAACTTGATAGGATTTCAGCAAAAGACAATGTAATCACTTTCTTGGACAATTCACCCCCCCTTTTATGCAATGCAAGGAAATGGAAGGAAAGCACACAGTTCTCAGAAATGCAATCAAATGTAATTCAGTTCACCCCAGCAAGCTTAGACTACAGAAGTTTGAAACACAGGCCCAAAATGCTTTTATATGTGCTGGCAATGAAGTGAAAAATATGCTAAAATGCTTTTAATTCCCTCTAGAGGTTCAGGGTGAGTGGTATCAAGTTAATATTAGTCCAGGCTCACTCTAGCAATGATTCAGGGATGGTTCTTAAGAGGCAAACGAATTTTTAGCAAGGAAAGCAAGGAAGCTGCTGTTTTCACACGTGGAGAAATTTGCAAATCGCGGTAAAATTCGCGAGTGCGTTTTTCGCGATTGCGGTAAAAGTTTAGGGAATAGGAATGCGGGTCTAGGTTCCTTGAAAAGCCAAGATACCCAGCTTTCAGGGGAAAGTTACTGCAAGTCTCTAAGACAAACGGACACGGAGATATGAGCAAAATGGTAAAGGTCGTTTTTCAGATTTGAAATTTTAAAGTTCAAAGTAACAAGTGACAGCTAGCAACTAGAAATGACAGGTGACAGCTTGGCAAATGACAGGTGACAGTTAGGAGGCAGTTCTACTTAGATTAAAATAGCTTGGATTAGATTATTTTAACTAAGAGATTGGTTCTGCACAGTTCTGCTAGGTACTCACAATATATTTAGAAATAGAATGGGCCTCGCCACGGATCTGGTCAGGTTTTCTTCACTCGCCACGGACGGTCTCTGCGCACAGCGTCAGGGTCAGCTTTACTCTGCTGGTCTGGGTCTCTGGTTCTGATCAGGTCTGTGGGCCCGGATACAGCGGTCTCTGGTTCAGCTGGTCTCTCTCTGGGTACAACACTGCTCTCTGGCAAATGGCAAGAGTTCTTGCAAATAATTCAAACAGCTCGCCTGGCTGTGATAATGGCAATGATTTGAGGCCTGCTAAAGAGGGATTTAGCTTGTAGTTGACCTCTCTGCTACAAATTCTGAAGTAAAGTCTTGGTCTCTGAAGGTGGATAGATTGAAGTCTCTATGTTGGCTCTCTGGAGGTTGATGGAGGTAAAGTATGGATTTTCCCGGCAGAGCGTCCCGCAGCAGATGGAATAGAATGTCTCTATCTGTCCTGACTGTCTGCTTTTATGTGTTTTGAAAATGGGTGGATAGGCTAGCTTCCTAGGCCCTACCCCTCTCCACTTGTCATTGGCCACTTCCTCCTCTTCCCCTTGATTGGGGGAATGAAATGAAGTGTCATCATGATGAGGTCTATTTATGATACAGAGAACCCACCCTGTCAACTTTACACACAATCTATATTTGATCAAAAGACATATTTGCACAGGTACACATTTGTTTAAAATTACATGCACCCATCACATATCACCTGAGATATACCCCGTCCAAATCTGCTCTTCCTGGGAGCTTGCATTCAGAAATGACAACATTTTCACTTTTTAACTGGTTTCGTAATATCGGACATTACCCCAAATTTGTACACATGTGCGCAAGGAGTATGGACATTACTTGATGAAGTGTCAGATTTTTGACAAGCATACATTTTAAGTAATACCCTCTTAACTGCTAGTTTGCCCCCAGATCATGCCACCGGTTCTAAAAACCTCTTAAAATGTGGGCAGAAAAATCACAAGAATTATGGTATCATTTAAATAATTATGACAAGTCCGTACTATGAGTTATTCATCTTTTTCTAAAACCATATTCTGGCTCCAAAGGGGTGTGGTTTCCCCCCAGCACAAGGTTGAATTTCTGATTTTTCCAGTTCTGCCAAGCCAGCTTGCTCTCACAGGCAGTGCTCCTCCTCTTTCCTTCCAGGAGGAAGCCACTTTTACGGCCCCCATAATAAAACATTTGCCTGGGCCCTGGAAGGCCCATTGTTCAAGAGGAAGCCATTTATGGCCACTTCAATAAACCCTCTGCCTGGGTCCTATGTTTAGTCTCTAGCAGTCCCTTGGTAATTCAATCAGAGAAGTGTCATATCCCTTTTGGTGGGAACAGCAAAAGGCAGCTAGGCCTGGGAACACAGCAGTTGTGCAAGTCTCAACTCCTGTCGGGGGTAGCTGGTGGGCAGAATTCAGTTCTTTAAGCCAGGCCCCAGCTAATGTCACTTTTAGTTACCAAGTTTTCTGCATTCAAATAAAACTAACCATTTTTACATATGCAGCTAGAATGCTGATTCTAAGTTTAAAACTATGACATTTAAACAATTGCAACCTATGTGACACTCAAAAGTAGGGCACTCATTTCTTTTAAACATTTAGATTTTTAGTGTCTTTCAGTCCAAATTTACTTAAACTGCTGAAATCCACAGCTCAGCCAGTCTTGTTATAAACCTTCATGTCACTTCAGTAAGTCTTTCTTTGGCCTGCTTTGGGTTCATTTATTCAGTTTTACACAAAGTCTGGTGGTTTTAAAACACCGGCTTTCTGATAGTGGTGAGTACTGGTAATGCAACCATTTTGGGGATTTTTCTTGGATTAATGCATTCTAAACAGGAATGGTTCTTACATGGTATTAAATAATCCTTGCTTAACATTGTTTTGATGGGGCTCCTTACAGTAAGATGGTTATGTGGAACCCCACAAAAGGGTTGAATCTTTAAAGTGGTCCAATGAGCCACGATTTCAGCAACTTTTTGACATCAGTAACAGTGGATTTTGTTAACAAAGATCTTTCTTTACACTGGTGGTTGGCAAGTTAGGTAACCATTTTGGTGTGCGCACAAACTGCGTGGTTCTCCTGGATTCTGGCACACTTATGGGCTTTTTGGCCATCTTGGATTTTCTAAGCCCACAGAACCAAATGTTGCAGCATGATAGCTCAAACGTGGGTCAGGACACCCAACAGATCCCCCCACGTGACTGCCCTTTGAATTTGAGTCGATGGGGAGTCGGGTGCACAAGGGTTTTGACCCACGCACTGGTCTGTCCGCATAATCTTCTTCCAATTCTGCAAATGGCACAGTTTAGCATCTTTTCCTCCATCCGGTACTGAAAGATCGTTCTCCTCGCCGGTCCTGATGGGAATATTGGGCGGTACCCTGGGCCTCTTGCGTCTCTGCTCCCGGTCTCCGGATCGTCCTCCTTGGCCAGTCTCGAGGTTTTCTTTCTCCTAGGACGACAAAGGAAGAGCAGCAATACCTATTCATAGACATTTTTCCCCCACCATTGATATAGTGGGGTGGCATATAAATTTAAAGTCAAAACATATGGACATGCACATTTCTTTTTGCATTCACAACGAAAACACCCACATTGAGAAACTCAGAATTTGATAGGCGATATGTAGGATATTTTAAGTTAGAACTGAATTAATCTGAGACAGTACCCTCTAGGATTCCAGAGGATTCCTCCAGTTGTTGCACAGTGTGCCTGGGATGGCAACACTTCAACTGGTTTATGTGGACCCACTTGTCTTCCCCCTCTGCCAAACCGCCTTTGGGGATGCAGATCTTGTAGGCCACAGGGGAGATTTTGTCTATAATCTCAAAGGGTCCCTTCCATGTAGGCAAAAACTTTTGCTGTTTGCCTGGTTCCTTTGGAAACTGT
Source organism: Ambystoma mexicanum (assembly GCF_040938575.1). Lineage (NCBI taxonomy): Eukaryota > Metazoa > Chordata > Amphibia > Caudata > Ambystomatidae > Ambystoma > Ambystoma mexicanum. Next base: position 1,226,961,409 of record NC_090933.1, on the reverse strand, counting down.
ATAGATAGACCCGGTCCCCCACCTGATATTCCTTCCTGGAAGTCTTCAGGACATAGTGGGTCTTCATGCTATCAGCTGATCTTTCTAGATTCCGCTGAGCATAAGCAAAAGCATGTTGAAGGTGTTTCCTTAAATTCTCCACATACTCATGAGTTGTGGAGGCATTTATTAGTGTCTGCTCTTGGGTCCTGTAGAGCAAATGCTGCGGAAGCACCATCACAATCTGACCATGGCAGTGTCACCCCCGCTTTTGGAGAGGCGCGCGGTGTGTGAGGGACGTCGGCTGAAATTGCGCACACACAAGACACCCCTTCAAGTATTGGTCAAGGTCCTGCCCCATGTGTGGCCAGTATGCAACCTCTCTTAAGATTTCCAGTGTTGTGTGAAACCCCCTATGACCGGCGGTGGCCGCATCATGGGCGTGACTTAACATCAGGCTTCCGAATGAGGTAGGAACCACCCACTGATCGTGGCCAGCTTTGGATTTCCTTACCAGCAAACCGTCTTGGATTCGGACATTTTTGGACATTTCATCAACACCCTTAGGTCCTCTTTCCCAATATAATCGGTATCCGTCAGGGGAAAGTTCTCTGGGTCCTCAAGGTGTTGGTAAAACTTACCAATAATTGGATCCCCCTTCTGAGCGGTAATCAAATCAGCATCAGGGGTCTCCTTACTCTATTGTGCAATTGAAAGGTCGTTGTGAGCATTTGTCTGGGGCCTAGTGATAGCAGTGAACTGGATTTCCCCCAACAGGGACTCAATCTCAATTAGATCCCCTTGGATGGCCCCGGTTTTGGCCAGCTGATCAGCTAAGTCATTTCCAGTTGTGTCTGGTCCCTCTACTTTGGAATGACCCTTGATCTTTTTCCAATAGATGGTCATCTCATTCGAGGTGACCAGATCATCAATGTTTTGGATCAACTTCCCATGTTTCAAGGGTTTGTTGTTAGCACATAACATGCCTCTGGCTTTCCAATTAACCAGGTGCTCCACTAACCCGTTCCGTACATAATCCGAATCTGTGATTATGACCAGTTCGTGGAGTTGATGCTGGACAGCAGTGAGGATGACCTGATGCACAGCCATCAATTCTGCCACCTGACTACTTCGGGGACCAATTTTGTATCCAGCGGAGGGTTCTGGGAACTCCTTCACCCATGCATTCCCTACGCCGGCCACCAGTTCTTTCTCCCCGTTGTTGTCAACATGGTAAGAGCATCCATCCACATAGACAGTGGGCATTCCCTCACACTTGTCCTCTTCAAAGACTTTGTGGGGGGAATTAAGGTATGCCTTCATGTTGTCCTTTATTTTTAGACTTTCGTCCTCGAGACAGTTTTCTCTGGCACATTCATGCAAGTCAGCCAGACCTTGCGCGAGGGGACTCTTCTTGTTTTGGCCATATCTGACCTCCACAGGAAAGCCTTGCCTTGACAGAATCCAGGAAGTAATTTGGGAATTACTCACATTTCCGGCCCGGATTCTGTCACTTTGGAGATATTGCAGAGGCTGGTGTGGAGTCTCCACTATGATGTGTTCCCCCTGGATAAACGGGCGGTAATTCTTCAATGCCCACACCGTTGCCAGGAGAGCCTTCTCACAATCGTTGAATTTTTCCTCCAGAGAGGATAAAGTTTTGCTCGCATAGGAGATTACTTTATTGACCTTGTCATGCTTTTGGTATAATACTGCTGTCAAGCATGTATTAGAGAAACCCGTCTCCAGGAAGAACTCCTTGTTTCTGACAGGGTAAGCTAGGCAAGGCACTTTTGAGAGGCTTCTTTTGAGGTGTTTTACTGCCTCGGCTTGTTCTGGACCCCATTCCCACTTGACCCCCCCCTTCAGGAGATGAATCAGGGGTCTGGTGATCTCTGCGTAGCCCTCAATGAACTTTCTGCTGTAATTAGTCAGTCCAAGGAGGCTCCTTAGTTCCTGCAGAGTTGTGGGGTCTTTCAGTTTCTGAAGTGCTTCCACTTTCTTTTCCTGGGGACAGAGACCCTGAGGAGTAATCTCATGCCCCAAGAAATTAACACGGGTTCTTCACCACTGTGCTTTCTGAAAGGAAAGTTTTGCTCCGGCGGCCCTCAAATGGGTCAGAACATAACTGATCTCCGCTATGTGTTCCTCCACAGATGAACTTTTGATGAGGACATCATCTACATAAGCCAGGTTATCCCTCGCACCCAGGTCAGGCATGGCCTTATGTAGGAAAATGTTGAATTCATTGCCGGAGTTGAGGTATCCATGTGTATTGCTGGCCCCCAAAGGTAAAAGCCAGCTTGTATTGGTCCTCCCTACTGACAGGCACAGTCCAGTATCCATTGGTCAGGTCTATTGCAGTGAATACCTGTGACCCCTGGATCTGGGCCAGCCGTTGGTCAATGTAGGGCAGAGGCCATCGGGAAGTATGGACCCGTTTGTTGAGCTCCCTGAGGTCGGCGCAGAGTCTCCACTGGCCATTTGGCTTCAATATTCCCAGCACCGGATTATTGAAGGTGCTGTGGACTGGACGGATTATTCCCCGGGACTCAAGGTTCTTAATTATTTCAGTAAGGGACTCCATTGATGCGAGAGGCAAGCGATATTGCTTCACAAACACAGGAGTCATGCCAGGGTCCGTGGGGATTGTTGTTGTGTGGATGTCAGTGCGACCACAGTCATATGAGTCTACCGCAAAGAGATCTTGGAAATCCAAGAAAACTTGTTTCAACTTTTGCTTTTGTTCCAGAGTCACACAGGCATCAGCTAGGTTGACTCTCTCTTCCACCATCTGCCTGAAGCCTGGAAAGACTTCTGGTTTGGCTATTTCAGCGGCCTCCTCCAGCTGGGTGGAAAAGTCCCTGGTCAGAGTGCTGATTTGGACTGGAGGCTTCAGGTGGGAAAGGCAGCCCTCATGGACCTAGAAAATCACCTCATCCCTCCTGAAGTCACAAGTCACATCTTCCTTACCATAAGGGCAAGAAGTGTACACCAGGATGTTCCCCCCATGCCGGGTAAAAATCCTGTCTGGTGTTGTATTGTCATCACTGTCACTGTCAAAGCAGTCCTTGGGGATTGGCCCTAACAGTTCATTACCTAAATCTATGGAAAAATGTCGGTCATCAACCGCCATTCCAATAATGGTGCCTGCGGCTATAGTAATAATCTTTAAGTCGCTGTTATCCACCTCTATTAGAATGGTGTCATGTTCTATGTTAACTAATGGAGTTGGGTTTACCCCCAACCCTTGCTGTTGGAGAGAAGCGTTTAGATGTATGTAAGCATCAGGGTTTTTCAAATGTTGTCCTCTTTTAGCTTTCACTTCCAGGGAGAATTGTCGGGTCCTTTCTGGGATGGTGACTTCCTCTTTGATCTGAATTTCAACTGCATAAGGTAGCAATTGAGCTGACCTAAATGCTTTTTCTGGATCATCAAAGCCCATGGGATTATTCGCTAATCGGGACCAAGCTTTGAAGTTTATTAGGTCCAAACTAATGGCACAGCGATTGAGAATGTCACTGCCTAAGTAAAAAGCGGCAGTGACGTCTCGTACGACCCAACAATGGTGGACTATGCTCTTGTTGCCAATGGAGATTTTGAGCATACACCTGCTTGGCAGGAGATGTTTGGAATTAGGCGCTTCCAGGTCCATTTCCCATTTGTCTATCAGTTTGAATGTGGGAATGGCTGGATCTTTTGGGAGTTGGTGGAACATGGCTTCGCTGATGAAGCTCTTACCGTTGCTCACACACACTCGGGCGAGAACAGAGTCCTTCCCATCATTCAACTGGACAGGGATAAACAACTGCTCTCCAATTTGCTGAATATCAGCCAGGCTCTGAGCTGATTTCACATCTTTCTGGACTATAGGAGTGGGAGTTTCTGATTGTGGATTAGTATAGAATCTCAGAGTGTTTCCTTCCAGCGTGGAGTACCACTTTAGACTGGAAGGAAGGTTGATTTTCAGAAATAGAGAGGACCCTCCATCACCAGTCTGTTGTCCTACTGCTATTACTGTCACGTCTGGAATTTGGCTACTCTGGAAGTGAAATTCTTCTTGGTCAGATTTTTGTTCAACCATGTGGCAGGTGCCGTTTAAACTAACATGGTTGACACTCTGTTTTAATTTTATGGGTCGGCTAGTCTGGGTCCAGAGGACCTTGTTTACACAATCTATTAGGGGTGATAACCTTCTCAGGAGGTCATTCCCTAGTAAACAAGGGGTGCCCTCTGGAGTCACTACTATGACCGGGTGTTTCACCTTGTGTCGCCCGATCTTAATGTCCAAGTCTGCAGTCCCCTCAACGGGAATTTCCTTCCTGTCAATGTTCTGCAGTTGTCCAGGAAGAGAGGTGAGAGGAATTTGGTAATTCTCTCCCCTTCCTGCATTCAGTTCGTCAAAGGTGCTTCTGGACAGAAGGGTAGCTTGAGATCCAGTGTCCACCAGTGCCAAAATTGTACCCTGCCCCTGTACTTGTACCGGGGCATAGTATCTTCCCTCCTTCTCCTCAAGGGGGCACAGATAATGCACATTTTTGGACAACTGGTGGGCTAACTTTCTGGTTTTGGACATCGCTAGCGAAGATATTTGGGCAGAATTCTGTGGAGAGCCTTGGGAATCTGAAAGAAAAAGTTGGCAACTGGGGATCAGAGCCATTGTGGGTTCCCCTGGCTCTGGTTCTGGGCCGCCCCCCCCTTTTTGGAGGCAGTCATCAGGATGGGTTTGAACCAGGGGATTTTGGTATTGTGGGTTCTTGGATGAGATGATGGGCGGCGGTAGCTCAGTCTCCATATCTCCCCAGTCTGGGTTGGAATCCCTTGGGGCCCATTTCTCCTTGGGAGGAGTTCCCCCATCTCTGAAGGAGAAGATCCTTTTCCCAGGATCTTCTGAGGATCCCTCTCCCTCAAATTGGAAGATCTGTACCTCCTCCTCAAACTGAGTCTGTTTGGGTCTTTTGTTTCTCCTACCCCCCCTCTGCTCCTTAGGAGGCAGACTTTCAGGGGCAAAAGATTTTGTTTCCGGTTCCTGGGTTTCCAGGGGCTGTTTACAAGTGAGGAAGGAAGCTTCCTCCAAGGCTTTACACCCCCCTTCCCTTTGTGCCTCCTCCCTGGGAACCGGTGAGTTATCGGGGTGCTGTCCCCGTCATTGTTCTGGGGCACCAGGTCCAGAGTTGGGTGCGTTCTGCGCCGGCATGCCGATCTGAGGGTTCTGCTGAGCCCTCAGAATGTAACCCAGATCCCGCGCCATGTTTTGAACCTGGCGCTCTAACTGGGAAACCCGCTCAGGCTGATACGGGGCCCTGTTTTCTCCCCTGGGCTGATCCCGGGAAGCGTAGCTATCCCTTCTTTGGTAGTACCCCTGGTTGGGAAGATTTGGATACCCCTCCACCCTTGGCCTCCCCTCTCCCGGATTCGGTTGTCTGGGCTCAGGGAATTGGGGAAAGAAGGGTGGAGGATTTTGGGGCTGGAAGTTGGGTGGATACCTGGGGAATAAGTTCTGCCCAGGGTTTGGTGAGTTTCTGCCCTCCTGTGAGAAGTTGGGAGGGAAGTTCTCTGGGTTAGGTGCTTGGCTGGATTCCCCCCCTTGGGCTGGAGGAGTCCACACATTACCCAGGATGGGTCTGTTTCCCTTGTAACGGGGGCTTACATAATCAGGAGAGCGAGGGACCCCATTTGTGGGGCTGCCTCCCTGGCTCCCTGTCTGTGACTGGCCCGAGGACCTTCTGGGCCTAGCATTATTAGGTGCAGGTAGGTTTTTAGGCCCCCCATCTCCAAATCCAAAATGGGGGCAACCTTTACCTCTGCCACCTTGGCAGCAGCAGGGGTGCTGTTAGTTTTTGGGTTTTTGGGCTGGTTTTTGTTTTCCACCGGTTTCTGCACCTCGTAGATGCGGGTGGCTTGTTCAATGACCCATTCTAAAGATCTTTTCTCATGAAAATCTCTCACGAGCTGGGTCATTATATATTTGGGTAAGGCATGGAAAAATGTATTGACGAATTCTCTGCTGTCTGTGCGCACCCTTCTGGTGTTGTGCGCAAAGGCCCGTTTTAACTCCTGCACAAATTCTTGTGGGGCCTAATCCTCCCCACATTGTAAATTGTAGGCTGCCTTGCGAGCCTCTTGAGGATTTCTATGAGTAGAAAAATGTTTCAAGATGGCCGCCTTATAGGTGGACCATCTTAAATGATTTTGGTCCTCCAGCCCCGCAAAGAAACTGGAGTATTCCGGGGAGAAGGTCTACTTTACATATAGAATACAGCTTTGGCTGTCCTTCAAATGGAAAGTCTCCATCATTTTCTCAAACAACTCTAAGTGCTCCCAAACAGAATACTTGGCGTTCTTATGATAAGGCGTGATGACGCTCCTGATTGCCTTAATCTGCTTTAAGGGGTCCTTAAGCAAGGCCCTTTTTGTCTTATTGGCCCTTTTGGTCCGGGTAACCCTGGTCCATTCATCTTCTGACTCAGAGGCACTGCTCCCAGAGGTTCCCGTCTGTTCTTCCAGGTTTTCCCGGATTCTGCGAGCCTGGGAATGGCTGGCAGAATGTGGGGACCTGGTCTCCTGTGTCCTGTACCGCTCAGAGGAGTCTTCAGATCCCTCCTTGCTGCCAGGATTTGATGGGTACCCCCCCACTGACCTAACTGGGCAGAGGTTTTCAGGATGCCCTTAATGGGCCTATTCTCCTGGGGTCCCCCACTAAATTGCACTGTGCTTGGGTGCCCATACCCGGATGCCGCCCCTCCATTCCTGGGTGGTACTGGCCTATGAGCCCCATGCTTCTGGCTGGATAGTAATCTGCCATCCCTGTGGCCCTGTGCTCATGTGCGCCAGGGGACATGGGGATGGCAGAGTCCAGGGACTGAGAGAGATAAAGGCCTCTGGTACTATGGCTCCTGGGGTTATGCTTAGGAGTTTCTCTTTCCCAGCGAACCTCATCTCTATCCGCCCCTGCTCCCTGTTGCAATGTAATAGCCTGCGCCTTCAGTTCCTCAGTTAAGGCCTTACTAGACTCTATCAGTCTCCCCTGCATCGCTACCTGTTGTTGGAGTCTATCATTGTGCTGGCAGAGAGCCTCATTCTCTCTCTGTGCCTCCTGATTGGTCCTGGAGCACTGAGCCAGTCTTTGCTGCAGGAGGGTTACCTCCTGAGCTGTGTCCCTATTGGCCTGCTCCTTTCTTGCCAGAGCATCCTCCACCCTCCTGGTGTGTTCTAACAAGTTCTGGCGTTCTTTTTGGAGGTCACCCAGCCCCTGGAGGGCCAAGTGATTTTCTTCTGTTTTTTCTTTTTAAATGGCAGACTTCCTGGCCTAAGGCGTCTCTTTCCTGGCTAAGAGCCTGCATTTGTGCCGCCAGGTCGTCCCTCTGCCTTTGAAAGGCACCAGCTTTCTTGCGTTCTTCATCAAACTCTGCCTGGGTATCCAGGTCTTTCAAAATCAGCTTGTTGCTCTCTGCCTTCACTCTATCTAGATGACTTTGCAGGGTGGCTACCTGCTCCGTGCATGCCCTGTTAAAGTCTAATTGTTGCTCCAGCTTTTTCTGGCTCTGCAGTAAGGAGTCCAAACTGTCTTGGTGCTCCTTCTGCAGGGCCAGAAATCTTGTATCCTGGTCAGCCTTTTCCTGTTGCAGTATATCCATGTCCTCCTTTATTTTAATGATATACTGCCTACTATCATTTTCTGACTCCTGGTTCCTCTGCAGCCTCTGCTCAGAAGAGTCCAGATCAGATTGGGCCTTCTGTAATGCCAGCAGTTGCCTACTCGCCAGATCTTGGCCTTCGGCACATTTGTCCTGCATGGCTCCCATATGTAAATATAAATATGCCGCTACCCTGGCAATCTTGTTGTGCTCATCCTTGGCCTTAGAGGACATATATAGTTCACTCAGGGCCACATGTAAGGGACTCTGGTCTCTCCATATATCTGACCCTATTTCCGTGATCTGGGGTGCGATTGCTTGCAACCAGACCGTCTGATCCTGATGAGTCCACTCACCTCTCACAAATAACTTATGTAAGAAGTGCTCTCTGGCTATTTTCATGTCTACTAAGGTCGTCATTCTAGAGATTTGAATTCCTTCCTGACTTACAGAAGTTTGTATTTTATTTTTGCAAAACAGACCTTTTCCTTAGAGCGTTCCTTTGAGGAGTGCTTTACAGCGTAACACAGCATGGTGATCCGACCGGATATGTGTATCTGGTCAGCTGGCACGCTGTATTAATCTGCACAAATGGTAGATCTAACCCAAACGTCCCGGACGAGCCCCCAATTTGTAAGAGGATTCAATGCAACACTGCAGCTTAGTCAATGCCTAGTCTGGGATACTGAATGGAAACCCTTATTTATGTCCAGTTCATGCGTTCTGGATGACTACCCCTATATAACACCCCTCTCTTGGAATCCCCCTGACCCCACTGAGCCAAGAAGTAGTTCTGTTTTGCAAGTTTAAGGGTTTATTTGATAATTTAAACAATATATATATATATATATATCACGCTTTATAATAAATTAATAATTGAATATCACACTTAATCTGAGCAGTAATCAATAATGGATAGTCTGGCACTAGCACCCTTCTTTATAATCAATGATGAGTGGTTATAGGATGGATAAGATAGCAACAATACTTTGATGGTTTCAAATGGATGCAATGTGGAATGAAATGCAGTACAGAAAATAACTTGATAGGATTTCAGCAAAAGACAATGTAATCACGTTCTTGGAAAATTCACCCCCCCCCCCTTTTATGCAATGCAAGGAAATGGAAGGAAAGCACACAGTTCTCAGAAATGCAATCAAATGTAATTCAGTTCACCCCAGCAAGCTTAGACTACAGAAGTTTGAAACACAGGCCCAAAATGCTTTTATATGTGCTGGCAATGAAGTGAAAAATATGCTAAAATGCTTTTAATTCCCTCTAGAGGTTTAGGGTGAGTGGTATAAAGTTAATATTAGTCCGGGCTCACTCTAGCAATGATTCAGGGATGGTTCTTAAGAGGCAAACGAATTTTTAGCAAGGAAAGCAAGAAAGCTGCTGTTTTCACACGTGGAGAAATTTGCAAATCGCTGTAAAATTCACGAGTGCGTTTTTCGCAATTGCGGCAAAAGTGTAGGGAATAGGAATGTTCTAGGTTCGTTGGAAAGCCAAGATTCCCAGCTTTCAGAGGAAAGTTACTGCAAGTCTCTAAGACAAACGGTCACAGAGATATGAGCAATATGGTAAAGGTCGTTTTTCAGATTTGAAATTTTAAAGTTCAAAGTGACAAGTGACAGCTAGCAACTAGAAATGACAGGTGACAGCTTGGAAAATGAAAGGTGACAGTTAGGAGGCAGTTCTACTTAGATTAAAATAGCTTGGATTAGATTATTTTAACTAAGAGATTGGTTCTGCACAGTTCTGCTAGGTACTCACAATATATTTAGAAATAGAATGGGCCTCGCCACGGATCTGGTCAGGTTTTCTTCACTCGCCACGGACGGTCTCTGCGCACAGCGTCGGGGTCAGCTCTACTCTGCTGGTCTGGTCTGGGTCTCTGGTTCTGATCAGGTCTGTGGGCCCGGATACAGCGGTCTCCGGTTCAGCTGGTCTCTCTCTGGGTACAACACTGCTCTCTGGCAAATGGCAAGAGTTCTTGCAAAGAATTCAAACAGCTCGCCTGTCTGTGATAATGGCAATGATTTGAGGCCTGCTAAAGAGGGATTTAGCTTGTAGTTGACCTCTCTGCTACAAATTCTGAAGTAAAGTCTTGGTCTCTGAAGGTGGATAGATTGAAGTCTCTATGTTGGCTCTCTGGAGGTTGATGGAGGTAAAGTATGGATTTTCCCGGCAGAGCGTCCCGCAGCAGATGGAATAGAATGTCTCTATCTGTCCTGACTGTCTGCTTTTATGTGTTTTGAAAATGGGTGGATAGGCTAGCTTCCTAGGCCCTACCCCTCTCCACTTGTCATTGGCCACTTCCTCCTCTTCCCCTTGATTGGGGGAATGAAATGAAGTGTCATCATGATGAGGTCTATTTATGATACAGATAACCCACCCCTGTCAACTTTACACACAATCTATATTTGATCAAAAGACATATTTGCACAGGTACACATTTGTTTAAAATTACATGCACCCATCACATATCACCTGAGATATACCCTGTCCAAATCTGCTCTTCCTGGGAGCTTGCATTCAGAAATGGCAACATTTGCACTTTTTAACTGGTTTCGTAATATCGGACATTACCCCAAATTTATACACATGTGTGCAAGGAGTATGGACATTACTTGATGAAGTGTCAGATTTTTAACATGCATACATTTTAAGTAATACACTCTTAACTGCTAGTTTGCCCCCAGATCATGCCACCGTTTCTAAAAACCTCTTAAAATGTGGGCAGATAAATCACAAGAATTATGGTATCATTTAAATAATTATGACAAGTCCGTACTATGAGTTATTCATCTTTTTCTAAAACAATATTCTGGCTCCAAAGGGGTGTGGTTTCCCCCCAGCACAAGGTTGAATTTCTGGTTTTTCCAGTTCTGCCAAGCCAGCTTGCTCTCACAGGCAGTGCTCCCCCCTTTCCTTCCAGGAGGAAGCCACTTTTACGGATCCCATAATAAAACATTTGCCTGGGCCCTGGAAGGCCCATTGTTCAAGAGGAAGCCATTTATGGCCACTTCAATAAACCCTCTGCCTGGGTCCTGTGTTTAGTCTCTAGCAGTGCCTTGGTAATTCAATCAGAGAAGTGTCATATCCCTTTTGGTGGGAACAGCAAAAGGCAGCTAGGCCTGGGAACACAGCAGTTGTGCAAGTCTCAACTCCTGTCGGGGGTAGCTGGTGGGCAGAATTCAGTTCCTTAAGCCAGGCCCCAGCTAATGTCACTTTTAGTTACCCAGTTTTCTGCATTCAAATAAAACTAGCCATTTTTACATATGCAGCTAGAATGCTGATTCTAAGTTTAAAACTATGACATTTAAACAATTGCAACCTATGTGACACTCAAAAGTAGGTCACTCATTTCTTTTAAACATTTAGATTTTTAGTGTCTTTCAGTCCAAATTTACTTAAACTGCTGAAATCCACAGCTCAGCCAGTCTTGTTATAAACCTTCATGTCACTTCAGAATATAACTTTACATTGTATCCACCTCTCAGTAAGTCTTTCTTTGGCCTGCTTTGGGTTCATTTATTCAGTTTTACACAAAGTCTGGTGGTTTTAAAACGCCGGCTTTCTGATAGTGGTGAGTACTGGTAATGCAACCATTTTGGGGAGATTTCTTGGATTAATGCATTCTAAACAGGAATGGTTCTTACATGGTAGTAAATAATCCTTGCTTAACATTGTTTTGATGGGGCTCCTCACAGTAAGATGGTTATGTGGAACCCCACAAAAGGGTTGAATCTTTAAAGTGGTCCAATGAGCCACGATTTCAGCAACTTTTTGACATCAGTAACAGTGGATTTTGTTAACAAAGATCTTTCTTTACACTGGTGGTTGGCAAGTTAGGTAACCATTTTGGTGTGCGCAAAAACTGCGTGGTTCTCCTGGATTCTGGCGCACTTGTGGGCTTTTTGGCCATCTTGGATTTTTTAAGCCCACAGCACCAAATGTTGCAGCATGATAGCTCAAACGTGGGTCAGGACACCCAACACCACCACCTATAGTGACAAATGATAGTGTAGATACAAGACAACCAAACTGAAAACAATAAATGATGTAACAATAGGTTGTATGTAGCCAGGCTAAAGGGTGACCTAACACGTGGTCGACGTCTAGATCTGAATCAAGAGGTTGAAGGGACCAGGTGGAGTATGGTATGCTGGTCCTTTATACGTTTTGGCAAGGTGCCTTCATCTTGGGCCTGGAATGGTTTCCCTAGGAGAGAGATAGGGGTACTCTATTAGTGCCTGAAGTGGGAATTTAGAACTTTATAAACATGACATAATACAATCCAAAATTGTGGTACACCACTGGTAAGAAAGGGATAAAAACAAGGGAGGCACGGGACTGACCTGGGGGGCGGCAATGCAGGATAGATCTAGGAATGGCTGTTACACCAGTGTAGAGCAAGCTGTAAATTGGTCTTTGCTTCTGGGGTGTGTCAGCAGGCTGTTGTCAGCTACAAAGTTAAAGGTACACAGAAAGCTAGTTATATCTAATGCATCAGATGTTACCAGTATGGAGCCAAAGACAACTGAATGATGAGAAAGGGTGGGGGAAAAACAAGAGTGGCTGGTGGTTGTTAAGACGGATTTCTGAACTCTGTCCCGGTGGCGCAGAAGTTTCAGAAGGCCAACCTAATTACTTGGAACAGGGTAACCTCTGGACGAGCCAGACCAATCAAGGTAGCGATCGCGGCGGTCAAGACTAGGTCTCAAGAGGGGTGAGGGTGACTGAAAGCCCGCAATGAGCACACAAAGCAAGAACACTTACAAACTACTCCAAACAGTTGTTATATTAAAAATATATACACATTTATTTCAAGGCCTTTAAAACAATGACCGTAGCGAGAAAATCACAATATAACGATAGTAAACCAACACATACCATATCAACACAATATATATACAAATACAATTCTCAAGCGTTATATGCACGAAATGTGTAGTCCACCTAAAAGTGAGGGAAAACAGGCAGTGCGAAATAATACTTAGACCCAGTTCGCCTTCAGAGGCACCTAACTAGATGGAAGTCCGAGCCCTGCGAAGAGTGGAGCCTTGTGCTCAAAAGTACCTGCACGCGCTGGTGCCAACGGGCAAAAGGAGAATCTCTTCGAGGGAAATCAGCCAGTTAAGTTTAGTGCACAAAAGAAGAAGAACAAGTTCCGTGACTCAAGTGCAGCCTCCACAGTGGGCAGAAGCAGAGCGCGAGTACGTAAAACGGTGCTGTTTGACACAGCGGGGAAAAGCAATGGGCTCCTGCAGGAGGGCGACCAGATCCTAGCTATGCTACTCACCGGTCCCCGATGCAAGCAGACCCAGGCTTCTCCGCGTCAGTTTCAGCAGCTGGCAGGTTCAGAAGAGAAGGGACGCCTCTCGTCGTGTTGAGTAAAAAGACGTCCCAATCGAAGAAACCCGCACATTTTGTTACCACAGCAGGGCAACGGAGCGGCCGTGTGTATCTGAGCCAAATGTACACTACTCACTTCAGACCTGGGAACGCCAAGTGTACGAAGCGTGTGAGAGTGAGAAGGACTTGAAATACTACACAACCTGGCGGTGGTTACAAAGCAAGACTCCCGTGTAAGTTGGTCAGTCAGCTGGATGGCCCAGAGACGCTTCCGAAGGCTTACTGGCAGGAGATGGTGAAGATGCCGAGAATAGCTGTTCCCGCTATTCCAAGGGTCGAAGTACCAGTACAGGCCTTCTGGTTCGATCAAAGGTGAAAAGAGTTTCACAAGGCGACAGCAATGCAGACGAGAAGTCCTTCAGCGGGTCACCAGCGATTCCTCGGTTCAGCCTTTTGGTTGCAGGATACTTGGCTCCTGTATTCCTTCATTCGTGAGAACTCAGGAGATCGACATGGTAGTGGTGTTTCCAGCCCCCTCTTATCCACGGTTCCCTTTGCGCCAAAATGGAGGGGACCCAATGGGAGATCCGCTCATCAACACTCACACCATTCGTGGAGCAATCACGGACCACGGTGGTCCCAGGCATTCACACCACCCTACACTCTCTGGCACCCAGGATGTGTATTGGGACCAGACATCCCAGCCCACATCCTGGAGGCACACACAAGACATGTCGAAGCCCGGGAAAGCATCCGTGTTTCGTGGGAAAGTACATGCCCAAATAAGGAAGGCCCCGGGACGGCTCCACCTGGGGAAGGTGAAGGGAGCAAGACGGTCAGCGCACAGGACAAAGGAGCCTCGTGGTCTGGCCATTTTGGGAGCCAGGCCACCATTTTGGGTTAAGCGCGAGAAACGCGCTTAGAACGCCAAAAGGAGCTCAAAACACAAGAAACGATCGCTGCCACCATTCCCGTCCCTGAATCACTTGCACTGATCAGATACAATCCTATACGAGTATCTAGGGCCTGTAGAAGGCTAGAGACCCAAGAGAGCTGTAACTTAGCTTACAGTGCCCTCTTGTGTCATGTTGCACGAAAGCCGCAACATGATAAAAGAAACTACGGGAAACAGCGTTCCCCGGTACTGACTGTCTTAATGGCATATCAGTTTCCCCGTAAGAAAGGAGCGAAAGCCCAGAGGAGTGCGGCAGAAGGCTGCACTTCTCTGGCAAAGTCGAGAACAAAGTGAAAAACAACAGCAAAAAGTTTAGGGGTTGCCACATGGAAGGAAAATTACCTACAATTACGAAATCTTTCCTAACAGTGGTCACCTTACTCAGTGTCCTCATGGTGGGGAGTCACTGGAACTGGATGCAGGCTGTGTGTCATCCATTTGGAGTAGGGGGGCCAAGGAAGTGGTTTGGACTTGGAGCCCCAAAAATTGCTCCCAAAATGGTAGCTATCCTGTGGAGTGGAGAAGGGCACACATGAAATTAGTAATGCGGCGTATGGGGACCCTGCAGTTAAATGGGTAGGCCAGGGTGCTGGATTACCTGGAATTGAAGTCCGGAGCTGGTATTTGGTACTCCTGTGGAGCTGCGTTTGCAAGGTCCGACTGGAGCGCTGCGTTTAAAAAGGGACGTTTTGTGGACACACTGATAGAAGGAGAGAAAAAATTCTGTTTGTGGTTGATATTTATTTTTAAATGTGCAGAGCCCTAAAATGGTCAAATATAGACAATCGACCTGCATTTGCATCCATAATACATGCGTTTGATGTAAATATTCAGGAAGCAAAAAAAGGTTCTGAGAGGAAACATACAATCTCCCATGACGAAAAACACTCTAATTTTTGTGAAATCACTGAAACAACAACACAAGGGGCCTCATTACGACCCTGGCGGTAAGGGGTTTACGCCAGCGTGAGCTGCGCCGACCCCTTACCGCCAATTACGAGGTCCCTTAGCGCCATGGCGCTTTTAACACCTGCTTTTAGCAGGTGTTAAAATCCATGGCGCTAAGGGACCATGGAGTTAATTACGCCACCGTAATTTACGGTGGCGTAATTAACGCCTTCCCCACTCCCATTATGCCCTATGGGGCAAAAATGGGAATGGGGAAGGGTAAATGGGGATTGGGGACTTACCGCCCCCGCCAACCTCGGAATGGGGCGGTAAGTCCGCCAACCACCATGGCGTAAACGTAGTTTACGCCATGGTGGTAAAGTCACGGCCCAGGCGGTAACTTACCGCCTGGGTCGTAATGAGGCCCAAGAACTGGCTATAAAACTACAAATACACTATTTGGGCAAATGACCACAACCTTATGTTGAGTATCATTCTAAATGAGCAAGCAGGGTAATTAGTTCAATGGAAGTCAATCAAGACGCTGCATTGATAAACTCCACTGCAGAAACTACCTGAAGGGAGTTTAATGGTAAGTTCTACTCCGAACCTGGTGGCATCTGTGAGGCAATTATCTATGATTGTAATAAGCCTAGCACTCTAGATCTGTCTTGTGATAACATTTACATGCCCATCACAAAGCTTAAGCTTTCCAAATCTGCTGGGCCTGGCGGACTCTCTAATTTAACTTTAAAGGGAAACACCACAGCACGGACGACAATTCTGTCAGTCCAGTTTTATAACATTGTGCAAAGTGGGATAATTCCCAATTCCTGGAAGGAGTCATATATGGTCCAAATCTTTAAGAAGGGCAATTGCTAAGACCCAGTGAACTATGATATGATATGATATTATATATATATATATAAAACGCGCCCATGCACAAGTGTTTCAGGATGTGGCGAGGCAAGGGAAGGGTACAAAAGAGGACAGAAAATTATATATTACTAGGCCCATTGACATTCAGTAAGCGCAAGTGCAGGGGAGAAGGAAGGGGAAAGTGCAAGAGTCAGGGGAGGAGTGGAAAGTGCTGAACATGTGATCAAAACAACAACAGGTAGTGCGGCCAGCAGGTGGCAAGTGCAAGAATAAGGCACAGACAAAGGGTGTCAAATAAGTGCAGGAAGGGGACTGTAGGCGGTAATGCGGGTATGCGGCTGGGTGGGCAGAGATTGGGCCCAGAATCAGAAGTTAGCCAGGATCCCAGCAGTGCAGAAACAAACAGATCAGCAGTGGAGAGGAAGAGAGAACGCAGAGCAAAAAGGAAGGTCTTGAGGTGCTTCCGGAACCGAAGATGGTTCTCCTCCAGTTTCATAGAGGCAGGAAGGCTGTTCCATAGGGAGGCCTCAGCCGAAGAAAGAGTTCTACCACCAACTTGTTGCTTGGAGAAGCGATTGACCCTGAGGGAGTCATCATAAATTCATCCTTTTCAACATGAGGTCATGGAGAAGACACCCAGATGCTTCACCATGCAGAGGGAGATGGGTGCAACATTTCAAAATGGTTCCTAGCATGTATGTCTGAAATCGCTTTCTGGGTGAATCAGAAAATGGTAATCATGGACCCAGCAAGAAGCCTGCTGGTGTGTAAATTGTTTGACCTCAGTGCTTTCTTTCAGTCCTGTGCCAATGGCCAATTGGCCAATGTTGCACACCCTGCAGTGCCACAGGTGCACAACCGGGAAACATTGATTAATGTGCAACTCTCACCATGTTCCCAAATTAAAGCTGTGGTGCAGGTCTGTTTCTACCGGCTGGAGGTTTAGGGAAACTATTTGCTTTTGGAAACCATGAGTGCCCCCCAATTTCCAGTCATGAATGCTTTTCCAGGCTCACAGCTGGTCTATGGCAAAATTGCGTTCTTAGTTCTGACATCACCTGAAATCCTGTTACTACAAAAAGAGCAGTCTAGCTCTGCCCACATTCACCGAAAGGGAAGGCATTTAAACACTTACCCTCAGAATCAAATAAATTGACTAGCACAGCCTACTTAATAGTGGCTGTATAGTTTTGCGGCGCTTTTTTTTAATTTTTTTTTTTATTTTAATGATTTTTATTGTTGAAATATTGAGTATGATACAGATGTCAACAATTTACAGACTTTGAATAAAACAAGAACCATAAAGAAATGACATAGTAAATGATTCTGGTCATTTGTAGTAGTATTTCTATATAGCTAAGTCATTTGTTAAAGCATTTGTTAAAATCACTTACGAATTTCATATGTACTATAGTAGTTATTAACCGCATTAACATAACAGGTAGTCTAAAATTAATAGTAGTATAAGTCTGCAAAGAGTAACTTATATGTAATGAATATAGAGATTAAGGGGGAGACGTACCGGGAGACAGACAAGAGACATATAAGAATTAGGAGGGTAGAGGATAGGGGGGGGAATGGGTATATTGGATTATTTCATCAAAATTAAACTAATCATTTCGAATATTATTAAGTACAAGCATTTCAATATGAGTGTGGAAATATAGATAAAGATGCATATATATGGGTGTAGATTCATGTACCATGAGCAGTTGCATTAAAACAGTTAAGAAACCTGGTGAAGTAATACCACTTAGCATTATATTTGGGAATTGTGTTATGATTATTGGCCATGCACATTTCCAGTTTATGAGTGTTACAAATAGTGTTCCACCAGATTTTGGTAGAAAGCAAACTAGAGTCTTTCCAGTTAGCAGTGATGCATTTTAGAGCTATACAGATAAATAAATCATATAGTCTAGCAGAGTCAGATGGGAAATAAGATGTAATAGCTATACTTCCTAAGAATATGCTAACAAAGGTAAAGGGCACATCAACACAGAAGATACGCTTGAGAAGCATCCAAATTTCCTGCCAAAATTTAACAGTAAATGAACATTCAAAAAACATATGCATATACGTGGCTGGAGATATGCCACATGACCAACATTTTGCATTATAATTCGGATTAGACTTGGCCAGTTTGGCTGGAGTAATGAATGCTCTATGCATGAAGAAATAATAGTGTTGTGATATATTTGCTGATACCGATATTTGTTTAATCTTAGCAAACAAACGATGCCATGTTTCGTCATCAAACATGAAACCTAAATCAAGTTCCCACTTCAGACGTATAGGACATATCTTAAAAGTTGAGGTGAGCATATTGTATATTTTAGAGGCTCAAACTTCACCAACTATAGTAAGATGCATTAGTCTAAGAGCATCTGGAGTGATATTTCATTGGAAAATTGGGCAAGTGCATCAAGGCAGGAATTAATTAAGTTGTTATAAAATTGAAAGTCCTTCTTAGGAATGTTAAATGTGATGGAGAGTTGCTGGAAGGAGAGGATACACGGGTGATCTATAATGTGTTGGATGAATCTGATACCTTTTTGAATCCATGTTTTGCGGTTGAGGATCTTATTATTAATTACTATGTTTTTGTTATGCCATAATAGTGGGGAAAGATGCTTATGTGGGGTTATAGTGTGGGGAAAGAGAAAGGTTTGTAAAGCTGAGATTGAAGCTTTAATAGGGTTTAACATTTTTTTAGACGAATGTTTAAATATGTATATATAGTCTGTGATGTCGTGTGGTAGAACTACTTGTTTTTCTAATGTACACCAGGTCGGGATATCAGCGGATATAGGGTCCATGAACCATTGACGAGACTGCTTTATAAGAAATGAATAGTGATATGACTTAAAATCAGGAAATCTAACTCCTCCCATATCATAGGGGGCTTTCAGTTTCGTCAGAGCAATTCTTTTGCTTTTTCCTTTTCCCCAAAGAAAATTGAGTAGAATAGAGTAAACGGATTTGAAAAAGGAAAGGGATAATGGGACGGAGAGAAGTTGCAAATAGTATAGAATTATGGGAGTAAGCATAATTTTGATGGTATCTAAGCGCCCCCACCAGGAGAGGTATAATGGAGACCATTTGGATGTTAGATCCTTAAGGGTGCCTAGTAGGGTTTCAGTATTGAGTTTGATCGTATTTGGGATAGTTGGGGCAAAATGAAGACCTAAATATTTGACAGAGCTACTGCACCATTTGAGGCCAATAGTGGCAATATCATGTTTAAGGCAGTATGGATTTAGGGGCATAACTTCCGATTTTTGTGTATTTAATTTATATCCTGAGACCTGACCAAATTGCGACAATACACTCAAGAGGTTGGGAATATGATGTTTGGGGTTTTTAATTAATATAAGAATATCATCCGCATATGCGGCTATTTTATTTATTGAGGTACCAACTTGAATTCCCGGGATGTTTTTGTTAGATCTTATCAATTCAAGTAGTGGTTCAAGAGAGAGGATATATAGTAATGGTGAGAAGGGGCAGCCTTGACGCATTCCTATTAGTAAGGGAAAGGAGGAGGAGGTTTGACCATTTAAGTAAATAGCGGATTTGGGGGCAGAATAAAGAAGTTTAACCAGTGAAATAAATTTATCACCACACCCATGCCAACGTAGAGTTTGAAACATAAAATTCCAGTCAACACGATCGAAAGCCTTTTCCGCATCTAATGCGATGGCCGCATAGCCTTGAGTGTCTTTTTTGTCATTGGCAGCAAGGTTGATGGCATTTAGTAGGAGTCTTGCATTGGAGGATATGTTGCGTCCTTTAACATAACCTGTTTGGTCTGGTTTTACTAGACTTGGGAGAGAGGACTCGATTCTATTGGCAAGTATTTTAGCAAAAATTTTGCTTTCAATATTAATAAGGGAAATGGGTCGATAGTTGCTGGGAAGAGTTGGGTCCTTTTCTGGTTTTGGAAAGATGATAAGTAAAGCTTCAGAGAAGGATCCAGAGGAACATTTTTGTGATATGAAATATGCAAAAAGGTTTTTGAGCTTAGGTGTTAAGAGTTGAGAAAATGTGTTATAGAATTCTGTGGATAGTCCATCTGGGCCAGGTGGTTTCCCTTTTCCAAGGCCATGGATGGCTTTGGTAATCTCAATAGAGGTGATGTCCTTTTCTAGATGAGATAGATCAATTTCGGGGTAGGTGGTTCTGCTTATGTTTTTCAAAAAGGAATCAATGTTTTCTTTGGGAATAGCATGTTCTGGAGTATATAGATCCGTATAAAATTTTCTGAAGCATTCCAATATTTCATCAGACCTATGATGCATCTTGCCCAATTTGTCTTGAATGTGAGAGACTTGAACTTTTTCTTTCTTGGTTTTTAAATAAGAGGCTAGCATTTTACCTGCTTTGTTAGATGTTTGATAGATCTTTGTTTTATATTTAAGAATGGTACCTGCAGCTAGCTCAGTGATTTCTTTATTGATTTCAACGCGTATCTTAATGACTTGTCGTAGGTTAGTTGAGTTAGTGTCAGTATAGTAGTTTTGTTCTGCAGTAGTGAGTTTAGCATAAAGATCATCGAGATGTTTTTTCCTTATTTTTTTATTATTTCCTGATAGGAACATTATGTGACCACGAAGGGCCGCTTTAAATGCATCCCAATTATTGACAGTGGAGGTATCTTGATCTTGATTTTCATTAAAGTATTGTTGAATTAAAGTATTGATGGATTGAATAGATTTAGGATCATTTAAAAGAAAATTGTTGAGTTTCCATCTGGAAGAATCTTTGTTCATATCTGTAAGGGAGAAGGAAGTGACGACTGGAGCGTGGTCAGAGATTATGATATTGGATATCTTGGAGTCTATAATGGATCCAGATAAAGTCTTTGTAGCAAAAATATAGTCAATACGTGACAGTG
This sequence comes from Ambystoma mexicanum, assembly GCF_040938575.1. Taxonomy (NCBI): domain Eukaryota; kingdom Metazoa; phylum Chordata; class Amphibia; order Caudata; family Ambystomatidae; genus Ambystoma; species Ambystoma mexicanum. Next base: position 1,226,940,816 of record NC_090933.1, on the reverse strand, counting down.
TGTTGTGTGGGGGGAATGGTAGGTATAATCCAGATGTGAAGGATGAGATATCCTCCACGAGTCAATAAGTCCTGTCTCTCCCAGACATTTTATAAAGGATTTGTGAGTTTTGTTGGGTTTAAATAGGCAGTTGGATTTACGATCCAAAAAAGGATCAAGAACCTGATTGACATCGCCACACATTATTAAGTTGGTGAAGTCATTTTTCAAAATCATTTGTTTGATATTATTCCAAAAGGATGGATCTGGTTGTGTAGGACCATAAATATTGAGAATAGATACTTGTGTCGTGTCAATTTGTAATTTTATCCAAACCCATCTACCATTTGTGTCTGCGTCCTGAGCAAGGATTTTGTAGGGTTGTTTCCTACTAATTAGTATTGCAACACCATTTTTCTTGGATAAAGCTGGACTAGCTATCACCTCTTTCACCCAAAGAGACTTGAGTTTCATTGTTTCTTTGAGGGATAGGTGTGTCTCTTGTAGACAAGCTACTGTTGGTTTAAATTTATTCAGGTGAGATAATACTTTGGATCTTTTAATAGGATTTTTGCAACCCTTGATATTCCATGTTATGCATTTAAAGATCATTTAGCTGGAGTAGGTTTGATATTCATACACCCTACGGCTATCGTACAGAAAAAAGCATATACCATTGTTATTCGATTGAAATTATGTTTACACCAATATTTGTTCAGAGGGAAGGAACATTGGGGGTCAGGGAGGGGAGAGAGGGGTTTGATCACGCTATGATGGTTAGTATACCTTGGCGAGTGAATAATTTTAGAGATCAAACAGGACATGGGAAAAGGAGTTAAAGGGAGATGTATATGGGGGATAGGAAACGCCTACCGAGTCGCTAACTAGGAAAAAGCGACTACCTGTGGAAGATGGACCCAAAAGAGCGCCCACCCCACATAGTTAATATCAATGTAAATTCAAAGCATTAGGTAATTAGATACTTATGAGTGTAAAAGTCAAGTGATGGAGATCCAGTTTCAAGTAGTAGATGAATTAGAGGCCGCCGCTGGAGAAGAGGTGTCCATGCTCTCATTTTTGATGGATTGTATGAAGAGCCTTAAGTCAGCGGGATCATCATAGACTGCAGAGCGTCCTTCGTATGTAACTTTAAAGGAGCAAGGGTGGAACAGGCCATATCGGACATTAAGTTGTTTAAGAGCAGGCCGGAACGCCAAAAAGACCTTTCTTCTTTGTGCTGTACTTCTAGCAACATCCTGTGAGATAAATAACTTACTGCCATGCCAGATTAGAGATTTACGTTCTTTAACTGTGGAGATGATAAGTTGCAGTTGAGAATATTCCAAAAGGTAAAATATGAGCGTTCTTGGTGGGTGACGAGCTGAGGGAGAGATTGAGGGTTGACCAATCCTATGGGCTCGTTGTATATTAAAAGTAGTTTCCAAAGGCAAATGTAGTATAGCCGGTAGGAATTTTTGTAGGAAGGCAATGGGGTCTGTGCCCTCAGCTCCTTCAGGAAGGCCAGATATGCGTAGGTTATTACGCCTACTTCGATTTTCCAAATCTTCGTTATGCTTTTGAAGTTCTTTGATTGATTTCTCCATTTGTGCTACCTTAGGGGATAAATCTTCAAGCGCGCCAATTCTTTTCTCTGCCTCATCTACTCTGTTGATAACTCCCATCCACCGTTCATCTAGTTGCTGTAACTTAATGTTAGTGGTTTCCATAAAGGGTTTGAGTGCCCTTATTTCAGCAAGAATGGTTTCAATAGCGGAGTCTGAGGTTCAAATTGGAGGTGGTGAGTCACTTTTGGGTCTTTTTAGAGTAGTTGAGGAGGCGGTGGCGTCTTTGGTAGAGGTACCATTTTTTTGGTTTGCTTTGCTGGTTGCCATATCTGAGAAGATGATAACATGTACAAGTAGTTATGGCTTGTAATTCTTTGTAGAAGATAATTATGCTGACGAGTAGTATATAATTATTACATCCATATTATTCGCAAAGCTTACCTCTGACCTGGAGCGACCAAAACGTGGAAAAGCCCAGAATAATAAGGAATATACTACCGGAGGTTGCAATGGATTTGTTGTTTAGAGCTGTTGTCCATAGATAGAGGTTTGGACCAGTGGAGCTGTAGGAATAAACCGGCTGTGTGATTATAATCCTGTTTAACAGTACAATATCGGTAATTTGCAGCAAGAAGGCATGGTAGTGATGTAAAGTTTAAAGGAGAAATGGGTTTTTGTAGAAGGGAGATTGACTGACGTGCTCAGTATTGTGATTTTCTGTGTGACTTTCTAGAGTAGCCTGTTCGCCCCTTTAATTACTTTTAGCTTCCTTAATAAGGTTGGAGACCCATGTTGCCTCTAATATAAAACAAACTTTTCAGTCTTTCATGTTAATTTTAAAAGTTTTTTTTTTTTCCTCCTAAGCCTTTTCCTTCAGTATGCTTTTATATAAAATGTTAGTGCGTTCGCTTAAAGGCTGTTTCTTACTGTAAGGTTGTTACTTTATCTTCCAGCAGGTGGCGTTCTCGTGGAAACGTGCTCGAAGTCAAGGCCCAGCCTGCGGTGTCAGCTGATGAGGAACGCCGCACCTCTCCTCACGAGGGGCGGTTCGCGTTCCGACGTCCTTCCGATGCGGAAGTCCTTGATAGAAGCCTGCAGCGTATGAAGCCCTTCCTGACGCCGGAGCCGCGGAGAAGTTCCACCGAGTGCGAGCGGGATGTTTATAACGCTCGGTATGAAGAATAAGGTAAGTTTTAATATTATATTGTGTACCCTAATGCTATTTTATTTTTATGTGAGGTGGAGCCGATCCTCTAGGCAGCCATCTTGCTCGGCGCCTAGCCACGCCCCCCCTTTGCGGCGCTTTTTTATGCTACAAACATCCCAAAACTGTCAGTTTCTCAGGAAGCAAGGTCCACCAGTCCACGTTGGTTGGAAGTTCCACAGATCAAGAGGGGGTGGTGCTATTTCACCTGTTAGGTGTTAGTGTAGACTGGAGACTTATCCGATGTAGAAGTGTGAACTGAGGTCTTTCACAATCATCCTTGATTGTCATAATGACTAGCATAGAAAATGTGTGACTGTATCTCAAAATCGCAATCGCAAAATGTTTGAGCTGAAGGAACCTTAAGAGCTGTCCTCCCATGCCCAACATGTGGTTCCAGGCACTTCTCCATTATTAATGCATATAAGAAGCACTTGAGACTAGGGTTTATTATGTATTTATTTATTTCTAACGAGCTATAGCCCGTGGGCATCAGGGCGCGGAGAAAACAGCTCTTGGAATCGCGCAACAACGTGATCAAGGCAAGGGGATCAAAGCATCTCAGATTTAGGCGAAAATAAGTTTTCAGAGATTTTTTAAAGACGAGTAGATTTCCTTCACATCAGAAGTCCGTCAATAACTTGTTCCATGCTATCGCCGCTTTTGCAAGATAAGAACTTTCTTTCCCCTTTACTCGACGGCTCTGGGACGTTGCAGCCGCATGGTATGAGTTTTAAGAGGTTAGCAGTGCTCTTAAATATAAAACTGCACACTATTACAAGATGCAATGTTCCAATGCTAAAAGGGAAGACACAGTCATTACTGTATGCCCTGAATGTGCACTGTATGAATAAAATAACATATCATTAATGGGGAGTCACATGCGCTTCCATTTTCTGTCTTCAGGGAATGTGTGAGGTTGACAATACACTCGGACATAGAGTAATGTCTGCTGCCATTAGGATGTATGACATCGACTTCTAACTTCACACTGATGAATTCTCATGTTTTAATCATATTTCATTTCTTTAAAAGGACGGTGTTGGTGCAGGAGTTGACCGTGGTCTTTCGCTATCTATTCTTAGAGCAGCATAACACTATTCAAAATGGCACCAATCCAAGCCGATTTTGTGGGGATGTCATGTGGCCTCTTTCATCTGCCTCAACTAAAGGGAGGGGTCGCATATATTGCTGGTGCAGCAAGGACCGGTCTAAGAGCACAAGTGGAGTCACGTGTTCTGTGACACACCAACCTGATAACCACTGCTAATCTTTTGAAGCACTATTTGCCATTCTTGTTCCTAACCCCACCTCTTGTATTCCCTTGTTAAACTACCTACCAACTTCTTTTCTTTTGCAGTTGGTCAGTTGGTGCAAGTGGAGCCAGGTCACATGACCTCTGCCCCACTCCACTGCTAATCACAGCTAACGTTTTGGTACCCTTTATGGCTCTCTTTTTCTTAGACCCACCCCTTTCGTTCCCTTCTTAATTATTGGTTCACAGGGCATCAGTCACCCAAGCCTCCTAAGTGAAGGGCAGGAGAATAAAAGGGTAATCCTTGTTTGGTCCTGGTCAGACTGTAAAAGGGCTCCAACCCCTGCTCTATGACTCCCACTTGGCCCAGTACCATGTCCATCAGACCCGACTGACCATTTCTCATGCTCACTGTCATCAAGCAAGCACCCAGTCCTCAGTCCCCTTCTTCATACACTTAAACCACAGAACTTCATCAACGCCCCTCTCAACACCACCCACACTCTACTCCAAAACACAAACACAACCTCATCCCTGTTCATTATGCAGTCCTACATGCAGCAGATATTGCTGACCACATCATTACTCACATCCTAGATGCACTCACCAGAAACATGTATCATCCCAGCCACACATATTCTGGATGTTCTTATCCCCAAATGTTACAGCATCCAACACGAGTATTGCACATTGGACACTGGTGGAGGGCTTGCTATTATCCACAAGACCTCATGGACATGCATTCTCCAGGAGCAAACCACACCTGCACCCTCACTTGCAACTTATAGACAACCTAGGCTCAGACTGCTGCCATCCATTTGAACCACTGGCCTAATCCAACAAGGCCCTTTCCAATGCAATCACAGATCCTATCACAACAGCATCCATCAACAATATAACTAACATTTTCAAATTGCCTTGTCCTGAATCATTGAACCCAAAACACAAACAACTCATCACAGAACCAACCCTCAAAAAAAGCAACACAGTCAACCTGGTATTCATTACCTCTTTAGCCAGTCTTTAACCCTACCTTTGCATTGGAAATACCACACAGTCATACCCATCCTGCTCTACCTCACACCTCATCCTCATCAGGGCCAAACAAACTGACCAAGATACCCACTGCTCATAAAAGAACGTAGCCATATATGCACTGAAAAGAACCCCAAATGCTTGGACCCCACATCCAACTCTTTGGAGAATGTCAATGTCAAGCACAGTGCACTAGCCCATGTACTAACTGAGACTATCAACACACAAGCCTGACTGGAACTTCCAATCAACAAATTTACGCTCTCCGTGTCGCGGTAGACACAGGGACTCATCAATGGCAAGTGATCCATCAGCAGAAATGTTCTTGAGAAAATATCACCAACAAGGCTAGACTTCGCCTTCAGAACCTACTGATTAGCATATCGGATACCCATCACGACAGATAAAGCACCTTACTACAGAACAACTGTCATGGAAGCATCTAATCGGAGCTGAGTGACTTTGCGAGCTGTGACACGCTGCATCAACATGCTGGCATACCCTGCCATAACACAATCTGATATTAAATGGGCATGAACAGTTTTTCACAGAATGTATAGACAAGATAAGGGAACATATTAAAATCTCCAAACATACCAAAGACATCCCAACCACACCAACCCACATCATATCAAGATGGGCAGAATTTGTGACAACTACTCTATAAGACCAGAGCATCACTCTTGCACCCCCAAATACATCAACTATGAAGACAACCTTCTGCCCTACTCCACTGTGAAGGTCATTAAAAATGAAGCACTCACATCAGCTCTCTCCATCATCAACATCCCTCATACAAGGTACTTGCCCAGATGTACTGAAAATGGGACATATCCTCGCCCTGCTGAAGAAACCCAAACAGACCAAGATTTCCTGGCCAACTATATCCCATTACGTATTGACCTTTTTTCAGTGACTGAGTGAGAGGACTGTCACCATCTAGTTGTAGAAATACAAATTGCATCAATTGCATCCACTGACTCAAACACTGCCCATCTTCATGCAAGCCTGGATGTCAAGTGCCTACTTGAAGCTCAAACCTACATAAACCAAGTGAATTCTGCTATAAAAACCCCACCAAGCATGCACAACTCCAGAATTGGCTGACTGACAATCAGCTCAAAAGATTCATGCCTCAACTCACCCAGAGCAAAATCGCTCAGCCTCACCATTACCAAGTACCAGCTTTTCCTCCTAGGCATAGTCTTAGGTATAGTCATGCCTTTCAGCCCTGGTCATCTCTCACCTGAATGGTGAGAGCAATGTTCTTGTAGGAGTCCCAGATGCCGACTTGGTGCCTCAGACTACCATTCACAAGGAAGTAGACATATTCTGCATAAACCACTTAAAACAACATGCCAGCAGTTTGTCATTAGCCTTGTAGATTCCTCCCCTTTTCGTCGAACAAACCCCTCAGTGATATTACTACTAATGTCGGATAAATCTTCTCACTACCTATACTATTACATTCCTTCTTGTATAGGACGCCCAGTTTGAGTCCCTCTTTTCGAAAATCTGGACAATTTAATTTCTTATCTAACACTTCTAGAAGAACCTACTGGGAGGCATATGCTCTGAAGACACTCCTATACACACGCGTGGAAACCTCTTACCTCAGAAGTTCTTAATCTTTATCATGTCAATTACTGGTAATATTCAATAAGTGGGACACACTATTTACCTGACCATTTCACCTGTATGTCTGAAACAATTGTCGCTACTTCCCCACTGCATTGCATGATCAGCATGCGATAGGGTTTCCTGTATCTCCACGTATGTTAACACCTACTGTTTCGTCGGCAATTCCTACCATGAAAAACCATGTCACATCCCTCTTTGGTGAAATCTTGTAGGATAAAGCACCCACTTACTGCTTTCCAAATCAAGAGTGTGTTGTCACTTGATCTAATGTTTGAAAGAAACCTTCTCATCTTTAGTGAACTGTCTTCTATTAATGCACTTTTCGATACCATTATCTAATTGTGATGCTGGAAATGCATTGGAGGGACAGGGCCTCCATGTCCTTGTCCTGTAGTCCTTTTCCATTTGTGTTCTGTATTGTTTTCTGCCCAGGAGTCCATGTGGGACTCCTGGCAGTGCAGCTCTTCCTGTTTTTGGTTTGGTGTACAGACCCATGAGATACCCTTATGGCACCCATGGGTGGGGGTACAGAGCAGGGTATGGGCTGGTGGAAGCTCCATGCTGAATTTGACAGGTGCTATGAGTATCCTCCATTTTGGGACACCCAGGCCCTGCCATTGGAATCAGTTGATTCCTGATGGAAAACAAGATGGCCCCTGTTGCCTCTTGCTTTCTATTGCTTGTTACCTTGTTTTCCCAAAGTCCTGGGAAGCCCTGACTCTGTCCCTTCCCCCTGACTGGCTGTTGAGTGGAAGTTCTATATATGGTGTTGTTGTGAAGTCCAATCCAGACTGGCTGAAGCCTTCCCAGTGACTGTATGTTGTGGGTACACCCTGTGGGTGGGACCTGGGTGAATGGAGTGTGTGACCAATATGCACTTTTTGTTGTGGCTGTCTGGTTTCTGATATGAGAGACAAAGACTGAGACAGCCCTGCCCGAAACTGGCCTGAATGCAGTGTGTAGTGTTGAATGGCTGGGTACTTGTCCCAATCCACATTACTTGTTGTGAGTGTCTGAGAAGGAGGAGGATGGCCTGAATGCACTGTGTGCCTTATTGGCTGACTGACTGCATGAATGCCCTTCTGTATGATTGGCTGCTGAGTGTGACTCAGCAGTGTGGATGAGAGACAGGATAGTATATCTGGGGACCTCTCACCACTGGAAATTGTTCAGAAGCTGTGTCTACACTTGAAGAGTAACTGGAACTGCTGATCCTCGACACCCAGCTGGAAGAAGAAGATTTGCTGTTGCATTTGCTTCAACCCGATATGAAAGTTGCCAAATTCGTTGAAGACTGATCAGAGAGAGGACCTTGTAAGGCACCCTCTTCCCATGCTCCGAGGGACCATCGAGCACCGCTAACCTTCGTCGAAGCTCCCTGGAAGTCAGACCCTCAAAAGGCTGCCGACCGGAGACGGGACCGCCGAGGAGATCGAAGTGAAGCACCCGGACTTCGCCGCCATCGAAGTCCATTGCCGTCGACCAGGGTTCGTAGGTTTGTGTAACCGCTGGAGGCCCGTCGAAGTCGTGTTGCCCCAGTAGAGGGGTCCGCTTGACGCCGTGCCGCCGTCGACCGGTATTGAATCGAAGGACTCCTTTGTCCGCACCGCGACCGCTTTATCCTGCCGGAGAGAGTCGAGGCGGCTGATGCGCCGAGGAGAATCTGCCGGTGGATTTCCCGCCTCCTGAAGACCACAAAGACTTTGACGACTTGACGCCTTGCTGGGCCACAGTTCGTCAGAAACTCTTTGCGGTCCTGAACAATCAATTGCCGAGGTGCCCCGCACACCTCATCCTCACAGGACGTCGCCGACGAGCACCGCCTGGATCGATGCTGTGGTCTCGGCACCCTCGAACTTCTCATTGACGACATCGACGCCAAGTTCACCATCTTCGACACCTCTCGACGATCCGTGGCTCCTGCTTTAAAGGGAGTCAATCAAGAAGGATCCATCAACGTTTCTTCGAAGAACCCTGCTCCACCAGGTACATTGGGGGGGTAAAAATATTATAGGAGAGAATAAGACTATTGAGCCATATATGGACTGGGCTTGTGCTATATCTTTATTTTACAGGTTGCCCAGGTGGGGGGGATCTCCACACAGAACTCTGCTTAACGGTAGAGGCCAGCGTTCTGCTAATTGTGTCAACCATCTTACTTTCCTTCCTATCTCTATTGCTGGTTTCCTTCTTATTGATCTGTGTGACATTCTGATAGTATAGTTAATGCACTTTAATGAGATCTGATAATATTGGTGGTACCACTTTAGAATTGTATATATTTACCATTGTTGATTTATGAGTACAAAGTGAGTTATTGTGAGAGTGTACATACCATTGAATATTAATTATATAAAGACTGTGTTTTCAGTAATACACTGTGTGGACATTCCTTTGTGGGGGCTTGGGGCCTACACTGTACTTAAGAACCAGCCTGCATCACCTCCTGAGAAGCTAGGCCTTGATTGCTCGTCCATTGCTACCACAATAGAGAATCTTGGCTGGGGTCCTCTGTGCCTCTCCTCTACCATATAGAGAGCGGAAGTACAGACCCCCCCTCCAGTCTTTACACTCATGAACGTTGTTACCAAACCACAGTCTTCTATCTTGAATGGGCAGTATCTGTCACCAAGTGATGGACCGTACTGGTCGGTAGTGTCACGATTTATAACACGGCTCAATCCAGCCAGGGACTCCTTCCCCAACAATGAATGTGGTGTACAATAAAGTGCTTTTTATTTTATATAAACCACAGATTCATTTCTTGAGTAGGCCTCCAACCCATCTCGCACCCAACCCTCAAAAATACCCTGTGTCACAATGGACAGGGAACCAGGCCAGTGTGTATTAATAAGATATTTATGAATTTATGGTTTTAATGAAAAGCAAAATCAAACAATTTTACAACAGCCACAAATGTTGTGGCACACAAATGCAATGATTCCTACCAAAAAATTGGTTCAGAAATCCTATCACAGTATACATGGATCTTTCATGTCAAAATAGGAAAAAGAACAGTTTTAACTCACCCCAACCATCAGCTAACTTAATTCCCTTTGAATGGTAGATAGTGGCAAGGAGCAAGGATAGAGAGAGAGCAATCAGATTTGAGATAAAGCCCACCACCCCAAGATAGGAAGCCAGGAAGGAAAGTGAAAACCCATTTTTGACCAGAATGGTAGAATCGGATTTGGATTATTGTTCACACGACTATGGGACAGAATGAAAGAACTTCATATTGCTACACTGGACGAGATAGGAAAGCTTAAAGACTACTAATCAGCACACAGAACAATGTGGAAATGAGGTAGGAAAATCGATTTTGTGTAGAAAGCAACTGCAAAGGGAAAAATACAAACGGCAAATGGAAATTTGTTTTACAAAGTATTTGCAATGACAGGTAGCTAAGAAAGGGTTTAGCTTTCAAAATCTGAAACCAGTTTTCAAGGACAAGGACATTAGCACATGCAGGTAGGATTCTAGACAAAAGAGGTTGCTCTCAATGGGACTATGTTTCGTGTTTTCAATGGGACAGATGCAAGTTAAGAGTTCATGGGGTAAAGCACACAATACAGGGGCAAATTCGGTTTTCAGTGACAAGGAGACACATTTTGTTGAGGCAATACTTTAAGGACTCATTTTGAATTTTAAACAATTTACGCCGTGAATTTCCTTATAGGGGAATTCATTGATTTACTTCAAAATAATGCTAAGTATTTATACAGGCAACTGAGAGATGTATCACAGGGAATATGCTAACATTTACAGGCCAAACAAATTCTTCCTTGGGCAGGTGAATAAATGACACTGGCAATTACAGACTTTCAATAGGATTTTCAATGGGAATTTCAATGGGATTTTCAATGGGATTTCAATGGGATGCTATGTTACAAACAGGAAAGGTTTATGCAATTTAGGTCTAGGGTTATTTGCTACTTACAATGTAAGCCTTGGTTTTGGATTCTGGGAAGTCAGCGGGATCTCAGGACACTCTGGACCACTAGGGCAAGGGATCTGGTCACTGCGCTCTCCTGGATGGGATTCTGGACAACTAGGCAAAGGTCTGGTCACTGCACTCTCTAGAATGGGATCAGCTAGTCAAGGGTCTGGTCTCTGCACTCTCGTGGATGGGATTCTGGACAACTAGGTAAAGGTCTGGTCACTGCACTCTCCTGGAGGGGATCAGCAGCTCTGTCCTCTTTCTCCTGTGTCCCTGGATTATTGTGTATGGATCTGGATCTGGAATCCTGTGTCTCTCTCTGTGTCCCCTTTATATAGCCCAAATGACATCACTCACTTTACATTCTAGGGGGAGTACTCTTAAATTACCCCTACCCCCAGGAGTGGACAGTCTATCATTCCTTTCTCCGCCCCCTGACCTGACTGGTCCCAGGGAGAGAGCATCATCGGTCTGTTTGGTCATTTATGACAGTTCTTTGTTTCTCAGGTCCAGATTCAGCATATTCCTAATTTCATCTTCCATCTTTCCATCAAATCTCATACTTGTCATATCTTCCGAGCAGCCAGAAACTCGCCTTGACTGGCCATTTCAGCCCCCACAGTCCTAGGAAAATGCACTATAACTCTTAAAAACTGCCTGGAAATTACATAAAAACATATCATAAAATGACATTATTTCTCATTTTAACTGCAACAAAAATCCCTAAAATGGTCTCAGTCCGTTAATGTCAATTTCGAGGATTTGTCACCTATGGGAAGGTGGTGCTTCATTTCCCACAGCCAATTGTATTCCCTTGGCTCAGCTGCAACAAAATACTTTTAGTACACCCTTTGAAGCTTGTCAGTTTGTCCTTGATAGTGGGTGCCATAGCAACTCACACTTTGTGGTCAAGCTTTAGCCACACTTGATTTATTTGTTCCCCCTGCCAGTGCTGCCTTGCAGTCTGGCAGAGCAGGGCATTGTATCATCACATGTCCTTGCGGAATATTATATGATATGATATGGCATTTATAACGCGCTTATACTCAAGTGTTTCAAGGCGCGACGAGGAAAGGAGGGGGGAACAGAGGGAAGACAGACAGCGATCCTACTAGGCCAGGTGTCATTCAGATCGCAAAAGTGCATGGGAAGGGGGAAAGGGGAAAGTGCAGGGCAGGAAGGGGAGGGGACAGTGCAGTACATGGGATAAACAATAAGTAACAATAGTAAAAGTAAGGACAGCAGGTGGCAAGTGCAGGGGTAAGTGCAGGCATCCGGTGTCAAGTGCTGGTAGTGGGACTCTAGGGATACAGAAGCAGTCCCCAACTGCGGTGTTTACCAGGAAGGCAGTGCAGGTGTGCGACTGGCAGGAGAGGTGACCTGGGCTAGAGATCAGAGGGTGGCCAGGTAACAAGTACAGGAGGTCAGCAGGAGAGAGGAGGAGAAAAAGCAGAAGCAAAGAGAAAGGTTTTGAGGTGCTTCCGGAACCGGAGATAGTTCTCCTCAAGTCTCAGGGAGGCAGGGAGACTGTTCCAGAGGGATACCTCAGCTGAGGAAAGAGATCTACTACCAACTCGTTGCTTGGAGAAGCACCTGACCATAAGGGAGTTGGAGGCAGATGAGCAAAGGGCTCGAGAGGGAAGATATTTAGGAAGAGAGATTTCAGGCTTTTGACGCCCCAGTCCCCAGAAGGCCTTGTGTGCAATGCAGAGGGTTTTGAACTTAATCCTCACAGCCACTGGGAGCCAGTGCATAGATTTCAGTCCTGGAGAGATACGATCCCTGGGCCATGAAGCCAAGGACAAGTCTCACAGTCCTCTTCTGGATAGGTTGCAGAGGGCAGAGAGTAGAGGCAGGAAGATTTAGAAAGAGGCTGTTGCAATAGTCCAGCCTAGAGAGAACCAGAGCTGTGGAGACCGTGAGCTTCTGGGGGAAGGAGAGGAAAGGAAGATGTGAGGAGAGAAGGAGAGTGTGGTGTTGAAGATGACCCTGAGGTTCTTAGCCTCGCAGGTGGGAGCAGGAATAGGGCCAAGAGAGGACGGCCAGAGAGAGACAGGAAAGGAGGGAGTGGTGTGCCGATGAGGAGAACCTCAGTCTTATTGGCATTAAGGCAGAGGTCATTGGCGGCACACCACTCCTGGATGGCAGAAATGGTGTGCCGCAAACAGTTCACTGATAGGTGCGACTTCCTTTGGGAGGCAAGGATATCAATTGATTTCTGTGCCTGGCTGAGCCAAAAACAGTTTTTATTTCCTGAACTCTGAGCTTATGCCAATTTGATTGAAGTCTGTGGGGGAAAATATAATGTACATGGCTTTGTCACCCCCCACCCACAACATGTTCACTGACAATTCTGTGTGAGCAAAGATACCCTTTCACAGTGGCTTTTAAAAATAATTTTTCTTTCACACGTGTGAAAGCCGTATTTTATCTAATGTTAGGAATGCGGTTCTGTAGGTCATGGGAATCTTTGAATTTGTCCTACATGAATGGGTTTGTATTTGCAGTTGATCCATTGACACGGAATAGAAGAAAAAGTCAAGCCATTTTTCATTTTCAGTGTTTTAGAGTGCTGCTGTTCTTATGAAACGGAAAACAAAAGCTGTGTCGGGTGGCAATGTTGAACTCCTTGCCCCTCATGTGCATTAACAGTAATACAAGGCCATTTTTGGATGTAGTGCCTAACTTTATGGAATTCAGATGAAAGAAAAGCAAACACAGGGCCGTTCTGAATGAAATGAATAACTTCCGTATTCAGATGAAATAAAAGCGAACACAGGGCCGTTTTGAATGCAATGCATAACTCTTTGGTATTTAGATGAAAGAATAAACCAACGCTGGGCTGTTTTCCAGGATGCAGTGTTCACATACTTGTCACACATGTGCCAGGGAAAACCAAGCACAACTGTTTTTGGGTGGCAATGTTTAATGTAGTTTCTCAGGTGTCAGGGATTTCTGTTTAGGGCCTTACATGCACCCCACAGTATTCAGCGTAATCCTATCCCCCAGCCATTCCCTGTCATCCCATATATCACAGTTTCTCAATCCCTTTCTGATTGTGCATATTCCCCCAATTCCAAAATTAGCTCTTGCCTACCTTCCATCAATTCCAGCTTTGCATTAGCCCCCTGTCCAGTCAATGTTTTTAATAAACAACTGCAAATACCTTTACTGGCTAATACTATAACGATTAACACAGTGCCTCTGCCTGGTTTTGTGGGGTTGTATCAACCACACTTACCTTGTTGACGTTATTTTCACTCCTGTTCGATGTTGGTTTTGACTCCTGTTGCAAGTAGAAACGTAATGCATACGTAGCCATATACGCTCTTAAAGAGTTAACAGGCAAATGTTTATTAGCATTGCATTCAAACGAGCAGTATCCCATCCTAACCCCGCAGACCCACCTAACACATTCATCCCCTGTGCCCAGCTCTCCTTACATCCCTCAGGACGCTTGACCCAATATCTTCAAAGTGACATACGTAGATCTTCTGACACGCATCTCCTGCAGATCTAATATAATAATAGACCCCTTTGCACCACTACATCAGTACATACATCATTTCCATGGTCCTTGCACATCGCATGGTAATCAATTTCAAGGACCTAATGACTGTTTTTACAATGTCCCGTTGTGTCCATCTCAGGTGAGGGATGTAGCTCCTTCACCCCGTGATGCCATTCCTGTCCCATGTGTGGGGATCTTTGCTGTCCCATGAGTGGGGATCTTTGTCTTTACCAGTTGGAAGCAGTAAGATATACACAATGGTGGGAAGTGTCATTTAACCAGGTAATGCATAAGCACCTTAAAGTCCAAACTCAGAACCTTTCTCAGGGGTCATATGCACAGATCGTAAAGTCATTCTCAAGCATAGTCTCCTGCCATTAGAAGAATGGAAAACCCTCAACACTAATGATATAACCAGTATTTTTGCCATGCCAACGAATTTCGAGGTTTACCTTAAAGTTGAGGATTTAAGTCGACACATTGTCAGAATTAACATGATGGAATTACTGCTCGCCGCCTTTCTGCCATAATTCCCATGGAGTTGGGATTAACACAGCCACCCCTTGTAATCCCTTGTTAAATCTATGGGATGAACTGGCAGCAAAGGTAATGAGTTTTGTTAGTATTTCGGCAGAATTTCCTCTGAATTACCACCAAACTCATAATGAGGCCCAGAATCTCCTTTTGATGAGTACCCGGCACCACACATTCCCCTGTTGCCACCCGCATCACCACAAGATGCTTCTTTTCTGCCCGTTTCAGAGACCCATAATGACGGCCCCACAAGTACTAAGAGCGCTTCAATATCATGCTGACGTCATGGAATGCAACCTGTCAACGTCGCTTTTGACATCGTTTACTGATATCCCCAGTCTTCACTACTGGCAGTGAAATGGTGTCAGTCTGAGCCTGGACTAGATCATATGCAGCATTCTATGAGGAAGAAAATGTGTCACCGAGATATAAAAGCTCATTTTAGTTGAAGACAGAAAGCAGATGTTCAGAAAAAAGGTTAATTGCACAGATGCATAGCAAACCAGAGAGCATCTGTTCCAATGTAGCAGAGAGGGGTTTCTTGCACTGCGCTCTCTGGTGACTCAGCGTAGTTCCCGAGTCCACATGCGTCCAATTCCGACTTCTGATTACACACCAGAAGGGCAGAAATCAGCTGTGAATGCAGAGCTTCATGTCTATTTCGCGCAGCTAACTTGCATTTTTGATTGCAACACACCGTAGTGGTCTTGGAGCACTGAGGCTATACTTGAAGTTGGGGTGCTGTACCGCGCATGGGCCATCCAGACCTTAGTCTGCAGAGGAAAAGGATTAAGGAAAAGAAAAGAGTCTGGGAAAGCGGGTTAAATGACAGTCGTTAAGGCTGGGTGATGTAGAAGGGGAAAGCACTATTTTGCGATAGATTAGGTGTGCGTGGATTTAGTTAATCATTGTTCCGGAATGAAGAAAGCAAGGTATTTGGTAAACTTATCCTCAGCTCTGCGGGTGTCTCTTCAAAGTGGCACGTGCCTGCCTCCACTTGCACACCTCTACTGCACCCAGCGACCAAACACCCGTCACTAGGTTCAGCCAGCCACTGCACCTTTGCCTGCTTGGTACTGACAGGGTGTCATGAAAGTAATGTGGCCGCCTTCTGACCCGGTGAAATATTAGTTGAGGCACCCAATACTCTAGTGAATTCCATTTTGGCGAACATTAAAAGAAATAAGTTCCAGGTGACTTCTTTTTAAGCATCATTCTGATCTAAACACTGATTATGAATCTATGATTTGCATTCTGCTGCAGGAGCTACTATTGGACAATGCACCTGGAAGGTTCTCATTAATGGTTTTATTTATTTATTTTTATTGGTGTAAACAAACCTTCACAAATTTCAATCCAGCTAAAACTTAGTTAACACATATAAAAATGAAGACAATTAATCATAGAACAATACAAGACAAGTTAAAACAGATTATTAAGAAACATTCACATAAAGACTTCAGATAAAACATCATAATGCCTTATTAAAATGTTTACAAATGTTAGTTAAAAATCTAAGTACTGCTAGCTTCAAAGGAATAGATTTTCCACGCAACATGATCCACCAAAGAACATTCATGGAACCCGTTCGGGGCACTTTACTAATATACTAAAATATTCAAAGCGCTGAGATCTCAAAACACAACAATATAATGATAAGTGAGACAACTGGCCTCATTACGGCGGTGACACCTTTTCCATGACCGCAAGCATGCAGTAA
The DNA here is from genome assembly GCF_040938575.1 of Ambystoma mexicanum. Classification (NCBI taxonomy): domain Eukaryota; kingdom Metazoa; phylum Chordata; class Amphibia; order Caudata; family Ambystomatidae; genus Ambystoma; species Ambystoma mexicanum. The sequence goes on along the minus strand of NC_090933.1, from coordinate 1,226,924,432 downwards.
TAAGGTGCGATTACAGGTGGTTGGTCGCACGCACCAGACCATTGCGGAAACAGTGTCACCGCTGTAACGCAAACACCCACGGAAATGGATGCACCGTGCAACATGGCAGCGGTACATCCGTATCCGTCACCGCCGTCCCGGATACACCGTGATCACGAAAACCGGAAATATAGCAGCGGCCATTACTTATACCACAATCCACTACCATCCTCAGCAACCACTGGGCCTACACCTAGTGGGACTTTATCCATACAACTAACAGGATGACATCTCGCATACCAGCCACATGGCAGCGCAAACCCCGCTTCAGCGAGGCTGTAGTAACAGTGCTGGTCGAGTACATTGTTGACAATGCGCCACTGCTTTTCAGCACTGATCAAAGGTGCAGCACCTAGCAGCGGCGCAAGGAAATTTGGGCAGCCGCTGCACAGAAGTGCACAGCAGTTGGCGTGACAATGCGCACTGTCAAAGCCTACCACAAGCGCTGGAATATTCTGTGGTTGTGTGTATGCAACCTTATGGCAACACACCAGCGGCACAGCACCAGCACAGGAGGAGGACCTGCTTCACCCCTGAGGCTGCAGACCTGGGAGGAGAGGTGCAGCAGTGCCATGAACCTCGAGGGGATAAAGGGAGTTGGGAGAGCAGAGGTCGGAACAGCCAGCACACCTGCCGAGGCTGGTAAGTACACAGAGTGCAAAGCCATGAGTGTGAATGATGCAATCCCCCTCCCCCAGTCAGGGCCTAGAGGCACAAAACATATCCAACACATCCACCAATGACCCACAACCCCCTGCCCCCAGTCAGGGCCTAGAGGCACACAATACATCCACCAATGGCCCACAACGCCCCACCCCTAGTCAGGGCCTAGAGGCACACAACACATCCACCAATGACCACACCACACGCAACACGGCCATGTGACAACACCACCAGGACAGGCGATGGCGTGCAATTGTGTGCAAGCCGTGATCCACACACCTGAGTGCATCACCCATCAAATGTGTGTACATGCAAGTGGACCAAGTATGAGGAGTGTGTTGCATGTTATAGCCCCATTCTCATCCTGACACTCAACTAACAGCATGCCTTACATTCCCCCACAGGCACATCAACCGACAGTGACTCGGCACAGCAGACAACAACAAGGGGGACTGCACATGGCCATCGTACACAAACATCCCGGGATGCTACTGCCACCACCTCTGGCACACAACCATCTGCTATGCCGACAGTGGCTACGGACACCTCCGACCGAGGACACACCTGCTGCCACTTCCGTCGCACCCCTCAATGTGCGACCAACTCAAAGCGACAATGATGCAGCCAGCATCGACAGTGCGCCAGGGTAAAAGGGCGTGGGTGCACCCGACAATGTGGATGACGGGGGCAACATCACTCCCAAACAGGTGGCCATGTTCAGCCCCATGGAACCCCACAGTCCATTCCGCTCCCCCACACCTTCACTCATTGAACTCAGCGCCCACCTTCTGCGCATTGAGGAGCACCAAGCAAGCCTAACGCAGCTTGTGGAGCAACAACTCCAGGAGGTGGGGCTGCAACGAGAGGAGGCCAGGCTACAACGCAAGGAGGCTAGACTCCAACGGGATAGCAGTGCTACCTCAGTGCAGTGGCTATCATGTGCAATCAGGTGATTTGCAACAGCAAACATGGTCCTATCATGGAGTGTCAGGGAGGGTAATAATATTATGTCAAATGTTGCAGAGACAATGCTTGTTGCCCATGTGCCACCTACGAACCTGGCAGTGCCATCTGCCAGCAGCACACCCTCCAGTTCAGTGGCCAGTAGTCCCCGGAGGAGGTCATCACGGCTGTCAGAACCATCCGGAAAGGACATGTACGGGCACAAGGGTGTACGGAAATAGAAATGCATTGTTGAATTGCCGTCCAAAACGTTGTGATGGGGTCGTGGTTGGTGGGTGGGTACATTGGGGAGGTAGGGGTGATCCTTAGTGGGGTATGTCAGTTGGGGCCTGGTTGATGGGTGGGTAAGTTGGGGAGGTGGAGGTGGTCCTTAGTGGGGTAAGTCAGTTGGGGCCTGGTTGGTAGGTGGGTGCATTGGGGAGGTGGCGGTGGTCCTTAGTGGGGGTAAGTCAGTTGGGGCCTGGTTGGTGGGTGGGTGCATTGGTGAGGTGCAGGTGGTGCTTAGTGTGGTAAGTCAGTTGGGGCCTGGTTTTTGGGTGGGTACGTTAGGGAGGTGGGGGTGGTCCTTACTGGGGTAAGTCAGTTAGGGCCTAGTTGGTGGGGAGGAAGGTGGGGGGAACATGTGTACTTGATTCCTTTCCAATTCCCCTCACCCCTGTTAACTTGCAAATACACTATTGTGAAAATGCAAATGACGAGTGGACAATCTTGATTTCTTGTGTCTACAAACCATTTAATGTTGTGCCACCACATGAAGTGCTGATTGTGCATGTTGTCCATCAATGGCACCCCGGCCTGGCAGTGCACCCATCCCATCACCATCATCATCGTCATCATCGTCGTCTTCATCATAGTCATCATCATCATCATCATCATCATTATCATCATCATCATCATCATCATCATCAGCCTAGATATCTGGGGGCAGTGGAATGTTCCTGTGTATGCACATATTGTGCAGCATCGCACATGCAATTACTATTTTCCCTGTCTTCACTGGGTTGTACTACAATGAGCCACCAGATCGGTTCAAGCAGCGGAATCTGGCATTCAGTAGTCAAAAGGCACGCTCTATCATGCCACATGTGTGTGGGCCTCCTCATGCCTGTGCCTTGGCCTTCGTATGGGCGTCATTAGCCATGGTCTGACTGCATATCCAGCATCACCTGCATGAGAGTGTAAGCAAGGCCACGTGTTAGTGTTCGTGGTATTACTGTCTGAATCAGATGCAGTACAACAATGCCCCATCTGCTAATCCGTTGTGTGATACATCTGTAGAGCAAACTTGGATCACATTACCATGCAGGGGTCAGTGATGGTTACATTTGTGGATTGATATTGGGCAACAACATGTTGTGCACATTTCAATGCCAATGGGTTCAGATGTGGAGGGTGACTATGGCATTGTGATGTGATGGACAGACCTGCATCAGGCAGACACAGGTCACTGTACAGATGTGAGCAATGCACACTGCACAGGGAGCACACATTTTGTGGATGGAGGAAGCACAGGCACATTGGCTGGGGGAGTAACTCAACATCCTCATGTCAATATTGCATATAGTGCCACCCCATGGCTAGGGTGTGCATGGAGGTAGGCAGGGCATGTACTTGTGCGCTGTGGCAATTTAAAATTTTATGCGTAAAACTGTGTGGAATATGGTGCTTGTCTATTACATTGAGCAGGGGTCAGGCATTGGCAGTTGTACTCACCCCAATGCCTGGGACACTGTGGCCCTTCACTATCCCCCCAATACACAGAAGTAATGCATTGGCAGTTGTACTCAGCCAATAGGCATGTTTTGTCCCGCATAGCATTCCATGAAGAATGGCAATGTAGAATTCCGCGAGACCATCGAGTCATGTGCAGACGCGGAGAAACATACACAGCAGTGGGTGATCACTTCTGTAGCATTGCAGACCATGTGGACATTCAGTGAGGGGAATTGCTTCCGATTGAAGTACACTGCCTCGATTGCATGTCCAACCGTCAACTCCAGGGTATTGCACCTATGGAATTGGGCATTCCTGCAATGACATGGAAGGCCAACTTGGTGGCAATGACCTGGGCAGGGGTACGGGGCAGGGCAATGTACTCTGACGCATGGCGCAGCAGCGCATCCAGTACCTGGACCAGTATTCTGGAAAAACAGGGTTGTGACAGCCTGTGCAGCTCCCCAACAGTGTGCTGAAATGTTCCGGTTCCGAGGAAATGCAGAACCGAGACTACCTTCAGCAGGGGGGGGATTGCAGTCTGGGTGCCAATGCGGCTGCTGATGTCCTCTTCAATCAGGGTGATGATGGATCTGATTGAGGCCCGGTCAAGCCTGTATAGTGTGTGGGTTTGACCCAGGGTCAGGTTCCAGGGTGATGCCCTGTGCGGGGTATTGCTGGCTGCCTGCGGGGTGGTGCCTGCTGCACATTTATGTTTGGGATGGGCACAGGGTTCATGTTTTGCCTCCTGCGCCTCCTCCTCCTCTGCCCAACTGCTGCCATGATGTGCACTGCTACTTGCATGTTCCCTAGCCCAAATTCTGCTACAGCGGCTGGCAGCATGGTTGTGGTGGAAGGTGGCCTGGGTGTGGGTGTGGACCTTTTGTAGGCTCCCAGTGGCCTATGAGGTGCTGCTGGCCTCATTTTGCACACCTGGTGCCTGATTCAGCTCACCTGCCACTGTTTAACGCCATGGCTGTGATGCAGGCGATACCAACACAATGTTCATGGTGTTTCCGCCACTTTTGTGGTGGTGTTTCCGTGTCTGTGCTACTCGTAATGTGCACAGTGTTGCGAATTTCTGGTGAATGGGGGTGCAGCGGCCAGTCGTTGCGCTGTTTCCGCAAACGGATCTACCGGCTGCGTTGACACAGCGGGGGTCACTTTGCAGTGATGGTGTTTCTGGGAGCGCAGGTCGGGATGTGTTGCTGGTAGGGTTTTACCGGTAACGTTGAATCCGGTCCGGCCAACTCTTAATGAGGCCCACTGTTTCTTGTTCCAAAATACATTTACAGAATCTACAAAAGGTCAGTGGTTAATGGTGTTATGGGAAAATGTTGAGAAACCTCTGCGTGGACTAAAACACTATAAAGATCACGGGCACACAACGATAAATGAATCACACAGCACCTTCTCAGTCTTGATAAAAATAATGGACCTTTTCAGCATGCAGATTTTATCCATTGACCGCACAGGGATGCATGATGGGGGTTTTATGAAAGTGCGTCACATCGTCCCTCAGGAGTACATGCAGCTTCTCAAATCAAATCAGATTCGCCCAATGAGGATATGATCCCAGAACATTCCATAAAACGATATATGAAGCCCAAACACTTGCAGGCGAAAGTCTATCAAGACGAAAGCCAATAACTAACTTCAAGGAATGTCCACGTAATGTCAGTTTTTCCACACAATAAGTCAGGGAATAATACCATTACTGCGCCCCCTTAACTGTGACTACCGAAAATGCGGATCTTTTTTTATCCCGCTTTACACCAAATATACATGTGGGACGGGGGTATGGTATATAATACAAGTGGAGGGGGGCTGTGGTGGCTCTCACATATATATGTGGTGTAAAAGGGGTCAAATCAAAAAAGAAAGTTGTCATGTTCATGGTCACAGTAATGGGGGTTGCAGTAATGACACGGATTCCTCTTGCACATCATAGGCTGATGAAGCTCTCTCTCGTTAGATCTCTCTTTCCCACTTTCACTCTGTGCTCTCTATCTTTCTCTCTCCCTCTGTCTCTTTTTATGTAGGGGAGAGTCATCTGCTCAGTTGCAAGTTTACTAGACGCCCCCCAACCATTGCTGCCAGCAGCACAACCCGAGGAAACAAATATATTTTAGGACTGGGTGACTGTGTTTATTTTGCTAAATCAGCTATTAATAAAGGAAACTGTGTTATTGTACTAACATTATTAACTGGCTCGTTTTAAAATGTTACACTTTTTATTTATAAATATTACTTCCAGTAAATGTTTTAGACGTAATAAATATGTTAGAAGGTTTCACTTGTCTTGCTGAGCAAAGTACATTATCAAAACCTATAAGACTCATATGCGTTGTTTTCTGATAGAAGGTTATTATTCCAAGGTGAACAGCCTGGTACATTCCTATTGTACTCTTTTGAAATAACACTTTGAGGTATGGAAGTAGAGATGTAACACCATTTAGGGTTCCAACCTATTTTGCACCGAATCAAAGACTGGTAACATACGCATGACCACATAGCTTTATATTAGAAAAATATGTCAATGATAAAAGTGGTGTATGCTTAAATGGGTATTGGTCATTGCATCAACAACCAAAGCATCGACAGCCATACCAGCTTAAATAAAAGCATCTAAAAAAAGCATCTGATAAATTGTTTAAGATGGTAAAGGGTTTAGTTTAATAAAAATGGGTTTTAAAGGTACACAAACGGGGGATGGGCCCCCCATCAAATATTTTTTGTTGTTAAATTAGATGCTTTTTTTTTTAGATGCTTTTTTTTAGATGGTATGGCAATGATGCTTTAGCTGTCGACGGAATGCCTAAAAAACGCATAAATGCCTAAGTACATCATGCACCTCGGGCTTGGTGCTCATTCCCTGTTCATAACACACACCAACATAAAAATGTTTGTAACTTTTAACCATATATACTGATAAAGACAGCCTCGATTTGCATGTGAGGATAGAATGACTGAGGTATCAGGCACTCCATTGTGATCCGTTGCAGATTGATGGCCCGGTCTGAGGGTAAGGATGGCTGTGTAGCGGCTCATTTTCTGATGCAGAGACATCCTCAGAGAAATATATATTCGGAAAATTTGGTAACGGGAATGGTCACAACGTTCCTAGCCTAGGATGGCTCATCTCCTAAAATGTATGTGCGAAAAGATACAATATCTCCATACATGAGTAGCAGGGGATCCATGTGATTGCCAAGAAAGATATTCTAGAATGTGCAGAGACATGCTCACCTGACACCCAGCTCTGTGGGGAAAGGCAAAGATACCTCTGGATAGCATGACTGATGTCAGAGCAGTTTTTATTTTCCTTAAATCAAACACTATTGGGTGTCCCAACAAGTATGTATCCTTCAATGTTACCAACGTTTCAATGTTAGGGTGAGTGCTGTGAAAAATGAAGAGAGCTGTAGTATGCAATCAGTTTTGTAAGCGGACAGCCCATTGAGCATGGATCTTTTTCTCAATATGAAGTTCTATGGTCGATCTTATGTTTCAAAAATGCTCCATGAATTTATGAAAAGCAGGTTGGAACGTTCACCGCTGCTATTTGTCACCTACCTCTTTTTCATAGGGGTTTTTTAAAACAGTATAAGAGAAGTCTACCAGGCTGTACAACCTGCAATGGAAATCGTCTATCAGAAAATAAGGCATATGGTTATTCACCAATTAATCGGAAATGGTATTCTACATGGTCACATGTCCATGGGAATGTGATACATAGGAAAGACTGCAAGGACAGCTAAAGTGAGATGTAATGATGATTATAGTTGTATACAAGGTAAGATTAACGACAGCACCGCTGGTTCTTTACAATGTTAAGAAAAGCCTCAGCAAGCGTCACCTGAAATAGACAATACTGCTACATGCACAGACAATTACAAAAAAGGAAGCAGGCGCTCCTCTCCAGAAAGAACATGGCATGATAACCTGTTCTGGGATGAGAGTTTGCAGAACACGTTTTTTGCTCACTGTACTTTTCACAGATGGGAAATAACCATTTGCATATCAGTCTTTGTCCCGCCCACATGGGCAGTCCAGCAGACGTGGACTCCCTGCTCACTGTGCTCAGAGAGGGACAGCTTCACCTCACTGATGAGGCCCAACAAGGCTGAAACACATGTATGGGGTTGCTGTTGCTACTCTTGTTCAGAGAGGAATTGCCATAGCATTTTGGTGCTGGACACAAAACCACAACTAAACAATAGTCCCAAAGATGGTCACCCCACGGAAACCAAAGAACCAGTCAGGATAGAAGGATACGAACGTCTGAATACACAGACTCACCAAGACGGATCCACCAGGACAACACATCACACGACTCCGACCCTGAATCATTCAAAGCCTTAACCGACCAGGGTCACACTAGTTAACCTGAGAATAGTTATTACCCACCCAGTCCCACACCTGAAGATTAGGTTCAGACGCACCTACCAAACCAAACTATACTCAATAGGATAAAGTTGGATCAGCGCAACATCACCAAAACGAGACAGCCCACGAGGAACCAGCAACACCCCAACCCACAGGTATACAACTGTAACGGAACCATAAGTACCTGAATCAGGACACAGATCCCACTAACCCAACCATCAATCTTCTGCATACTTAAACCCACACAAAACCACACAACCATCTCTCTCCCAGCAATCCGCATGCACTTTATCACACCACATCAACAACACATAAACTTCACCCACAGCACTCAAGGCCTTTGTCCGATCCGATAATAGCACCAAAGCCCAGCACTCGGTGTATACCAAGCTGAAGCTGCCAACAGCACCTCACCTCTCCCACTCTCCTTCTCCCCTCTTCCCGACTAACCCTACTCACCCTTCCTGTTTACAGATCCGCCAGAGCGCCTGGGGACCAATTCCGTTGGTGACGGTGCTCTATACAAGTACTGCTAACATAACATAACATCTGTGAAAGGTACAGTGAACAAAAAGCATGTGCTGCAAACTCTCATCTCAGAGCAGGTTATCATGCCATGTTCAGAACAGGTTATCATGCCATGTTCTTTCTGGAGAGGAGCGCGTGCTACCTATTTTGATACATCTACATACAATAATGTAACAAAGAAATAGTGGGAAATGTTAGGATTAAGAACAGTGAAACATTTGTAAAGTGAGGAGCCACCTCCAAGGTTCGAATGATGCTATAGAATGGCACTGCATGTACGTCTATCCACAGCACCAGTCTTACACAGTCACCTCAATTTGGACTCATTTTAATATTCAATGGCATGGTATATACTCACATTCATAGTTCAATTCATAAAGAGCTAGTCCCAGCTGAAGTCCTTCCAATACATACGTTTGTTATGTTTTTTTCACTCAGTAGGAAACTACAACATAAGTATCAGAAACAGTGTGATTTCTATAGTCATGAATGAAAGAAAAATGGGACACAGTCACATAGATTAGATTGGGTTGAGGCTTAATTAGGATGGTGTGTAATATATTCCACAGAGCATCAGCTCTAACTTGCTAGGTTTAGTTAATTCTAGCCTTTCTATTTACTCAATGTCGCCATACAGCATTGAAGGGATGCTGCAGTAAACCAAGCCCATCTTTTATGCAGAACATGATGTGGGTGCCATCAACTATTGAAAACATACAATGTGCATATATAAAGTTGGCCAATGGCCTTGTGGATAAAATGAGCAAAACTGTGTCAGGACAGAGTTCTCTCTTGATCGATATGAAGCAATCCAATCCAAAGCCCTGTCTTTAATGTATATCCAGTGCAGCCATCGCAGGAGACTGGGATGCTCGATGAAGAGCTGCTGAAAGATTTAAAAGGATCAGTGTGCAGACACTGCCACCACCCACAGTTCTCCCATTTCCTGTTGTCCTTAGCACCTAATGTCACTGCATCGCTGCCACAGCCTGGTGCAAAATCAACTTGAAAGCCATTCACAATTGTGGGCTGTTGCACATGGATCTCCAGTTATTTTGACTTGGGAGTTGGAAAATATGGTGATAACCTGTCCGATCTTTGGGTGCAAGGTGGATTTCTTCAGTAATGGTCTCATTACTGCTTGATTAAATACCTTGGGCACAAAGTCAGCATGAAATGAAACATTCATCTTCTCCATAAGAACAAAGCATAGTACTGATTTAGCTGTCTTTTTGACACGAGATGGGCATGGTTCAGAAGAGGACCATATTGGTCTCAGTCAGACCATTAATTTGACAATGCAGAGAAAAGTGGGTCAATCTCAGGTGATTCCTGCAAATGAATTTGTTTCCGGATCACAGTCGGTAAAGTTCTGTCTAAATGTTATCAATTTTGAATACAGAAATATAGCCAGGTTCCCACAGAGTTGTTATGAGGGGGGGGCGTACCTCCATTCAATTAAGCAATATCACTCATCTGCTGGAGAACTTTAAATAGCTCTTGGTCTATGTCATGTTTATGTATGACTTAATGCAGGGCCCACCTTCTTTTAAGAGCTGTGATGATAGCTGGTAGTATTACCCATGCTAACAAATTGTTGCAGACATATTACAAACCTTTGGCTAAAATTCCTAAATTCTAGATAAGTATGAGGGCTGTCACTGGTTGACCCCTATTATTGTGTCTGCCCAATATTCAAATGTTAAATTGATACAAGAGTGGTCAACATTCTGCTCTTACACCCAGAATCGTGCACGTGAGTGTGTGATTTGAGATTAGAAAATAATAATTCAAGTGGTAGAAGGTTAGCTGCAAAATGTTGGCTTCATTCAACTTAATGTTGGTCTCTTCTTGGCAATGCTCAATTGTACAGGTTTAAAGTTGCTTGATCGATAACAATCTCATACTTAGTTGTTGTCTTATTGTCCTGCCTGTATGGCTATCCTCATATTTGTCCTCATATGGTTATCCTCTACACGTGTTTCCCCATCCAAATTAGAATGGCTCTTCAGGAGGAAAAAGAAAATCCTCCTGTGATTTAGATAGATGCAGTATCTTGTGACTTCTTATTGTGTGCAATGAGATTTATGGCCAAATATACCATTGGAGATTTGAGGGGAATCCCTTGTCAGGTGAAAAAAAACCTATAGTTTTGAATTGATTGCTGGATTGTATTTCTCCAGCCATTCGCTTCTAGAATGCTGATCTTGTTAAGAGTGGTGAATATGTTTACTGCAAAAAGCTGAATGAGTGAGTTGGCTGAGCCCAGAATGAAACCCTGTAGTGGAGGTCACAGACAGATATCTCAGGTGAGTGTTTCACTCCCTGAGCTCTCTAACATGAATGATAGCCAGAAAATATTCCTGAATTCATAAATACCAATGTACACACTGTGGCAGATGAGAAGATGGACAAGGAGTCTGATTTTCCATTTATGGATAATCTTAATTCAAAGAAAAGTACACATTCCTAACTTTCCCTAAGATACAGTTTTCCATGCCTAACAAAACTAACCAGGTTGCTCATCATTAGTCAGTGAGTCCGAAAAGAAGATCTATCCTCTGTCCAAAACAAATCTAATCTATCTGTGCCACTTATCAAAACAACGAAGACACAGGAGAATGACTCCCTACTCCCGTGATTGGCTTTTCAGCAAAGTCAGGTTAGTAAAGTATTTGCAGATTGTTCTTGGTAACTATTTCATCAAGTTCTTTAGTTCAGATATTGGGCTTTACAACATTTCAATAGTTTATTTGACACAGTGTTTCTCCCCCTCTGTTTTCTACTTCTCTCTTGTGGTTTAATTTGTTTGTATCCCTTTCTTTGTTTGGGACAATTATTTTATTCTAGAACTTCAGAGTTTCTTTCTACTTAATGTTCCATCTATTCCTTAATTAGGAACAATAGGACTGTTTCAATTATAACTCTCACTCTCCTTCAGTATTTTCAACACTTCACCCTTACTGGGACAAGTATGACTGTTGCTGTCATGATTTCCACTTTTCTCAAACACTTTGTTATTATTGGGATGAGTATGAGTGTTCCAGTAATGATTTAATGATTTCCAATCTTGTCAAACTGTTTGTTCCTACTGCGATGAGTATGAGGGTACCTGTATTGATTTCCATTCTTCTCAAACACTTAATTCTTACTGGGATGAGTGTTTGTGTTCCAGTAATGATTTCCACTCATCTCAAACATTTTCTTATTGGGATGGAGTATGAGCATTCCATTTCTTATTATTGGTTCCTCACCCAGGTCCACCGTTCTCCCTATTACCTTCTTTACTCAGGGATCACTTCACCGGGTTCTTCAATACTTGTCAGGTTGCCTTTTCCACTCTTCGTTTTCTCCTCGCATGGCACATTTAATGGTGACCTCCAGTGTGTGTTTTTTGTCATTATTTAGGCATTTCTCACTCCAAGGGTCTCCGGTCACACCACCACTTCTCACTCAGCCCTTTACTTGCCAGTGAAGCCTTCATTTAGATTCTCGTCTTTACGGCTTTCATTACAGTAAGTTCTCTGGCCTTGCACACCAGCGTACCTCCAGCCTCTGAAGCTTTGCTTCCCAGTTTCTTTCAGCTCTGTCCTCAGAGTTTATTCAGTTCCCACAGGCTTCTCTCCACTGTGCTTTGGGAGCCTTTCCCAAGTAGCCATTCAACATCGGATTTTGCACGTCCACAATTCCTTCAGTCCACCTCGAACTGCTAGTTTGAACTTCCCAGTTTCCCTTCCCAGGATCTCATCCCATCCTCTTGGTATGCAGTGATAATAACAGCAAAGAAATTACGACAAACACTTTCAATGACACCTGAATAATGACAGAAAAGTCACATTTGTTAGTAAAAGTATATATGGGGGTAGTGGGGTAAGGGATTAAAAGGGGTGGGTTGGTGGGAGGGGTAAAAAAGCTGTAGAAATGGAGGGCTTGGGGGAATAACCAAATTAAATTAAAATGTTTGTTATTAAAGTGTCACTTAAAAAGTATGTTGTTATTTTTGTTAATATAAAGACATGTTTCCCATTCTCTGTTCATGACGCGGTCAAGAGGATTCCCTCTTCGATTTTCAAAGTCTTTCTTCTCCCTCATCCTCTTGACACGTTTTACTCAGAATGACAGTAACAGATTTTCACTGAATTGTTCTTTCTTTCTTCTGAAGTTCGCACAGCATGACGGCTTGGGATTTTTGTCTTGGGCAGTACTCGCTGAGAAGTTCTGGAAACATGTTTGCTGGAACATAGCTTAGGGAGTTCTTCTCCAGAAAAGGAGTCATTGTCCCCAAGGGGGGAGTCTCTCCTGGTGAGGTCCCGCTTACCTCTACCCCTACGGAGCACATACTTGATGATGCCCATATGCGACCCCAACACACCTGCCGAGGTAAGGTACAACACTGCCAATATTGCAACTCGGCGCATAGTGAAGCACACATTCGGAGTGCTCAAGTCATTTTTCTGCTCCCTTGACCACTCTGTTGGTGTGGTGTTATAAGCAGCACCAGTAGTCTGCGGGATCATTGTGACAGTTTGTGTCCTGCACAATGTACAAACACAGCGTGGTGTCCCAGTGGAAATGGTGGTGGCACCACATGCACACCCACAGACACACTGCTTGCGTATGGCAGGGCAAAGGGCATGTGGAGAGGTTGCAGATACCCACCTGTGAAGTGCACACAATCCTGCCAATTAGCAGGTGCCATTTAATGATGATAATGGGCCAATCCACTGTGCCCACAAAAATACCCTGAGAACGTGCCTGTGGAAATGCAAACATGTGTGCATCCCTTAGAAGTAAAAAGACATTTCTTTTTGTGATTCCAAAAGAAACACATTGAAGAGGGAGGACACCACTACCACCGTGCCAACCATTTAAAAAAATCACCCCTTTGACACCAAAAACATCCATGCTAGAATGTGCATGATGCGCACAGACATGTCCCTATTGTGGGGTGTAGAACAGCAGTGCAGTATCGATCCACATGTTACTCAACTTGGCAACATGTCCACAATAAACCCCATACAAGACGTAATTTTTTAAAAATGTTTTTTATTGTTGTTTTACGATATAAAATATCTTTACAACACAGTTTAAAAACAATTTATAAAAAAATACAAAGAAGAAGAAAAGAAGATTATAAAAACAAACAAGGACAATAACATAAGAGAACAATGAAATAAATCATATTAATATAAGTCAGAACAATAACAATTCCACTTAAAAATAACAGTATCCAAGACAAAGACCTATCAATTCATTGGTTCACTTCATATACATTGATTATAGCCAATTCAGGTTTTGAGGTTTCCCATATTCAAGTCTATCACAGATAGAAGATGACACAGATCGATAATCAGTGATTGCCTATATCCCCACATACATTGTGTCCACAACAATTCCAATTTGTAAGTAACAGGTTCATCCACATATTTCCCTATGTATTTTAGCCTTTCCTTTGCAAAATGTGCACAATATAACACGAGATGTTTCAAAGATTTGTTTACCTGGGTTTTACATAATCTACAATCTTCGGAAGGTAGATCATTACCTGCCCAATTTTTTGTACGCTCTAATGTAGGTATCAGGTTAAATTTAAAACGCATGTATAAGATGCGTATCTTCTGACAGGGAATCTGTCTGATATAAGGGAGCAATGGTTTTTGTTTGTGTCGAAATTTTGCGTATTCCTTATACGCTGTATAAGCCCCAATTTTATCAGATGTGAATGCCCAGTCATGTTGTAGTAGTTTCTTCTTCACAAGTTGTGGCCATTTAATTAGGTCAACAGTATCCATTGCAATCATTTCTAGGGTTTTTTCACACAATTGACCAGCAACATGAACAGATTTTGGAGAACCCTGTATCAGCATTTTTCGTAGATCTTCATATAATGAATTTGGAGCAGGGTCCAATATTTTGGCATAACTAGCCATTTTTCGCCATAGATATTTTGTAGCTAGGGACGTAAGTCCCAGTTCGTTTATAATTATGGCGTTAGGCAAAGATGGCGATAGATGCAACACTTTTTTCCATATTTTGCCTTGGA